>NC_064562.1:54494891-54853271 GCF_937001465.1 Orcinus orca | reverse complement strand
CTCTCATTTCCCACCAGGAAGAGGAATTAACCAAAATCTCAGCGTGCCGGGCCGGAACCACACTAGGGCCTGAAGAAATCCTGTGGTGTTGCGGCCAGCTCACAAGAAAGCGAGTTGAAGAAAGGAGCTCAGGGGCACTGTCATTCACAAACTTGCAGAGTTATAAATGACAGCTATCGTCCAAAAATATATTGAAGTAAGGCTGCCAAGAGGACTTGAAAGTGGGGCAGAATTGCAGGAAACCGATTTCAGGAGGTAGACTGGAATTCCATGTAAAGCATAGGAAAAGAGGCAGAACGTCCACAATGATGCACTTGGCCAAAAAGGGCGTATGCGTTTTCTCCTGAATATATTCAGGAAAAAACGCATACGCACTTTTTGGCCAACCAACAAGCTTGCAAAGGAAATCTGCACTACAATGAAGTCTCACTGTCCCCCGGTCAAAAGAGCCATCTGAAAAAAGTGTAAAATCCAGAAAGGCAGGACAGGCCATGGAGAACTGGGAGCCTTGTTATGCTGATGGGCGGGATGTAAATTGCCAACAGCCACTCTGGAGAAGTGTATGGTGTTTCCTGAAACATCTAAAGAACAAAGCAACAGAGCCTAGGGCACTTCCACTTATGGTCCTATAGCTTAGGGAAATTAAAATCAAAAAGACAAAGCCACCCCAAAGTTTGGGATGGCTCTGTTTACAAGAACCTCGTTTACGGTACAAGTTCAATATCACAGAAAGCGAAAAATGGATAAAGAAGTTGTGGTACTTACGTACAAAGCAATATCACTCAGCAATGAAATCTATGTCATCAGGCCCGTAGCAGCATAATGAGTGGATTCAGGTACGATGATTCTAAGTGAAATAAGTCGCACAGAAAAAGAAACATCATAAGATATCACTACTACAGGGAATGTAAACTTGGCTACACAGGAACTGAATTACAAAACAGAACAGGGTCTCAAATGTAGAAAACCAGCTTATGCTTGCTTAAGGGGAAAGGTGAGTTGGGGTGCTGCATAAAACCAGAGATTGAAATTAGCACAGATACCGTTCCATAAGCCAAATATGTAATAGACTAGAGCTACTCCTTGCTCAACGAAGTGGACTCAACACCCCATATTAAACGCCTAAGAATATATGTGAGTAGTAAGAATCTTAAAACCTATGGATTTATATGTCTCCGAAAGAGAATCAAGCGTGTGTACAGCGGCATAAGCGCAGCACTGATAAGATTGGTGAGGTTCGGTGAGCAAATGCAGACCCTTTGAAGTCATATTGCATGGTACCCATTCCATAGGTCTCAACTCTCCAGATTTAAGTGATTCTTCCTTCGGCTAAAACATGCATGTGGAACGCAGAGTATGATATACCGTGTGATCGGGAAATGTGTTCAAATGTGTCTCAGTTTTCGTCCCCTGGTACTCGGGTGCAATATTCCACACGCTTAACTAACACTCTCCCCACTTGGAGAGTCAGTGCCTTTAACCTCCTGTTTGGCCCAGTTTGCACTTTCTGTGGAAGATGAACAGGAATAGGGAGAACCAATGAGAGACTAGCTGGAGGTGTCTGGACGGGCAAATTTAACTCTCATTTCCCACCAGGAAGAGGAATTAACCAAAGGCTCAGCGTGCCATGCCGGAACCACACTAGGGCCTGAAGCAATCCTGCGGTGTTGCGGCCAGCTCACAAGAAAGCGAGTTGAAGAAAGGAGCTCAGGGGCACTGTCATTCACAAACCTGCAGAGTTATAAATGACAGCTATCGTCCAAAAATATATTGAAGTAAGGCTGCCAAGAGGACTTGAAAGCGGTGCAGAATTGCAGGAAACCGATTTCAGGAGGTAGACTGGAATTGCATGTAAAGCATAGGAAAAGAGGCAGAACGTCCACAATGATGCACTTGGCCAAAAAGGGCGTATGCGTTTTTTCCTAAATATATACAGAAAAAAACGCATACGCCCTTTTTGGCCAACCAAGCAAGCTTGCAAAGGAAATCTGCACTACAATGAAGTCTCTCTGCCCCAGGGTCAAAAGGGCCATCTGAAAAAAGTGTAAAATCCAAAAAGGCAGGACAGGCCATGGAGAACTGGGAGCCTTGTTATGCTGATGGGCGGGATGTAAATTGCCAACAGACACTCTGGAGAAGTGTATGGTGTTTCCTGAAACATCCAAAAAACAAAGCAACAGAGCCTAGGGCACTTCCAATTATGGTCCTATAGTTTAGGGAAATTAAAATAAAAAAGACACAGCCACCCCAATGTTTGGGACGGCTCTGTTTACAAGAACCTCGTTTACAGTACAAGTTCAATATCACAGAAAGCGAAAAATGGATAAAGAAGTTGTGGTATTTACGTACAATGCAATATCACTCAGCAATGAAATCTATGTCATCAGGCCCGTAGCAGCATAATGAGTGGATTCAGGTACGATGATTCTAAGTGAAATAAGTCACACAGAAAAAGAAACATCATAAGATATCACTAATACACGGAATGTAAACTTGGCTACACAGGAACTGAATTACAAAACAGAACAGGGTCTCAGATGTAGAAAACCAACTTATGCTTGCTTAAGGGGAAAGGTGAGCTGGGGTGCTGCATAAAACCAGAGATTGAAATTAGCACAGATACCGTTCCATAAGCCAAATATGTAATAGACAAGAGCTACTCCTTGCTCAACGAAGTGGACTCAACACCCCATATTAAACGCCTAAGAATACACCTGACTAGTAAGTATCTTAAAACCTATGGATTTATATGTCTGCGAAAGAGAATCAAGCATGTGTACAGTGGCATAAACGCAGCAGTGATAGGATTTGTGAGGTTCGGTGAGCAAATGCAGACCCTTTGAAGTCATATTGCATGGTACCCATTCCATGGGTCTCAACTCTCCAGGTTTAAGGGATTCTTCCTTCATCTAAAACATGCATGTGGAACCCAGAGTATGATCCACCATGTGATCTGGAAATGTGTTCAAATGTGTCTCAGTTTTCGTCCCCTGGTACTCGGGTGCAACATTCCAGACGCTTTACTAACACTCTCCTCACTTGGAGAGTCAGTGCCTTTAACCTCCTGTTTGGCCCAGTTTGCAATTTCTGCGGAAAATGAACAGGAATAGGGAGAAGCCATGAGAGACTAGCTGGAGGTGTCTGCACGGGCAAATTTAACTCTCATTTCCCACCAGGAAGAGGAATTAAACAAAGGCTCAGAGTGCCGTGCCGGAAACACACTAGGGCCTGAAGCAATCCTGTGGTGTTGTGGCCAGCTCACAAGAAAGCGAGTTGAAGAAAGGAGCTCAGGGGCACTGTAATTCACAAACCTGCAGAGTTATAAATGACAGCTATCGTCCAAAAATATATTGAAGTAAGGCTGCCAAGAGGACTTGAAAGCGGGGCAGAATTGCAGGAAACCGATTTCAGGAGGTAGACTGGAATTGCATGTAAAGCATAGGAAAAGAGGCAGAACGTCCACAATGATGCACTTGGCCAAAAAGGGCGTATGCGTTTTTTCCAGAATATATTTAGGAAAAAACGCATACGCACTTTTTGGCCAACCAAGCAAGCTTGCAAAGGAAATCTGCACTACAATGAAGTCTCACTGCCCCCCGGTCAAAAGGGCCATCTGAAATAAGTGTAAAATCCAGAAAGGCAGGACAGACCATGGAGAACTGGGAGCATTGTTATGCTGATGGGCGGGATGTAAATTGCCAACAGCCACTCTGAGGAAGTGTATGGTGTTTCCTGAAACATCTAAAAAACAAATCAACAGAGCCTAGGGCACTTCCACTTATGGTCCTATAGTTTAGGGAAATTAAAATCAAAAAGACACAGCCACCCCAAATTTTGGGACGGCTCTGTTTACAAGAACCTGGTTTACGGTACAAGTTCAATATCGCAGAAAGTGAAAAATTGATAAAGAAGTTGTGGAACTTACGTACAATGCAATATCACTCAACAATGAAATCTATGTCATCAGGCCCATAGCAACATATTGAGTGGTTTCAGGTATGATGATTTTAAGTGAAATAAGTCACACAGAAAAAGAAAGATCATAAGATATCACTACTACACGGAATGTAAACTTGGCTACACAGGAACTGAATTACAAAACAGAACAGGGTCTCAAATGTATAAAACCAACTTATGCTTGCTTATGGGGAAAGGTGAGTTGGGGTGCTGCATAAAGCAAGAGATTGAAATTAGCACAGATACCCTTCCAAAGCCAAATATGTAATAGACAAAATCTACTCCTTGCTCAACGAAGTGGAATCAACACCCCATATTAAACGCCTAAAAATATACCTGACTAGTAAGAATCTTAAAACCTATGGATTTATATGTCTCCGAAAGAGAATCAAGCGTGTGTACAGCAGCATAAACGCAGCAGTGATAGGATTGGTGAGGTTCGGTGAGCAAATGCAGACCTTTTGAAGTCATATTGCATTGTACCCATTCCATGGGTCTCAACTCTCCAGGTTTAAGGGATTCTTCCTTCAGCTAAAACATGCATGAGGTACGCAGAGTATGATCCACCATGTGATCGGGAAACGTGTTCAAATGTGTCTCAGTTTTGGTCCCTGGTACTCGGGTGCCACATTCCAGATGCTTTACTAACACTCTCCCCACTTGGAGAGTCAGTGCCTTTAAACTCCTGTTTGGCCCAGTTTGCAATTTCTGCGGAAAATGAACAGGAATAGGGAGAACCAATGAGAGACTAGCTGGAGGTGTGTGGACGGGCAAATTTAACTCTCATTTCCCACCAGGAAGAGGAATTAATCAAATGCTCAGCGTGCCATGCGGGAATCACACTAGGGCCTGAAGCAATCCTGCGGTGTTGCGGCCAGCTCACAAGAAAGCAAGTTGAAGGAAGGAGCTCAGGGGCGCTGCCATTCACAAACCTGCAGAGTTATAAATGACAGCTATCGTCCAAAAATATATTGAAGTAAGGCTGCCAAGAGGACTTGAAAGTGGGGCAGAATTGCAGGAAACCGATTTCAGGAGGTAGACTGGAATTGCATGTAAAGCATAGGAAAAGAGGGAGAACGTCCACAATGATGCACTTGGCCAAAAAGGGCGTATGCGTTTTTTCCTGAATATATTCAGGAAAAAACGTATACGCCCTTTTTGGCCAACCAAGCAAGCTTGCAAAGGAAATCTGCACTACAATTAAGTCTCACTGCCCCCCTGTCAAAAGGGCCATCTGAAAAAAGTGTAAAATCCACAAAGGCAGGACAGGCCATGGAGAACTGGGAGCCTTGTTATGCTGATGGGCGGGATGTAAATTGCCAACAAACACTCTGGAGAAGTGTATGGTGTTTCCTGAAACATCCAAAAAACAAAGCAACAGAGCCTAGGGCACTTCCACTTATGGTCCTATAGCTTAGGGAAATTGAAATCAAAAAGACACAGCCAACCAAAAGTTTGGGACGGCTCTGTTTACAAGAACCTCGTTTACAGTACAAGTTCAATATCACAGAAAGCGAAAAATGGATAAAGAAGTTGTGGTATTTACGTATAATGCAATATCACTCAGCATTGAAATCTATGTCATCAGGCCCATAGCAGCATAATGAGTGGATTCAGGTACGATGATTCTAAGTGAAATAAGTCACACAGAAAAAGAAACATCATAAGATATCACTAATACACGGAATGTAAACTTGGCTACACAGGAACTGAATTACAAAACAGAACAGGGTCTCAGATGTAGAAAACCAACTTATGCTTGCTTAAGGGGAAAGGTGAGCTGGGGTGCTGCATAAAACCAGAGATTGAAATTAGCACAGATACCGTTCCATAAGCCAAATATGTAATAGACAAGAGCTACTCCTTGCTCAACGAAGTGGACTCAACACCCCATATTAAACGCCTAATAATACACCTGACTAGTAAGTATCTTAAAACCTATAGATTTATATGTCTGCGAAAGAGAATCAAGCATGTGTACAGTGGCATAAACGCAGCAGTGATAGGATTTGTGAGATTCGGTGAGCAAATGCAGACCCTTTGAAGTCATATTGCATGGTACCCATTCCATGGGTCTCAACTCTCCAGGTTTAAGGGATTCTTCCTTCAGCTAAAACATGCATGTGGAAACCACAGTATGATCCACCGTGTGATCGGCAAACGTGTTCAAATGTGTCTCAGTTTTCATCCCCTGGTACTCGGGTGCAATATTCCAGACGCTTAACTAACACTCTCCCCACTTGGAGAGTCAGTGCCTTTAACCTCCTGTTTGGCCCAGTTTGCAATTTCTGTGGAAGATGAACAGGAATAGGGAGAACCAATGAGAGACTAGCTGGAGGTGTCTGGACGGGCAAATTTAACTCTCATTTCCCACCAGGAAGAGGAATTAACCAAAGGCTCAGCGTGCCATGCCGGAACCACACTAGTGCCTGAAGCAATCCTGCGGTGTTGCGGCCAGCTCACAAGAAAGCGAGTTGAAGAAAGGAGCTCAGGGGCACTGTCATTCACAAACTTGCAGAGTTATAAATGACAGCTATCGTCCAAAAATATATTGAAGTAAGGCTGCCAAGAGGACTTGAAATTGGGGCAGAATTGCAGGAAACCGATTTCAGGAGGTAGACTGGAATTGCATGTAAAGCATAGGAAAAGAGGCAGAACGTCCACAATGATGCACTTGGCCAAAAAGGGCGTATGCGTTTTCTCCTGAATATATTCAGGAGAAAACGCATACGCCCTTTTTGGCCAACCAAGCAAGCTTGCAAAGGAAATCTGCACTACAATGAAGTCTCACTGCCCCCCGGTCAAAAGGGCCATCTGAAAAAAGTGTAAAATCCAGAAAGGCAGGACAGGCCATGGATAAGTGGAAGCCTTCTTATGCTGATGGGCGGGATGTAAATTGCCAACAGAAACTCTGGAGAAGTGTATGGTGTTTCCAGAAACATCTAAAAAACACAGCAACAGAGCCTAGGGCACTTCCACTTATGGTCCTATAGCTTAGGGAAATTAAAATCAAAAAGACACAGCCACCCCAAAGTTTGGGATGGCTCTGTTTACAAGAACCTCGTTTATGGTACAAGTTCAATATCACAGAAAGCGAAAAATGGATAAAGAAGTTGTGGTACTTACGTACAATGCAATATCACTCAGCAATGAAATCTATGTCATCAGGCCCGTGGAAGCATAGTGAGTGGATACAGGTACGATGATTCTAAGTGAAATGAGTCACACAGAAAAAGAAACATCATAAGATATCACTAATAAACGGAATGTAAACTTGGCTACACAGGAACTGAAATACAAAACAGAACAGGGTCTCAAATGTAGAAAACCAGCTTATGCTTGCTTAAGGGGAAAGGTGAGTTGGGGTGCTGCATAAAACCAGAGATTGAAATTAGCACAGATACCGTTCCATAAGCCAAATATGTAATAGACAAGAGCTACTCCTTGCTCAACGAAGTGGACGCAACACCCCATATTAAACGCCTAAGAATATATCTGAGTAGTAAGAATCTTAAAACCTATGGATTGATATGTCTCCAAAAGAGAATCAAGCGTGTGTACAGCGGCATAAGCGCAGCAGTGATAGGATTGGTGAGGTTCGGTGAGCAAATGCAGACCCTTTGAAGTCATATTGCATAGTACCCATTCCACGGGTCTCAACTCTCCAGGTTTAAGGGATTCTTCCTTCAGCTAAAACATGCATGTGGAACCCAGAGTATGATCCACCGTGTGATCGGGAAACGTGTTCAAATGTGTCTCAGTTTTCGTCCCCTGGTACTCGGGTGCAACATTCCAGATGCTTTACTAACACTCTTCCCACTTGGAGAGTCAGTGCCTTTAACCTCCTGTTTGGCCCAGTTTGCAATTTCTGCAGAAAATGAACAGGAATAGGGAGAACCAATGAGAGACTAGCTGGAGGTGTCTGGACGGGCAAATTTAACTCTCATTTCCCACCAGGAAGAGGAATTAACCAAAGGCTCAGCGTGCCATGCCGGAACCACACTAGGGCCTGAAGCAATCCTGTGGTGTTGCGGCCAGCTCACAAGAAAGCGAGTTGAAGAAAGGAGCTCAGGGGCACTGTAATTCACAAACCTGCAGAGTTACAAATGACAGCTATCGTCCAAAAATATATTGAAGTAAGGCTGCCAAGAGGACATGAAAGCGGGGCAGAATTGCAGGAAACCGATTTGAGGAGGTAGACCGGAATTGCATGTAAAGCATACAAAAACAGGAAGAACGTCCACAATGATGCACTTGGCCAAAAAGTGCGTACGAGTTTTTTCCTGAATATATTCAGGAAAAAACGCATACGCACTTTTTGGCCAACCAACCAAGCTTGCAAAGGAAATCTGCATTACAATGAAGTCTCACTGCCCCCCATTCAAAGGGGCCATCTGAAAAAAGTGTAAAATCCAGAAAGGCAGGACAGGCCATGGAGAATTGGGAGCCTTGTTATGCTGATGTGTGGGATGTAAATTGCCAACAGCCACTCTGGAAAAGTGTATGGTTTTTCCTGAAACATCTAAAAAACAAGCAACAGAGCCAAGGGCACTTCCACTTATGGTCCTATAGCTTAGGGAAATTAAAATCAAAAAGACGCAGCCACCCCAAACTTTGGAATGGCTCTGTTTACAAGAACCTCGTTTACGGTACAAGTTCAATATCACAGAAAGCGAAAAATGGATAAAGATGTTGTGGTATTTACGTATAATGCCATATCACTCACCAATGAAATCTATGTCATCAGGCGCATAGCAGCATAATGAGTGGATTCAGGTACGATGATTCTATGTGAAATAAGTCACACAGAAAATGAAACATCATAAGATATCACTAATACACGGAATGTAAACTTGGCTACACAGGATCTGAATTACAAAACAGAACAGGGTCTCAAATGTAGAAAACCAACTTATGCTTGCTTAAGGGGAAAGGTGAGTTGGGGTGCTGCATAAAACCAGAGATTGAAATTAGCACAGATACCGTTCCATAAGCCAAATATGTAATAGACAAGAGCTACTCCTTGCTCAACGAATTGGACTCAACACCCCATATTAAACGCCTAAGTATATACATGACTTGTAAGAATCTTAAAACCTATGGATTGATATGTCTCCGAAAGAGAATCAAGCGTGTGTACAGCGGCATAAACGCAGCAGTGATAGGATTGGTGAGGTTCGGTGAGCAAATGCAGACCCTTTGAAGTCATATTGCATGGTACCCATTCCATGGGTCTCAACTCTCCAGGTTTAAGGGATTCTTCCTTCAGCTAAAACATGCATGTGGAACGCAGAGTATGATACACCGTGTGATCGGGAAACGTGTTCAAATGTGTCTCAGTGTTCATTCCCTGGTACTCGGGTGCAACATTCCAGACGCTTTACTAACACTCTCCCCACCTGGACAGTCAGTGCCTTTAACCTCCTGTTTCGCCCACTTTTCAATTTCCGCGGAAGATGAACAGGAATACGGAGAACCAATGAGAGACTAGCTGGAGGTGTCTGGATGGGCAAATATAACTCTCATTTCCCACCAGGAAGAGGAATTAACCAAAGGCTCAGCATACCGTGCCAGAACCACACTAGGGCCTGAAGCAGTCCTGCGGTGTTGCGGCCAGCTCACAAGAAAAAGAGTTGAAGAAAGGAGCTCTGGGGCACTGTAATTCACAAACCTGCAGAATTATAAATGACAGCTATCGTCCAACAATATATTGAAGTAAGGCTGCCAAGAGGACTTGAAAGTGGGGCAGAATTGCAGGAAACCGATTTCAGGAGGTAGACTGGAATTGCATGTAAAGCATAGGAAAAGAGGCAGAACGTCCACAATGATGCACTTGGCCAAAAAGGGCGTATGCGTTTTTTCCTGAATATATTCAGGAAAAAACGCATACGCCCTTTTTGGCCAACTAAGCAAGCTTGCAAAGGAAATCTGCACTACAATGAAGTCTCACTGCCTCCCGGTCAAAAGGGCCATCTGAAAAAAGTGTAAAATCCAGAAAGGCAGGACAGGCCATGGAGAACTGGGAGCCTTTTTATGCTGATGGGCAGGATGTAAATTGCCAACAGCCACTCTGGAGAAGTGTATGGTGTTTCCTGAAACATCTAAAAAACCAAGCAACAGAGCCTAGAGCACTTCCACTTATGGTCCTATAGCTTAGGGAAATTAAAATCAAAAAGACACAGCCACCCCAATATTTGGGATGGCTCTATTTACAAGAACCTCATTTACGGTACAAGTTCAATATCACAGAAAGCGAAAAATGGATAAAGAAGGTGTGGTACTTACGTACAATGCAATATCACTCAGCAATGAAATCTATGTCATCAGGCCCGTAGCAGCATAATGAGTGGATTCAGGTACGATGATTCTAAGTGAAATAAGTCACACAGAAAAAGAAACATCATAAGATATCACTAATACACGGAATGTAAACTTGGCTACACAGGAACTGAATTACAAAACAGAACAGGGTCTCAAATGTAGAAAACCAACATATGCTTGCTTAAGAGGAAAGGTGAGTTGCGGTGCTGCATAAAACCAGAGATTGAAATTAGCACAGATACCGTTCCATTAGCCAAATATGTAATAGACAAGAGCTACTCCTTGCTCAACGAAGTGGACTCAACACCCCATATTAAACGCCTAAGAATATACCTGACTAGTAAGAACCTTAAAACCTATGGATTGATATGTCTCCAAAAGAGAATCAAGCGTGTGTACAGTGGCATAAATGCAGCAGTGATAGGATTGGTGAGGTTCGGTGATAAATTGCAGACCCTTTGAAGTCATATTGCATGGTACCCATTCCATGGGTCTCAACTCTCCAGGTTTAAGGGATTCTTCCTTCAGCTAAAACATGCATGTGGAACCCAGAGTATGATCCACCGTGTGATCGGGAAACGTGTTCAAATGTGTCTCAGTTTTCATCCCCTGGTACTCGGGTGCAACATTCCAGACGCTTTACTAACTCTCCCCACTTGGAGAGTCAGTGCCTTTAACCTCCTGTTTGGCCCAGTTTGCAATTTCTGCGGAAAATGAACAGGAATAGGGAGAACCAATGAGAGACTAGCTGGAGGTGTCTGGACGGGTAAATTTAACTCTCATTTCCCACCAGGAAGAGGAATTAACCAAAGGCTCAGCGTGCCGTGCCGGAACCACACTAGGGCCTGAAGCAATGCTGCGGTGTTGCGGCCAGCTCACAAGAAAGCGAGTTGAAGAAAGGAGCTCAGGGGCACTGTGATTCACAAACCTGCAGAGTTATAAATGACAGCTATCGTCCAAAAATATATTGACGTAAGGCTGCCAAGAGGACTTGAAAGCGGGGCAGAATTGCAGGAAACCGATTTCAGGAGGTAGACTGGAATTGCATGTAAAGCATAGGAAAAGAGGCAGAACGTCCACAATGATGCACTTGGCCAAAAAGTGCGTATGCGTTTTTTCCTGAATATATTCAGGAAAAAACGCATACGCCCTTTTTGGCCAACCAAGCAAGCTTGCAAAGAAATCTGCACTACAATGAAGTCTCACTGCCCCCCAGTCAAAGGGGCAATCTGAAAAAAGTGTAAAATCCAGAAAGGCAGGACAGGCCATGGAGAACTGGGAGCCTTGTTATTCTGATGGGCGGGATGGTAATTGCCAACAGCCACTCTGGAGAAGTGTATGGTGTTTCCTGAAACATCTAAAAAACAAAGCAACAGAGCCTAGGGCACTTCCACTTATGGTCCTATAGCTTAGGGAAATTAAAATAAAAAAGACACAGCCACCCCAATGTTTGGGACGGCTCTGTTAACAAGAACCTCGTTTACAGTACAAGTTCAATATCACAGAAAGCGAAAAATGGATAAAGATGTTGTGGTACTTACGTACAATGCAATATCACTCAGCAATGAAATCTATGTCATCAGGCCCGTAGCAGCATAATGAGTGGATTCAGGTACGATTATTCTAAGTGAAATAAGTCACACAGAAAAAGAAACATCATAACATATCACCAATACACGAAACGTAAACTTGGCTACTCAGGAAATGAATTACAAAACACAACAGGGTCTCAAATGTAGAAAACCAACTTATGCTTGCTTAAGGGGAAAGATGAGTTGGGGTGCTGCGTAAAACCAGAGATTGAAAGTAGCACAGATACCGTTCCATAAGCTAAATATGTAATAGACAAGAGCTACCCCTTGCTCAACGAAGTGGACTCAACACCCCATATTAAACGCCTAAGAATATACCTGACTAGTAAGAATCTTAAAACCTATGGATTGATATGTCTCCGAAAGGGAATCAAGCATGTGTACAGTGGCATAAACGCAGCAGTGATAGGATGGGTGAGGTTCAGTGAGCAATTGCAGACCCTTTGAAGTCATATTGCATGGTACCCATTCCATGGGTCTCAACTCTCCAGGTTTAAGGGATTCTTCCTTCAGCTAAAACATGCATGTGGAACCCAGAGTATGATCCACCGTGTGATCGGGAAACGTGTTCAAATGTGTCTCAGTTTTTGTCCCCTGGTACTCGGGTGCAATATTCCACACGCTTAACTAACACTCTCCCCACTTGGAGAGTCAGTGCCTTTAACCTCCTGTTTGGCCCAGTTTGCAATTTCTGTGGAAGATGAACAGGAATAGGGAGAACCAATGAGAGACTAGCTGGAGGTGTCTGGACGGGCAAATTTAACTCTCATTTCCCACCAGGAAGAGGAATTAACCAAAGGCTCAGCATGCCATGCCAGAACCACACTAGGGCCTGAAGCAATACTGCGGTGTTGCGGCCAGCTCACAAGAAAGCGAGTTGAAGAAAGGAGTTCAGGGGCACTGTCATTCACAAACTTGCAGAGTTATAAATGACAGCTATAGTCCAAAAATATATTGAAGTAAGGCTGCCAAGGGACTTGAAAGCGGGGCAGAATTGCAGGAAACCGATTTCAGGAGGTAGACTGGAATTGCATGTAAAGCATAGGAAAAGAGGCAGAACGTCCACAATGATGCACTTGGCCAAAAAGGGCGTATGCGTTTTTTCCTGAATATATTCAGGAAAAAACGCATACGACCTTTTTGGCCAACCAAGCAAGCTTGCAAAGGAAATCTGCACTACAATGAAGTCTCACTGCCCCCCCGGTCAAAAGGGCCATCTGAAAAAAATGTAAAATCCAGAAAGGCAGGACAGGCCATGGATAACTGGAAGCCTTCTTATGCTGATGGGCGGGATGTAAATTGCCAACAGAAACTCTGGAGAAGTGTATGGTGTTTCCAGAAACATCTAAAAAACACAGCAACAGAGCCTAGGGCACTTCCACTTATGGTCCTATAGCTTAGGGTAATTAAAATAAAAAAGACACAGCCACCCCAAAGTTTGGGACGGCTCTGTTTACAAGAACCTCGTTTACGGTACAAGTTCAATATCACAGAAAGCGAAAAATGGATAAAGAAGTTGTGGTACTTACGTACAATGCAATATCACTCAGCAATGAAATCTATGTCATCAGGCCTGTAGCAGCATAATGAGTGGATTCAGGTACGATGATTCTAAGTGAAATAAGTCACACAGAAAAAGAAACATCCCAAGATATCACTAATACACGGAATGTAAAATTGGCTACACAGGAACTGAATTACAAAACAGAACAGGGTCTCAAATGTAGAAAACCAACTTATGCTTGCTTAAGGGGAAAGGTGAGTTGGGGTGCTGCATAAAACCAGAGATTGAAATTAGCACAGATACCGTTCCATAAGCCAAATATATAATACACAAGAGCTACTCCTCGCTCAATGAAGTGGACTCAACACCCCATATTAAACGCCTAAGAATATACCTGACTAGTAAGAATCTTAAAACCTATGGATTTATATGTCTCCAAAAGAGAATCAAGCGTGTGTACAGCGGCATAAGCGCAGCAGTGATAGGATTGGTGAGGTTCGGGGAGCAAATGCAGACCCTTTGAAGTCATATTGCATAGTACCCATTCCACGGGTCTCAACTCTCCAGGTTTAAGGGATTCTTCCTTCAGCTAAAACATGCATGTGGAACCCAGGGTATGATCCACCGTGTGATCGGGAAACATGTTCAAATGTGTCTCAGTTTTCGTCCCCTGGTACTCGGGTGCAACATTCCAGATGCTTTACTAACACTCTTCCCACTTGGAGAGTCAGTGCCTTTAACCTCCTGTTTGGCCCAGTTTGCAATTTCTGCAGAAAATGAACAGGAATAGGGAGAACCAATGAGAGACTAGCTGGAGGTGTCTGGACGGGCAAATTTATCTCTCATTTCCCACCTGGAAGAGGATTTAAACAAATGCTCAGCGTGCCGTGCCGGAACCACACTAGGGCCTGAAGCAACCCTGCGGTTTGCGGCCAGCTCACAAGAAAGCGAGTTGAAGAAAGGAGCTCAGGGGCACTGTAATTCACAAACCTGCAGAGTTATACATGACAGCTATAGTCCAAAAATATATTGAAGTAAGGCTGCCAAGAGGACTTGAAAGCGGGGCAGAATTGCAGGAAACCGATTGAAGAAGGAAGACTGGAATTGCATATAAAGCATAGGAAAAGAGGCAGAATGTCCACAATGATGCACTTGGCCAAAAAGGGCGTATGCGTTTTTTCCTGAATATATTCAGGAGACAACGCATACGCCCTTTTTGGCCAAGGAAACAAGTTTGCAATAGAAATCTGCACTACAATGAAATCTCACTGCCCCCCCTCAAAAGGGCAATCTGAAAAAAGTGTAAAATCCAGAAAGGCAGGACAGGCCATGGAGAACTGGGAGCCTTGTTATGCTGATGGGTGGGATGTAAATTGCCAACAGCCACTCTGGAGAAGTGTATGGTGTTTCCTGAAACATCTAAAAAACAAAGCAACAGAGCCTAGGGCACTTCCACTTATGGTCCTATAGCTTAGGGAAATTAAAATCAAAAAGACACAGCCACCCCAAAGTTTGTGACGGCTCTGTTTGCAAGAACCTCAGTTACGGTACAAGTTCAATATCACAGAAAGCAAAAAGTGGATAAAGACGTTGTGGTACTTACGTACAATGCAATATCACTCAGCAACGAAATCTATGTCATCAGACCCATAGCAGCATAATGAATGGATTCAGGTACGATGATTCTAAGTGAAATAAGTCACACAGAAAAAGAAACAGCATAAGATATCACTAGTACACGGAATGTAAACTTGGCTACACAGGAACTGAATTACAAAACAGAACAGGGTCTCAAATGTAGAAAACCAACTTATGCTTGCTTCAGGGGAAAGGTGAGTTGGGGTGCTGCATAAAACCAGAGATTGAAATTAGCACAGATACCCTTCCATAAGCCAAATATGTAATAACAAGAGCTACTCCTTGCTCAACGAAGTGGACTCAACACCCCATATTAAACGCCTAAGTATATACCTGACTAGTAAGAATCTTAAAACCTATGGATTTATATTTCTCCGAAAGAGAATCAAGCGTGGGTTCAGTGGCATAAACGCAGCAGTGATAGGATTGGTGAGGTTCGGTGAGCAAATGCAGACCCTTTGAAGTCATATGGCATGGTACACATTCCATGGGTCTCAACTCTCCAGGTTTAAGGGATTCTTCCTTCAGCTAAAACATGCATGTGGAGCCCAGAGTATGATCCACCGTGTGATCGGGAAACGTGTTCAAATGTGTCTCAGTTTTCGTCCCCTGGTACTTGGGTGCAATATTCCAGACGCTTTACTAACACTCTCCCCACTTGGAGAGTCAGTGCCTTTAACCTCCTGTTTGGCCCAGTTTGCAATTTCTGCGGAAAATGAACAGGAATAGGGAGAACCCATGAGAGACTAGCTGCAGGTGTCTGGACGGGCAAATTTAACTCTCATTTCCCACGAGGAAGAGGAATTAAACAAAGGCTCAGCGTGCCATGCCGGAACCACACTAGGGCCTGAAGCAATCCAGCCGTGTTGCGGCCAGCTCACAAGAAAAATAGTTGAAGAAAGGAGCTCAGGGGCACTGTAATTCACAAAACTGCAGAGTTATAAATGACAGCTATCGTCCAAAAATATATTGAAGTAAGGCTGCCAAGAGGACTTGAAAGCAGGGCAGAATTGCAGGAAACCGATTTCAGGAGGTAGACTCTAATTGCCTGTAAAGCATAGGAAAAGAGGCAGAACGTCCACAATGATGCACTTGGCCAAAAAAGGCATATGCGTTTTTTCCTGAATATATTCAGGAAAAAACGCATACGCCCTTTTTGGCCAACCAAGCAAGCTTGCAAAGGAAATCTGCACTACAATGAAGTCTCACTGCCCCCCAGTCAAAAGGGCCATCTGAAAAAAGTGTAAAATCCAGAAAGGCAGGACAGGCCATGGAGAACTGGGAGCCTTCTTATGCTGATGGGCGGGATGTAAATTGCCAACAGCCACTCTGGAGAAGTGTATGGTGTTTCCTGAAACATCTAAGAAACAAAACAACAGAGCCTAAGGCACTTCCACTTATGGTCCTATACCTTAGGGAAATTAAAATCAAAAAGACACAGCCACCCCAAAGTTTGGGACGGCTCTGTTTACAAGAACCTCATTTACGGTACAAGTTCAATATCACAGAAAGCGAAAAATGGATAAAGAAGCTGTGGTACTTACGTACAATGCAATATCACTCAGCATTGAAATCTATGTCATCAAGCCCGTAGCAGCATAATGAGTGGATTCAGGTACGATAATTCTAAGTGAAATAAGTCACACAGAAAAAGAAACATCATAAGATATCACTAATACACGGAATGTAAACTTGGCTACACAGGAACTGAATTACAAAACAGAACAGAGTCTCAAATGTAGAAAACCAACTTATGCTTGCTTAAGGGGAAAGGTGAGTTGGGGTGCTGCATAAAACCAGAGATTGAAAGTAGCACGGATATCGTTCCATAAGCCAAATATGTAATAGACAAGAGCTACTCCTTGCTCAACGAAGTGTACTCAAGACCCCATATTAAACGCCTAAGAATATATCTGACTAGTAAGAATCTTAAACCCTATGGATTTATATGTCTCCAAAAGAGAATCAAGCATGTGTACAGCGGCATAAACGCAGCAGTGATAGGATTGCTGAGGTTCGGTGAGCAAATGCAGACCCTTTGAAGTCATATTGCACGGTACCCATTCCATGGGTCTTAACTCTCCAGGTTTAAGGGATTCTTCCTTCAGCTAAAACATGCATGTGGAACCCAGAGTATGATCCACCATGTGAGGGTGAAATGTATTCAAATGTATCTCAGTTTTCATCCCCTGGTATTCGAGTGCAACATTCCAGACGCTTTACTAACACTCTCCCCACTTGGAGAGTCAGTGCCTTTAACCTCCTGTGTGGCCCAGTTTGCAATTTCTGCGGAAAATGAACAGGAATAGGGAGAACTAATGAGAGACTAGCTGGAGGTGTCTGGACGGGCAAATTTAACTCTCATTTCCCACCAGGAAGAGGAATTAACCAAAGGATCAGCATGCCATGCTGGAACCACACTAGGGCCTGAAGCAATCCTGCAGTGTTGCGACCAGCTCACAAGAAAGCGAGTTGAAGAAAGGAGCTCAGGGGCACTGTAATTCACATACCTGCAGAGTTATAAATGACAGCTATCGTCCAAAAATATATTGAAGTAAGGCTGCCAAGAGGACTTGAAAGTGGGGCAGAATTGCAGGAAACCGATTCCAGGAGGTAGACAGGAATTGCATGTAAAGCATAGGAAAAGAGGCAGAACGTCCACAATGATGCACTTGGCCAAAAAGGGCGTATGCGTTTTTTCTTGAATATATTCAAGAAAAAACACATACGCCCTTTTTGGCCAACCAAGCAAGCTTGCAAAGGAAATCTGCACTACAATGAAGTGTCACTGCCCCCCGGTCAAAAGGGCCATCTGAAAAAAGTGTAAAATCCAGAAAGGCAGGACAGGCCTCGGAGAACTGGGAACCTTGTCATGCTGATGGGCGTGATGAAAATTGCCAACAGCCACTCTGGAGAAGTGTATGGTGTTTCCTGAAACATCTAAAAAACAAAGCAACAGAGCCTAGGGCACTTCCACTTACGGTCCTATAGCTTAGGCAAATTAAAATCAAAAAGACAAAGCCACCCCAAAGTTTGGGACGGCTCTGTTTACAAGAACCTCGTTTACGGTACAAGTTCAATATCACAGAAAGAGAAAAATGGATAAAGAAGTTGTGGTACTTACGTACAATGCAATATCACTCAGCAATGAAATCTATGTCATCAGGCCCGTAGCAGCATAATGAGTGAATTCAGGTACGATGATTCTAAGTGAAATAAGTCACACAGAAAAAGAAACATCATAAGATATCACTAATACACGGAATGTAAACTTGGCTACACAGGAACTGAATTACAAAACAGAACAGGGTCTCAAATGTAGAAAACCAACTTATGCTTGCTTAAGGGGAAAGGTGAGTTGGGGTGCTGCATAAAACCAGAGATTGAAATTAGCACAGATACCGTTCCATAAGCCAAATATGTAATAAACAAGAGCTACTCCTTGCTCAACCAAGTGGACTCAACACCCCATATTAAACGCCTAAGAATATACCTGACTTGTAAGAATCTTAAAACCTATGGATTTATATGTCTCTGAAAGAGAATCAAGCATGTGTACAGCGGCATAAACGCAACAGTGATAAGATTGGTTAGGATCGGTGAGCAAATGCAGACCCTTTGAAGTCATATTGCATGGTACCCATTCCATGGGTCTCAACTCTCCAGGTTTAAGGGATTCTTCCTTCAGCTAAAACATGCATGTGGAACCCAGAGTATGATCCACCGTGTGATCGGGAAACGTGTTCAAATGTGTCTCAGTTTTCATCCCCTGGTACTCGGGTGCAACATTTCAGACGCTTTACTAACACTCTCCCCACTTGGAGAGTCAGTGCCTTTAACCTCCTGTTTGGCCCAGTTTGCAATTTCTGTGTCAGATGAACTGGAATAGGGATAACCAATGAGAGACTAGCTGGAGGTGTCTGGACGGGCAAATTTAACTCTCATTTCCCACTAGGAAGAGGAATTAACCAAAAGATCAGCATGCTGTGCCGGAACCACACTAGGGCCTGAAGCAATCCTGCGGTGTTGTGGCCAGCTCACAAGAAAGCGAGTTGAAGAAAGGAGCTCAGGGGCACTGTAATTCACAAACCTGCAGAGTTATAAATGACAGCTATCATCCAAAAACATATTGAAGTAAGGCTGCCAAGAGGACTTGAAAGCGGCTCAAAATTGCAGGAAACCGATTTCAGGAGGTAGACTGGAATTGCATTTAAAGCATAGGAAAAGAGGCAGAACGTCCACAATGATGCACTTGGCCAAAAAGGGCGTATGCGTTTTTTCCTGAATATATTCAGGAAAAAACGCATACGCCCTTTTTGGCCAACCAAGCAAGCTTGCAAAGGAAATCTGCACTACAATGAAGTCTCACTGCCCCCCTGTCAAAAGGGCCATCTGAAAAAAGTGTAAAATCCAGAAAGGCAGGACAGGCCATGGAGAACTGAGAGCTTTGTTATGCTGATGGTCGGGATGTAAATTGCCAACAGCCACTCTGGAAAAGTGTATGGTGTTTCCTGAAACATCTAAAAAACAAAGCAACAGAGCCTAGGGCACTTCCACTTATGGTCCTATAGCTTAGGGAAATTAAAATCAAAAAGACACAGCCACCCCAAAGTTTGGGACGGCTCTGTTTACAAGAACCTCTTTATGGTACAATTTCAATAACACAGAAAGCGAGAAATGGATAAAGAAGTTGTGGTACTTACGTACAATGCAATATCACTCAGCAAAAAAATCTATGTCATCAGGCCCGTGGAAGCATAATGAGTGGATTCAGGTACGATGATTCTAAGTGAAATAAGTCACATAGAAAAAGAAACATCATAAGATATCACTACTACACGGAATGTAAACTTGGCTACACAGGAACTGAATTACAAAACAGAACAGGGTCTCAAATGTAGAAAACCAACTTATGCTTGCTTAAGGGGAAAGGTGAGTTGGGGTGCTGCATAAAACCAGAGATTGAAATTAGCACAGATATTGTTCCATAAGCCAAATATGTAATAGACAAGAGCTACTCCTTGCTCAACCAAGTGGACTCAACACCCCATATTAAACGCCTAAGAATATACCTGACTTGTAAGAATCTTAAAACCTATGGATTTATATGTCTCCGAAAGAGAATCAAGCGTGTGTACAGCGGCATAAACGCAGCAGTGATAGGATGGGTGAGGTTCGGTGAGCAAATGCAGACCCTTTGAAGTCATATTGCATGGTACCCATTCCATGGGTCTCAACTCTCCAGCTTTAAGGGATTCTTCCTTCAGCTAAAACATGCATGTGGAACCCAGAGTATGATCCACCGTGTGATCGGGAAACGTGTTCAAATGTGTCTCAGTTTTCATCCCCTGGTACTCGGGTGCAACATTCCAGACCCTTTACTAACTCTCCCCACTTGGAGAGTCAGTGCCTTTAACCTCCTGTTTGGCCCAGTTTGCAATTTCTGCGGAAAATGAACAGGAATAGGGAGAACCAATGAGAGACTAGCTGGAGGTGTCTGGACGGGCAAATTTAACTCTCAATTCCCACCAGGAAGAGGAATTAACCAAAGGCTCAGCGTGCCATGCCGGAACCACACTACGGCCTGAAGCAATCCTGCGGTGTTGCGGCCAGCTCACCAGAAAGCGAGTTGAAGAAAGGAGCTCAGGGGCACTGTAATTCACAAACCTGCAGAGTTATAAATGACAGCTATCGTCCAAAAATATATTGAAGTAAGGCTGCCAAGAGGACTTGAAATCGGGGCAGAATTGCAGGAAACCGATTTCAGGAGGTAGACTGGAATTGCATGTAAAGCATAGGAAAAGAGGCAGAACGTCCACAATGATGCACTTGGCCAAAAAGGGCGTATGCGTTTTTTCCTGAATATATTCAGGAAAAAACGCATACGCCCTTTTTGGCCAACCAAGCAAGCTTGCAAAGGAAATCTGCACTACAATGAAGTGTCACTGCCTCCCGGTCAAAAGGGCCATCTGAAGAAAGTGTAAAATCCAGAAAGGCAGGACAGGCCATGGATAACTGGAAGCCTTGTTATGCTGATGGGCGGGATGTAAATTGCCAACAGAAACTCGGGAGAAGTGTATGGTGTTTCCAGAAACATCTAAAAAACACAGCAACAGAGCCTAGGGCACTTCCACTTATGGTCCTATAGCTTAGGGTAATTAAAATAAAAAAGACACAGCCACCCCAAAGTTTGGGACGACTCTGTTTACAAGAACCTCGTTTACGGTACAAGTTCAATATCACAGAAAGCGAAAAATGGATAAAGAAGGTGTGGTACTTACGTACAATGCAATATCACTCAGCAATGAAATCTATGTCATCAGGCCCGTAGCAGCATAATGAGTGGATTCAGGTACGATGATTCTAAGTGAAATAAGTCACACAGAAAAAGAAACATCATAAGATATCACTAATATACGGAATGTAAAATTGGCTACACAGGAACTGAATTACAAAACAGAACAGGGTCTCAAATGTAGAAAACCAACTTATGCTTGCTTAAGGGGAAAGGTGAGTTGGGGTGCTGCATAAAACCAGAGATTGAAATTAGCACAGATACCGTTCCATTAGCCAAATATGTAATAGACAAGTGCTACTCCTTGCTCAATGACGTGGACTCAACACCACATATTAAACGCCTAAGAATATACCTGACTAGTAAGAATCTTAAAACCTATGGATTGATATGTCTCCGAAAGAGAATCAAGCGTGTGTACAGCGGCATAAGCGCAGCACTGATAGGATTGGTGAGGTTCGGTGAGCAAATGCAGACCCTTTGAAGTCATATTGCATGGTACCCATTCCATGGGTCTCAACTCTGCAGGTTTAAGGGATTCTTCCTTCGGCTAAAACATGCATGTGGAACGCAGAGTATGATATACCGTGTGATCGGGAAATGTGTTCAAATGTGTCTCAGTTTTCATCCCCTGGTACTCGGGTGCAATATTCCAGACGCTTAACTAACACTCTCCCCACTTGGAGAGTCAGTGCCTTTAACCTCCTGTTTGGCCCAGTTTGCAATTTCTGTGGAAGATGAACAGGAATAGGGAGAACCAATGAGAGACTAGCTGGAGGTGTCTGGACGGGCAAATTTAACTCTCATTTCCCACCAGGAAGAGGAATTAACCAAAGGCTCAGCGTGCCATGCCGGAACAACACTAGTGCCTGAAGCAATCCTGCGGTGTTGCGGCCAGCTCACAAGAAAGCGAGTTGAAGAAAGGAGCTCAGGGGCACTGTCATTCACAAACTTGCAGAGTTATAAATGACAGCTATCGTCCAAAAATATATTGAAGTAAGGCTGCCAAGAGGACTTGAAATTGGGGCAGAATTGCAGGAAACCGATTTCAGGAGGTAGACTGGAATTGCATGTAAAGCATAGGAAAAGAGGCAGAACGTCCACAATGATGCACTTGGCCAAAAAGGGCGTATGCGTTTTCTCCTGAATATATTCTGGAGAAAACGCATATGCCCTTTTTGGCCAACCAAGCAAGCTTGCAAAGGAAATCTGCACTACAATGAAGTCTCACTGCCCCCCGGTCAAAAGGGCCATCTGAAAAAAGTGTAAAATCCAGAAAGGCAGGACAGGCCATGGATAACTGAAAGCCTTCTTATGCTGATGGGCGGGATGTAAATTGCCAACAGAAACTCTGGAGAAGTGTATGGTGTTTCCAGAAACATCTAAAAAACACAGCAACAGAGCCTAGGGCACTTCCACTTATGGTCCTATAGCTTAGGGAAATTAAAATCAAAAAGACACAGCCACCCCAAAGTTTGGGATGGCTCTGTTTACAAGAACCTCGTTTATGGTACAAGTTCAATATCACAGAAAGCGAAAAATGGATAAAGAAGTTGTGGTACTTACGTACAATGCAATATCACTCAGCAATGAAATCTATGTCATCAGGCCCGTGGAAGCATAGTGAGTGGATACAGGTACGATGATTCTAAGTGAAATGAGTCACACAGAAAAAGAAACATCATAAGATATCACTAATAAACGGAATGTAAACTTGGCTACACAGGAACTGAAATACAAAACAGAACAGGGTCTCAAATGTAGAAAACCAGCTTATGCTTGCTTAAGGGGAAAGGTGAGTTGGGGTGCTGCATAAAACCAGAGATTGAAATTAGCACAGATACCGTTCCATAAGCCAAATATGTAATAGACAAGAGCTACTCCTTGCTCAACGAAGTGGACTCAACACCCCATATTAAACGCCTAAGAATATATCTGAGTAGTAAGAATCTTAAAACCTATGGATTGATATGTCTCCAAAAGAGAATCAAGCGTGTGTACAGCGGCATACGCGCAGCAGTGATAGGATTGGTGAGGTTCGGTGAGCAAATGCAGACCCTTTGAAGTCATATTGCATAGTACCCATTCCACGGGTCTCAACTCTCCAGGTTTAAGGGATTCTTCCTTCAGCTAAAACATGCATGTGGAACCCAAAGTATGATCCACCGTGTGATCGGGAAACGTGTTCAAATGTGTCTCAGTTTTCGTCCCCTGGTACTCAGGTGCAACATTCCAGATGCTTTACTAACACTCTTCCCACTTGGAGAGTCAGTGCCTTTAACCTCCTGTTTGGCCCAGTTTGCAATTTCTGCAGAAAATGAACAGGAATAGGGAGAACCAATGAGAGACTAGCTGGAGGTGTCTGGACGGGCAAATTTAACTCTCATTTCCCACCAGGAATAGGAATTAACCAAAGGCTCAGCGTGCCATGCCGGAACCACACTAGGGCCTGAAGCAATCCAGCCGTGTTGCGGCCAGCTCACAAGAAAGCGAGTTGAAGAAAGGAGCTCAGTGACACTGTAATTCACAAACCTGCAGAGTTATAAATGACAGCTATCGTCCAAAAATATATTGAAGTAAGGCTGCCAAGAGGACTTGAAAGCGGGGCAGAATTGCAGGAAACCGATTTGAGGAGGTAGACTGGAATTGCATGTAAAGCATAGGAAAAGAGGCAGAACGTCCACAATGATGCACTTGGCCAAAAAGGGCGTATGCGTTTTTTCCTGAATATATTCAGGAAAAAACGCATACGCCCTTTTTGGCCAACTAAGCAAGCTTGCAAAGGAAATCTGCACTACAATGAAGTCTCACTGCCTCCCGGTCAAAAGGGCCATCTGAAAAAAGTGTAAAATCCAGAAAGGCAGGACAGGCCATGGAGAACTGGGAGCCTTTTTATGCTGATGGGCAGGATGTAAATTGCCAACAGCCACTCTGGAGAAGTGTATGGTTTTTCCTGAAACATCTAAAAAACAAGCAACAGAGCCTAGGGCACTTCCACTTATGGTCCTATAGCTTAGGGAAATTAAAATCAAAAAGACGCAGCCACCCCAAACTTTGGAATGGCTCTGTTTACAAGAACCTCGTTTACGGTACAAGTTCAATATCACAGAAAGCGAAAAATGGATAAAGATGTTGTGGTATTTACGTATAATGCCATATCACTCATCAATGAAATCTATGTCATCAGGCGCATAGCAGCATAATGAGTGGATTCAGGTACGATGATTCTATGTGAAATAAGTCACACAGAAAATGAAACATCATAAGATATCACTAATACACGGAATGTAAACTTGGCTACACAGGATCTGAATTACAAAACAGAACAGGGTCTCAAATGTAGAAAACCAACTTATGTTGCTTAAGGGGAAAGGTGAGTTGGGGTGCTGCATAAAACCAGAGATTGAAATTAGCACAGATACCGTTCCATAAGCCAAATATGTAATAGACAAGAGCTACTCCTTGCTCAACGAATTGGACTCAACACCCCATATTAAACGCCTAAGTATATACATGACTTGTAAGAATCTTAAAACCTATGGATTGATATGTCTCCGAAAGAGAATCAAGCGTGTGTACAGCGGCATAAACGCAGCAGTGATAGGATTGGTGAGGTTCGGTGAGCAAATGCAGACCCTTTGAAGTCATATTGCATGGTACCCATTCCATGGGTCTCAACTCTCCAGGTTTAAGGGATTCTTCCTTCAGCTAAAACATGCATGTGGAACCCAGAGTATGATCCACCGTGTGATCGGGAAACGTGTTCAAATGTGTCTCAGTGTTCATCCCCTGGTACTCGGGTGCAACATTCCAGACGCTTTACTAACACTCTCCCCACCTGGACAGTCAGTGCCTTTAACCTCCTGTTTCGCCCACTTTTCAATTTCCGCGGAAGATGAACAGGAATACGGAGAACCAATGAGAGACTAGCTGGAGGTGTCTGGATGGGCAAATATAACTCTCATTTCCCACCAGGAAGAGGAATTAACCAAAGGCTCAGCATACCGTGCCAGAACCATACTAGGGCCTGAAGCAATCCTGCGGTGTTGCGGCCAGCTCACAAGAAAAAGAGTTGAAGAAAGGAGCTCAGGGGCACTGTAATTCACAAACCTGCAGAATTATAAATGACAGCTATCGTCCAACAATATATTGAAGTAAGGCTGCCAAGAGGACTTGAAAGTGGGGCAGAATTGCAGGAAACCGATTTCAGGAGGTAGACTGGAATTGCATGTAAAGCATAGGAAAAGAGGCAGAACGTCCACAATGATGCACTTGGCCAAAAAGGGCGTATGCGTTTTTTCCTGAATATATTCAGGAAAAAACGCATACGCCCTTTTTGGCCAACTAAGCAAGCTTGCAAAGGAAATCTGCACTACAATGAAGTCTCACTGCCTCCCGGTCAAAAGGGCCATCTGAAAAAAGTGTAAAATCCAGAAAGGCAGGACAGGCCATGGAGAACTGGGAGCCTTTTTATGCTGATGGGCAGGATGTAAATTGCCAACAGCCACTCTGGAGAAGTGTATGGTGTTTCCTGAAACATCTAAAAAACAAAGCAACAGAGCCTAGAGCACTTCCACTTATGGTCCTATAGCTTAGGGAAATTAAAATCAAAAAGACACAGCCACCCCAATATTTGGGACGGCTCTGTTTACAAGAACCTCATTTACGGTACAAGTTCAATATCACAGAAAGCGAAAAATGGATAAAGAAGGTGTGGTACTTACGTACAATGCAATATCACTCAGCAATGAAATCTATGTCATCAGGCCCGTAGCAGCATAATGAGTGGATTCAGGTACGATGATTCTAAGTGAAATAAGTCACACAGAAAAAGAAACATCATAAGATATCACTAATACACGGAATGTAAACTTGGCTACACAGGAACTGAATTACAAAACAGAACAGGGTCTCAAATGTAGAAAACCAACTTATGCTTGCTTAAGAGGAAAGGTGAGTTGCGGTGCTGCATAAAACCAGAGATTGAAATTAGCACAGATACCGTTCCATAAGCCAAATATGTAACAGACAAGAGCTACTCCTTGCTCAACGAAGTGGACTCAACACCCCATATTAAACGCCTAAGAATATACCTGACTAGTAAGAACCTTAAAACCTATGGATTGATATGTCTCCAAAAGAGAATCAAGCGTGTATACAGTGGCATAAACGCAGCAGTGATAGGATTGGTGAGGTTCGGTGATAAAATGCAGACCCTTTGAAGTCATATTGCATGGTACCCATTCCATGGGTCTCAACTCTCCAGGTTTAAGGGATTCTTCCTTCAGCTAAAACATGCATGTGGAACCCAGAGTATGATCCACCGTGTGATCGGGAAACGTGTTCAAATGTGTCTCAGTTTTCGTCCCCTGGTACTCGGGTGCAACATTCCAGACGCTTTACTAACTCTCCCCACTTGGAGAGTCAGTGCCTTTAACCTCCTGTTTGGCCCAGTTTGCAATTTCTGCGGAAAATGAACAGGAATAGGGAGAACCAATGAGAGACTAGCTGGAGGTGTCTGGACGGGTAAATTTAACTCTCATTTCCCACCAGGAAGAGGAATTAACCAAAGGCTCAGCGTGCCGTGCCGGAACCACACTAGGGCCTGAAGCAATCCTGCGGTGTTGCGGCCAGCTCACAAGAAAGCGAGTTGAAGAAAGGAGCTCAGGGGCACTGTGATTCACAAACCTGCAGAGTTATAAATGACAGCTATCGTCCAAAAATATATTGACGTAAGGCTGCCAAGAGGACTTGAAAGCGGGGCAGAATTGCAGGAAACCGATTTCAGGAGGTAGACTGGAATTGCATGTAAAGCATAGGAAAAGAGGCAGAACGTCCACAATGATGCACTTGGCCAAAAAGGGCGTATGCGTTTTTTCCTGAATATATTCAGGAAAAAACGCATACGCCCTTTTTGGCCAACCAAGCAAGCTTGCAAAGGAAATCTGCACTACAATGAAGTCTCACTGCCCCCCAGTCAAAGGGGCCATCTGAAAAAAGTGTAAAATCCAGAAAGGCAGGACAGGCCATGAAGAACTGGGAGCCTTGTTATTCTGATGGGCGGGATGTAAATTGCCAACAGCCACTCTGGAGAAGTGTATGGTGTTTCCTGAAACATCTAAAAAACAAAGCAAAAGTGCCTAGGGCACTTCCACTTATGGTCCTATAGCTTAGGGAAATTAAAATAAAAAAGACACAGCCACCCCAATGTTTGGGACGGCTCTGTTAACAAGAACCTCGTTTACAGTACAAGTTCAATATCACAGAAAGCGAAAAATGGATAAAGATGTTGTGGTACTTACGTACAATGCAATATCACTCAGCAATGAAATCTATGTCATCAGGCCCGTAGCAGCATAATGAGTGGATTCAGGTACGATTATTCTAAGTGAAATAAGTCACACAGAAAAAGAAACATCATAAGATATCACCAATACACGAAACGTAAACTTGGCTACTCAGGAAATGAATTACAAAACACAACAGGGTCTCAAATGTAGAAAACCAACTTATGCTTGCTTAAGGGGAAAGATGAGTTGGGGTGCTGCGTAAAACCAGAGATTGAAAGTAGCACAGATACCGTTCCATAAGCTAAATATGTAATAGACAAGAGCTACCCCTTGCTCAACGAAGTGGACTCAACACCCCATATTAAACGCCTAAGAATATACCTGACTAGTAAGAATCTTAAAACCTATGGATTGATATGTCTCCGAAAGGGAATCAAGCTTGTGTACAGCGGCATAAACGCAGCAGTGATAGGATGGGTGAGGTTCAGTGAGCAATTGCAGACCCTTTGAAGTCATATTGCATGGTACCCATTCCATGGGTCTCAACTCTCCAGGTTTAAGGGATTCTTCCTTCAGCTAAAACATGCATGTGGAACCCAGAGTATGATCCACCGTGTGATCGGGAAACGTGTTCAAATGTGTCTCAGTTTTTGTCCCCTGGTACTCGGGTGCAACATTCCAGACGCTTTACTAACTCTCCCTACTTGGAGAGTCCGTGCCTTTAACCTCCTGTTTGGCCCAGTTTGCAATTTCTGCGGAAAATGAACAGGAATAAGGAGAACCAATGAGAGACTAGCTGGAGGTGTCTGGACTGGCAAATTTAACTCTCATTTCCCACCAGGAAGCGGAATTAACCAAATGCTGAGCATGCCATGCCGGAAACACACTAGGGCCTGAAGCAATCCTGCGGTGTTGCGGCCAGCTGAGAAGAAAGCTAGTTGAAGAAAGGAGCTCAGGGGCACTGTAATTCACAAACCTGCAGAGTTATAAATGACAGCTATCGTCCAAAAATATATTGAAGTAAGGCTGCCAAGAGGACTTGAAAGTGGGGCAGAATTGCAGGAAACCGATTCCAGGAGGTAGACAGGAATTGCATGTAAAGCATAGGAAAAGAGGCAGAACGTCCACAATGATGCACTTGGCCAAAAAGGGCGTATGCGTTTTTTCTTGAATATATTCAAGAAAAAACACATACGCCCTTTTTGGCCAACCAAGCAAGCTTGCAAAGGAAATCTGCACTACAATGAAGTGTCACTGCCCCCCGGTCAAAAGGGCCATCTGAAAAAAGTGTAAAATCCAGAAAGGCAGGACAGGCCTCGGAGAACTGGGAGCCTTGTTATGCTGATGGGTGGGATGTAAATTGCCAACAGCCACTCTGGAGAAGTGTATGGTGTTTCCTGAAACATCTAAAAAACAAAGCAACAGAGCCTAGGGCACTTCCACTTATGGTCCTATAGCTTCGGGAAATTAAAATCAAAAAGACACAGCCACCCCAAACTTTGGGACGGCTCTGTTTACAAGAACCTCGTTTATGGTAGAAGTTTAATATCACAGAAAGCGAAAAATGGATAAAGATGTTGTGGTACTTACGTACAATGCAATATCACTCAGCAATGATATCTATGTCATCAGGCCCGTAGCAGCATAATGAGTGGATTCAGGTACGATGATTCTAAGTGTAATAAGTCACACAGAAAAAGAAACATCATAAGATATCACTACTACACGGAATGAAAACTTGGCTACACAGGAACTGAATTACAAAACAGAACAGTGTCTCAAATGTAGAACACCAACTTATGCTTGCTTAAGGGGAAAGGTGAGTTGGGGTGCTGCATAAAACAAGAGATTGAAATTAGCACAGATACCGTTCCATAAGCCAAATATGTAACAGACAAGAGCTACTCCTTGCTCAACGAAGTGGACTCAACACCCCATATTAAACGCCTAAGAATATACCTGACTAGTAAGAACCTTAAAACCTATGGATTTATATGTCTCCGAAAGAGAATCAAGCATGTGTACAGCGGCATAAACGCAGCAGTGATAGAATGGGAGAGGTTCGGTGAGCAAATGCAGACGCTTTGAAGTCATATTGCATGGGACCCATTCCATGGGTCTCAACTCTCCAGGTTTAAGGGATTATTCCTTAGCTAAAACATGCATGTGGAACCCAGAGTATGGTCCACCGTGTGATCGGGAAACGTGTTCAAATGTGTCTCAGTTTTCGTCCCCTGGTACTCGGGTGCAACATTCCAGACGCTTTAATAACACTCTCCCCACTTGGAGAGTCAATGCCTTTAACCTCCTGTTTGGCCGAGTTTGCAATTTCTGCGGAAAATGAACAGGAATAGGGAGAACCAATGAGAGACTAGCTGGAGGTGTCTGGACGGGCAAATTTAACTCTCATTTCCCACCGGGAAGAGGAATTAACCAAAGGCTCAGCGTGCCATGCCGGAACCACACTAGGGCCTGAAGCAATCCTGCGGTGTTGCGGCCAGCTCACAAGAAAGCAAGTTGAAGAAAGGACCTCAGGGGTACTGTAATTCACAAACATGCAGAGTTATAAATGACAGCTATCGTCCAAAAATATATTGAAGTAAGGCTGCCAAGAGGACATGAAAGCGGGGCAGAATTGCAGGAAACCGATTTCAGGAGGTAGACTGGAATTGCATGTAAAGCATAGGAAAAGAGGCAGAACGTCCACAATGATGCACTTGGCCAAAAAGGGTGTATGCGTTTTTTCCTGAATATATTCAGGAAAAAACGCATACGCCCTTTTTGGCCAACCAAGCAAGCTTGCAAAGGAAATCTGCACTACAATGAAGTCTCACTGCCCCCCGGTCAAAAGGGCTATCTAAATAAAGTGTAAAATCCAGAAAGGCAGGACAGGCCATGGAGAACTGGGAGCCTTGTTATGCTGATGGGCGGGATGTAAATTGCCAAAAGCCACTCTGGAGAAGTGTATGGTGTTTCCTGAAACATCTAAAAAACAAAGCAACAGAGCCTAGGGCACTTCCACTTATGGTCCTATAGCTTAGGGAAATTAAAATAAAAAAGACACAGCCACCCCAAAGTTTGGGACAGCTCTGTTTACAAGAAGCTCATTTACAGTACAAGTTCAATATCGCAGAAAGCGAAAGATGGATAAAGACGTTGTGGTACTTACGTACAATGCAATATCACTCAGCAATGAAATCTATGTCATCAGGCCCGTAGCAGCATAATGAGTGGATTCAGGTACGATAATTCTAAGTGAAATAAGTCACACAGAAAAAGAAACATCATAAGATATCACTACTACACGGAATGTAAACTTGGCTACACAGGAACTGAATTACAAAACAGAACAGGGTCTCAAATGTAGAACACCAACTTATGCTTGCTTAAGGGGAAAAGTGAGTTGGGGTGCTGCATAAAACCAGAGATTGAAATTAGCACAGATACCGTTCCATAAGCCAAATATGTAATAGACAAGAGCTACTCCTTGCTCAACGAAGTGGACTCAACACCCCATATTAAACGCCTAAGAATATACCTGACTAGTAAGATTCTTAAAACCTATGGATTTATATGTCTCCAAAAGAGAATCAATCATTTGTACAGCGGCATAAACGCAGCAGTGATAGCATTGGTGAGGTTCGGTGAGCAAATGCAGACCCTTGAAGTCATATTGCATGGCACCCATTCCATGGGTCTCAACTCTCCAGGTTTAAGGGATTCTTCCTTCAGCTAAAACATGCATGTGGAACCCAGAGTATGATCCACCGTGTGATCGGGAAACGTGTTCAAATGTGTCTCAGTTTTCGTCCCCTGGTACTCGGGTGCAACATTCCAGATGCTTTACTAACACTCTTCCCACTTGGAGAGTCAGTGCCTTTAACCTCCTGTTTGGCCCAGTTTGCAATTTCTGCAGAAAATGAACAGGAATAGGGAGAACCAATGAGAGGCTAGCTGGAGGTGTCTGGACGGGCAAATTTAACTCTCATTTCCCACCAGGAATAGGAATTAACCAAAGGCTCAGCGTGCCATGCGGGAACCACACTAGGGCCTGAAGCAATCCTGTGGTGTTGCGGCCAGCTCACAAGAAAGCGAGTTGAAGAAAGGAGCTCAGGGGCACTGTAATTCACAAACCTGCAGAGTTACAAATGACAGCTATCGTCCAAAAATATATTGAAGTAAGGCTGCCAAGAGGACTTGAAAGCGGGGCAGAATTGCAGGAAACCGATTTGAGGAGGTAGACCGGAATTGCATGTAAAGCATACAAAAACAGGAAGAACGTCCACAATGATGCACTTGGCCAAAAAGTGCGTACGAGTTTTTTCCTGAATATATTCAGGAAAAAACGCATACGCACTTTTTGGCCAACCAACCAAGCTTGCAAAGGAAATCTGCATTACAATGAAGTCTCACTGCCCCCCATTCAAAGGGGCCATCTGAAAAAAGTGTAAAATCCAGAAAGGCAGGACAGGCCATGGAGAATTGGGAGCCTTGTTATGCTGATGTGTGGGATGTAAATTGCCAACAGCCACTCTGGAAAAGTGTATGGTTTTTCCTGAAACATCTAAAAAACAAGCAACAGAGCCAAGGGCACTTCCACTTATGGTCCTATAGCTTAGGGAAATTAAAATCAAAAAGACGCAGCCACCCCAAACTTTGGAATGGCTCTGTTTACAAGAACCTCGTTTACGGTACAAGTTCAATATCACAGAAAGCGAAAAATGGATAAAGATGTTGTGGTATTTACGTATAATGCCATATCACTCACCAATGAAATCTATGTCATCAGGCGCATAGCAGCATAATGAGTGGATTCAGGTACGATGATTCTATGTGAAATAAGTCACACAGAAAATGAAACATCATAAGATATCACTAATACACGGAATGTAAACTTGGCTACACAGGATCTGAATTACAAAACAGAACAGGGTCTCAAATGTAGAAAACCAACTTATGCTTGCTTAAGGGGAAAGGTGAGTTGGGGTGCTGCATAAAACCAGAGATTGAAATTAGCACAGATACCGTTCCATAAGCCAAATATGTAATAGACAAGAGCTACTCCTTGCTCAACGAATTGGACTCAACACCCCATATTAAACGCCTAAGTATATACATGACTTGTAAGAATCTTAAAACCTATGGATTGATATGTCTCCGAAAGAGAATCAAGCGTGTGTACAGCGGCATAAACGCAGCAGTGATAGGATTGGTGAGGTTCGGTGAGCAAATGCAGACCCTTTGAAGTCATATTGCATGGTACCCATTCCATGGGTCTCAACTCTCCAGGTTTAAGGGATTCTTCCTTCAGCTAAAACATGCATGTGGAACCCAGAGTATGATCCACCGTGTGATCGGGAAACGTGTTCAAATGTGTCTCAGTGTTCATCCCCTGGTACTCGGGTGCAACATTCCAGACGCTTTACTAACACTCTCCCCACGTGGACAGTCAGTGCCTTTAACCTCCTGTTTCGCCCACTTTTCAATTTCCGCGGAAGATGAACAGGAATACGGAGAACCAATGAGAGACTAGCTGGAGGTGTCTGGATGGGCAAATATAACTCTCATTTCCCACCAGGAAGAGGAATTAACCAAAGGCTCAGCGTGCCGTGCCGGAGCCACACTAGGGCCTGAAGCAATCCTGCGGTGTTGCGGCCAGCTCACAAGAAAGCGAGTTGAAGAAAGGAGCTCAGGGGCACTGTGATTCACAAACCTGCAGAGTTATAAATGACAGCTATCGTCCAAAAATATATTGACGTAAGGCTGCCAAGAGGACTTGAAAGCGGGGCAGAATTGCAGGAAACCGATTTCAGGAGGTAGACTGGAATTGCATGTAAAGTATAGGAAAAGAGGCAGAACGTCCACAATGATGCACTTGGCCAAAAAGGGCGTATGCGTTTTTTCCTGAATATATTCAGGAAAAAACGCATACGCCCTTTTTGGCCAACCAAGCAAGCTTGCAAAGGAAATCTGCACTACAATGAAGTCTCACTGCCCCCCAGTCAAAGGGGCCATCTGAAAAAAGTGTAAAATCCAGAAAGGCAGGACAGGCCATGAAGAACTGGGAGCCTTGTTATTCTGATGGGCGGGATGTAAATTGCCAACAGCCACTCTGGAGAAGTGTATGGTGTTTCCTGAAACATCTAAAAAACAAAGCAACAGAGCCTAGGGCACTTCCACTTATGGTCCTATAGTTTAGGGAAATTAAAATCAAAAAGACACAGCCACCCCAATGTTTGGGACGGCTCTGTTAACAAGAACCTCGTTTACAGTACAAGTTCAATATCACAGAAAGCGAAAAATGGATAAAGATGTTGTGGTACTTACGTACAATGCAATATCACTCAGCAATGAAATCTATGTCATCAGGCCCGTAGCAGCATAATGAGTGGATTCAGGTACGATTATTCTAAGTGAAATAAGTCACACAGAAAAAGAAACATCATAAGATATCACCAATACACGAAACGTAAACTTGGCTACTCAGGAAATGAATTACAAAACACAACAGGGTCTCAAATGTAGAAAACCAACTTATGCTTGCTTAAGGGGAAAGATGAGTTGGGGTGCTGCGTAAAACCAGAGATTGAAAGTAGCACAGATACCGTTCCATAAGCTAAATATGTAATAGACAAGAGCTACCCCTTGCTCAACGAAGTGGACTCAACACCCCATATTAAACGCCTAAGAATATACCTGACTAGTAAGAATCTTAAAACCTATGGATTGATATGTCTCCGAAAGGGAATCAAGCTTGTGTACAGCGGCATAAACGCAGCAGTGATAGGATGGGTGAGGTTCAGTGAGCAATTGCAGACCCTTTGAAGTCATATTGCATGGTACCCATTCCATGGGTCTCAACTCTCCAGGTTTAAGGGATTCTTCCTTCAGCTAAAACATGCATGTGGAACCCAGAGTATGATCCACCGTGTGATCGGGAAACGTGTTCAAATGTGTCTCAGTTTTTGTCCCCTGGTACTCGGGTGCAACATTCCAGACGCTTTACTAACTCTCCCTACTTGGAGAGTCCGTGCCTTTAACCTCCTGTTTGGCCCAGTTTGCAATTTCTGCAGAAAATGAACAGGAATAGGGAGAACCAATGAGAGACTAGCTGGAGGTGTCTGGACTGGCAAATTTAACTCTCATTTCCCACCAGGAAGCGGAATTAACCAAATGCTGAGCATGCCATGCCGGAAACACACTAGGGCCTGAAGCAATCCTGCGGTGTTGCGGCCAGCTGAGAAGAAAGCTAGTTGAAGAAAGGAGCTCAGGGGCACTGTAATTCACAAACCTGCAGAGTTATAAATGACAGCTATCATCCAAAAATATATTGAAGTAAGGCTGCCAAGAGGACTTGAAAGTGGGGCAGAATTGCAGGAAACCGATTCCAGGAGGTAGACAGGAATTGCATGTAAAGCATAGGAAAAGAGGCAGAACGTCCACAATGATGCACTTGGCCAAAAAGGGCGTATGCGTTTTTTCTTGAATATATTCAAGAAAAAACACATACGCCCTTTTTGGCCAACCAAGCAAGCTTGCAAAGGAAATCTGCACTACAATGAAGTGTCACTGCCCCCCGGTCAAAAGGGCCATCTGAAAAAAGTGTAAAATCCAGAAAGGCAGGACAGGCCTCGGAGAACTGGGAGCCTTGTTATGCTGATGGGTGGGATGTAAATTGCCAACAGCCACTTTGGAGAAGTGTATGGTGTTTCCTGAAACATCTAAAAAACAAAGCAACAGAGCCTAGGGCACTTCCACTTATGGTCCTATAGCTTCGGGAAATTAAAATCAAAAAGACACAGCCACCCCAAACTTTGGGACGGCTCTGTTTACAAGAACCTCATTTATGGTAGAAGTTTAATATCACAGAAAGCGAAAAATGGATAAAGATGTTGTGGTACTTACGTACAATGCAATATCACTCAGCAATGATATCTATGTCATCAGGCCCGTAGCAGCATAATGAGTGGATTCAGGTACGATGATTCTAAGTGTAATAAGTCACACAGAAAAAGAAACATCATAAGATATCACTACTACACGGAATGAAAACTTGGCTACACAGGAACTGAATTACAAAACAGAACAGTGTCTCAAATGTAGAACACCAACTTATGCTTGCTTAAGGGGAAAGGTGAGTTGGGGTGCTGCATAAAACAAGAGATTGAAATTAGCACAGATACCGTTCCATAAGCCAAATATGTAACAGACAAGAGCTACTCCTTGCTCAACGAAGTGGACTCAACACCCCATATTAAACGCCTAAGAATATACCTGACTAGTAAGAACCTTAAAACCTATGGATTTATATGTCTCCGAAAGAGAATCAAGCATGTGTACAGCGGCATAAACGCAGCAGTGATAGAATGGGAGAGGTTCGGTGAGCAAATGCAGACGCTTTGAAGTCATATTGCATGGGACCCATTCCATGGGTCTCAACTCTCCAGGTTTAAGGGATTATTCCTTAGCTAAAACATGCATGTGGAACCCAGAGTATGGTCCACCGTGTGATCGGGAAACGTGTTCAAATGTGTCTCAGTTTTCGTCCCCTGGTACTCGGGTGCAACATTCCAGACGCTTTACTAACACTCTCCCCACTTGGAGAGTCAATGCCTTTAACCTCCTGTTTGGCCGAGTTTGCAATTTCTGCGGAAAATGAACAGGAATAGGGAGAACCAATGAGAGACTAGCTGGAGGTGTCTGGACGGGCAAATTTAACTCTCATTTCCCACCGGGAAGAGGAATTAACCAAAGGCTCAGCGTGCCATGCCGGAACCACACTAGGGCCTGAAGCAATCCTGCGGTGTTGCGGCCAGCTCACAAGAAAGCGAGTTGAAGAAAGGACCTCAGGGGTACTGTAATTCACAAACATGCAGAGTTATAAATGACAGCTATCGTCCAAAAATATATTGAAGTAAGGCTGCCAAGAGGACATGAAAGCGGGGCAGAATTGCAGGAAACCGATTTCAGGAGGTAGACTGGAATTGCATGTAAAGCATAGGAAAAGAGGCAGAACGTCCACAATGATGCACTTGGCCAAAAAGGGCGTATGCGTTTTTTCCTGAATATATTCAGGAAAAAACGCATACGCCCTTTTTGGCCAACCAAGCAAGCTTGCAAAGGAAATCTGCACTACAATGAAGTCTCACTGCCCCCCAGTCAAAAGGGCTATCTAAATAAAGTGTAAAATCCAGAAAGGCAGGACAGGCTATGGAGAACTGGGAGCCTTGTTATGCTGATGGGCGGGATGTAAATTGCCAAAAGCCACTCTGGAGAAGTGTATGGTGTTTCCTGAAACATCTAAAAAACAAAGCAACAGAGCCTAGGGCACTTCCACTTATGGTCCTATAGCTTAGGGAAATTAAAATAAAAAAGACACAGCCACCCCAAAGTTTGGGACAGCTCTGTTTACAAGAAGCTCATTTACGGTACAAGTTCAATATCGCAGAAAGCGAAAGATGGATAAAGACGTTGTGGTACTTACGTACAATGCAATATCACTCAGCAATGAAATCTATGTCATCAGGCCCGTAGCAGCATAATGAGTGGATTCAGGTACGATAATTCTAAGTGAAATAAGTCACACAGAAAAAGAAACATCATAAGATATCACTACTACACGGAATGTAAACTTGGCTACACAGTAACTGAATTACAAAACAGAACAGGGTCTCAAATGTAGAACACCAACTTATGCTTGCTTAAGGGGAAAAGTGAGTTGGGGTGCTGCATAAAACCAGAGATTGAAATTAGCACAGATACCGTTCCATAAGCCAAATATGTAATAGACAAGAGCTACTCCTTGCTCAACGAAGTGGACTCAACACCCCATATTAAACGCCTAAGAATATACCTGACTAGTAAGATTCTTAAAACCTATGGATTTATATGTCTCCGAAAGAGAATCAATCATTTGTACAGCGGCATAAACGCAGCAGTGATAGCATTGGTGAGGTTCGGTGAGCAAATGCAGACCCTTGAAGTCATATTGCATGGCACCCATTCCATGGGTCTCAACTCTCCAGGTTTAAGGGATTCTTCCTTCAGCTAAAACATGCATGTGGAACCCAGAGTATGATCAACCGTGTGATCGGGAGACGTGTTCCAATATGTCTCAGTTCTCGTCCCCTGGTACTCGGGTGCAACATTCCAGACGCTTTACTAACACTCCCCCGACTTGGAGAGTCAGTGCCTTTAACCTCCTGTTTGGCCCAGTTTGCAATTTCTGCGGAAGATGAACAGGAATAGGGAGAACCAATGAGAGACTAGCTGGAGGTGTCTGGACGGGCAAATTTAACTCTCATTTCCCACCAGGAAGAGGAATTAACAAAGGCTCAGCATGCCGTTCCGGAACCACACTAGGGTCTGCAGCAATCCTGCGGTGTTGCGGCAAGCTCAGAAGAAAGCGAGTTGAAGAAAGGAGCTCAGGGGTACTGTCATTCACAAACCTGCAGAGTTATAAATGACAGCTATCGTCCAAAAATATATTGAAGTAAGGCTGCCAAGAGGACTTGAAAGCAGGGCAGAATTGCAGGAAACCGATTTCAGGAGGTAGACTGGAATTTCATTTAAAGCATAGGAAAAGAGGCAGAACATCCACAATGATGCACTTGGCGAAAAAGGGCGTATGAGTTTTTCCATGAATATATTCAGGAAAAAACACATATGCACTTTTTGGCCAACCAAGCAAGCTTGCAAAGAGAATCTGCACTACAATGAAGTGTCACTTCCCCCGGGTCAAAAGGGCCATCTGAAAAAAGTGTAAAATCCAGAAAGGCAGGACAGGCCATGGAGAACTGGGAGCCTTGTTATGCTGATGGGCAGGATGTAAATTGCCAACAGCCACTCTGGAGAAGTGTATGGTGTTTCCTGAAACATCTAAAAAACAAAGCAACAGAGCCTAGGGCACTTTCCCTTTGTTCCTATACCTCAGGGAAATTAAAATCAAAAAGACACAGCCACCTCAAAGTTTGGGACGGCTCTGCTAACAAGAACCTCCTTTATGGTACAAGTTCAATATCATGAAAGCAAAAAATAGATAAAGAAGTTGTGGTACTTACGTACAATGCAATATCACTCAGCAATGAAATCTATGTCATCAGGCCCGTAGCAGGATAATGAGTGCATTTAGGTACGATGATTCTAAGTGAAATAAGTCACACAGAAAAAGAAACATCATAAGATATCACTAATACACGGAATGTAAACTTGGTTACACAGACACTGAATTACTAAACAGAACATGGTCTCAAATGTAGAAAATCAACTTATGCTTGCTTAAGGGGAAAGGTGAGTTGGTGTGCTGCATAAAACCAGAGATTGAAATTAGCACAGATACCGTTCCATAAGCCAAATATGTAATAGACAAGAGCTACTCCTTCCTCAACGAAGTGGACACAACACCCCATATTAAATGCCTAAGAATATAACTGACTAGTAAGAATCTTAAAACCTATGGATTTATATGTCTCCGAAAGAGAATCAAGCGTGTGTACAGCGGCATAAGCGCAGCAGTGATGGGATTGGTGAGGTTCGGTGAGCAAATGCAGACCCTTTGAAGTCATATTGCATGGTACCCATTCCATGGGTCTCAACTCTCCAGGTTTGAGGGATTCTTCCTTCAGCTAAAACATGCATGTGGAACCCAGAGTATGATCCACCGTGTGATCGGGAAACGTGTTCAAATGTGTCTCACTTTTTGTCCCCTGGTACTCGGGTGCAACATTCCAGACACTTTACTAACACTCTCCCCACTTGGAGAGTCTGTGCCTTTAACCTCCTGTTGGCCCAGTTTGCAATTTCTGCGGAAGATGAACAGGAATAGAGAGAACCCATGAGAGACTAGCTGGAGGTGTCTGGATGGGCAAATTTAACTCTCATTTCCCACCAGGAAGAGGAATTAACCAAAGGCTAAGCGTGCCGTGCCGGAACCACACTAGGGCCTGAAGCAATCCTGCGGTGTTGCGGCCAGCTCACAAGAACGCGAGTTGAAGAAAGGAGCTCAGGGGCACTGTCATTCACAAACCTGCAGAGTTATAAATGACAGCTATCGTCCAAAAATATATTGAAGTAAGGCTGCCAAGAGGACTTGAAAGCGGGGCAGAATTGCAGGAAACCGATTTCAGGAGGTAGACTGGAATTGCATGTAAAGCATAGGAAAAGAGGCAGAACGTCCACAATGATGCACTTGGCCAAAAAGGGCGTATGCGTTTTTTCCTGAATATATTCAGGAAAAAACGCATATGCCCTTTTTGGCCAACCAAGCAAGGTTGCAAAGGAAATCTGCATTACAAAGAAGTCTCACTGCCCCCAGGTCAAAAATGCCATCTGAAAAAAGTGTAAAATCCAGAAAGGCAGGACAGGCCACGGAGAACTGGGAGCCTTGTCATGATGAAGGGCGGGATGAAAATTGCCAACAGCCACTCTTGAGAAGTGTATGGTGTTTCCTGAAACATCTACAAAACAAAGCAACAGAGCCTAGGGCACTTCCACTTATGGTCCTATAGCTTAGGGAAATTAAAATCAAAAAGACACAGCCACCCCGAAGTTTGGGATGGCTCTGTTTACAAGAACCTCGTTTACGGTACAAGTTCAATATCACAGAAAGCGAAAAATGGATAAAGAAGTTGTGGTACTTACGTACAATGCAATATCACTCAGCAATGAAATCTATATCATCAGGCCCGAAGCAGCATAATGAGTGGATTCAGGTACGATGATTCTAAGTGAAATAAGTCACACAGAAAAAGAAATATCATAAGAAATCACTACTACACGGAATGTAAACTTGGCTACACAGGAACTGAATTACAAAACAGAACAGGGTCTCAAATTTAGAAAACCAACTTATGCTTGCTTAAGGGGAAAGGTGAGTTGGGGTGCTGCATAAAACCAGAGATTGAAATTAGCACAGATACCGTTCCATAAGCCAAATATGTAATAGACAAGAGCTACTCCTTGTTCTACGAAGTGGAATCAACACCCCATATTAAACGCCTAAGAATATACCTGACTAGTAAAAATCTTAAAACCTATGGATTTATATATCTCCGAAAGAGAATCAAACGTGTGTACAGCGGCATAAACGCAGCAGTGATAGGATTGGTGAGGTTCGGTGAGCAAATGCAGACCATTTGAAGTCATATTGCATGGTACCCATTCCATGGGTCTCAACTCTCCAGGTTTAAGGGATTCTTCCTTCAGCTAAAACATGCATGTGGAACCCAGAGTATGATCCACCATGTGATCGGGAAACGTGTTCAAATGTGTCTCAATTTTCGTCCCCTGGTACTCGGGTGCAACATTCCAGATGCTTTACTAACACTCTAACAACTTGGAGAGTCAGTGCCTTTAAACTCCTGTTTGGCCCAGTTTGCAATTTCTGTGGAAAATGAACAGGAATAGGGAGAACCAATGAGAGATTCGCTGGAGGTGTCTGGACAGGCAAATTTAACTCTCATTTCCCACCAGGAAGAGGATTTAACCAAAGGCTCAGCGTGCCGTGCAGGAACAACACTAGGGCCTGAAGCAATCCTGCGGTGTTGCGGCCAGCTCACAAGAAAGCGAGTTGAGGAAAGGAGCTCAGGGGCACTGTAATTCACAAACCTGCCGAGTTATAAATGACAGCTATCGTCCAAAAATATGTTGAAGTAAGGCTGCCAAGAGGACTTGAAAGTGGAGCAGAATTGCAGGAAACCGATTTCAGGATGTAGACAGGAATTGCGTGTAAAGCATATGAAAAGAGGCAGAACGTCCACAATGATGCACTTGGCCAAAAAGTGCGTATGCGTTTTTTCCTGAATATATTCAGGAAAAAACGCATACGCCCTTTTTGGCCAACCAAGCAAGGTTGCAAAGGAAATCTGCATTACAATGTAGTCTCACTGCCCCCAGGTCAAAAATGCCATCTGAAAAAAGTGTAAAATCCAGAAAGGCAGGACAGGCCATGGAGAACTGGGAGCCTTGTCATGATGAAGGGCGGGATGAAATTTGCCAACAGCCACTCTTGAGAAGTGTATGGTGTTTCCTGAAACATCTACAAAACAAAGCAACAGAGCCTAGGGCACTTCCACTTATGGTCCTGTAGCTTAGGGAAATTAAAATCAAAAAGACACAGCCACACCAAAGTTTGGGACGGCTCTGTTTACAAGAACCTCGTTTACGGTACAAGTTCAATATCACAGAAAGCGAAAAATGGATAAAGAAGTTGTGGTACTTACGTACAATGCAATGTAACTCAGCAATGAAATCTATGTCATCAGGCCTGTAGCAGCATAATGACGGGATTCAGGTACGTTGATTCTAAGTGAAATAAGTCACACAGAAAAAGAAACATCATAAGATATCACTAATACACGGAATGGAAACTTGGCTGCACAGGATCTGAATTACAAAACAGAACAGGGTCTCAAATGTAGAACACCATCTTATGCTTGCTTAAGGGGAAAGGTGAGTTGGGGTGCTGCATAAAACCAGAGATTGAAATTAGCACAGAAAACTTTCCTTAAGGCAAATATGTAATAGACAAGAGCTACTCCTTGCTCAACGAAGTGGACTCAACACCTCATATTACACGCCTAAGAATATACCTGACTAGTAAGAATCTAAAACCTATGAATTTATATGTCTCCGAAAGACTATCAAGCTTGTGTACAGCGGCATAAACGCAGCAGTGATAGGATTGGTGAGGTTCGGTGAGCAAATGCAGACCCTTTGAAGTCATATTGCATGGTACCCATTCCATGGGTCTCAACTTTCCAGGTTTAAGTATTCTTACTTCAGCTAAAACATGCATGTGGAACCCAGAGTATGATCCACCGTGTGATCGGGAAACGTGTTCAAATGTGTCTCAGTTTTCGTCCCCTGGTACTCGGGTGCAACATTCCAGACGCTTTACTAACACTCTCCCCACTTGGAGAGTCAGTGCCTTTAACCTCCTGTTTGCCCAGTTTGCAATTTCTGCGTAAGATGAACAGGAATAGGGATAACCAATGAGAGAGTAGCTGGAGGTGTCTGGACGGGCAAATATAACTCTCATTTCCCACCAAAAGAGGAATTAACCAAAGGCTCAGTGTGCCATGCCGGAACCACACTAGGGACTGAAGCAATCATTCGGTGTTGCGGCCAGCTAACAAGTAAGCGAGTTGAAGAAAGGAGGTCAGGGGAACTGTAATTCACAAACCTGCAGAGTTATAAACCACAGCTATCATCCAAAAATATATTGAACTAAGGTTGCCAAGAGGACTTGAAAGCGGGGCAGAATTGCAGGAAACCGATTTCAGGAGGTAGACTGGAATTGCATGTAAAGCATAGGAAAAGAGGCAGAACGTCAACAATGATGCACTTGGCCAAAAAGGGCGTATGTGTTTTTTCCTGAATATATTCAGGAAAAAACGCATACGCAATTTTTGGCCAACCAAGCAAGCTTGCAAAGAAATCTGCACTACAATGAAGTCTCACTGCCCCCGAGTCAAAAGAGCCATCTGAAAGAAGTGTAAAATCCAGAAACGCAGGACAGGCCATGGAGAACTGCGAGCCTTGTTATGCTGATGGGTGGGATGTAAATTGCCAACAGCCACTCTGGAGAAGTGTATGGTGTTTCCTGAAACATCTAAAAAACAAAGCAACAGAGCCTAGGGCACTTCCTCTTATGGTCCTATACCTTAGGGAAATTAAAATCAAAAAGACACAGCCACCCGAAAGTTTGGGATGGCTCTGTTTACAAGAACGTCATTTACGGTACAAGTTCAATATAGCAGAAAGTGAAAAATTGATAAAGAAGTTGTGGTACATACGTACAATGCAATATCACTCAGCAATGAAATCTATGTCATCAGGCCCGTAGCAGCATAATGAGTAGATTCAGGTAGAATGATTCTAAGTGAAATAAATCACACAGAGAAAGTAACATCATAAGATATCACTAATACACGGAATGTAAACTTGTCTACAGAGGAACTGAATTACAAAACAGAACAAGGTCTCAAATGTAGAAAATCAACTTATGCTTGCTTAAGGGGAAAGGTGAATTGGGGTGCTGCATAAAACCAGAGATTGAAATTAGCACAGATACCGTTCCATAAGCCAAATATGTAATAGACAAGAGCTACTCGTTGCTCAACTAAGTGGACTCAACACGCCATATTAAACACGTAATAATATACCTGACTATTAAGAATCTTAAAACCTATGGATTTATATGTCTCCGAAAGAGAATTAAGCGTGTGTACAGCAGCATAAACGCAGCAGTGATAGGATTGGTGAGGTTCAGTGAGCAAATGCAGACCCTTTGAAGTCATATTGCATGGTACCCATTCCATGGGTCCCAACTCTCCCGGTGTAAGGGATTCTTCCTTTGCTAAACATGCATGTGGAACCCAGAGTATGATCCACCATGTGATAGGGAAACGTGTTCAAATGTATCTCATTTTTCGTCCCCTGCTACTCGGTGCAACTTTCCAGACGCTTTACTAACACTCTCCCCACTTGGAGAGTCAGTGCCTTTAACCTCCTGTTTGGCCCAGTTTGCAATTTCTTTGGAAGATCAACAGGAATAAGGAGAAGCAATGGGAGACTATCTGTAGGTGTCTGGACTGGCAAATGTAACTCTCATTTCCCACCAGGAAGACGAATGAACCAAAGGCTCCGCGTGCCGTGCTGGAACTAGATTAGGGCCTGAAGAGATCCTGCGGTTTTGCGGCCAGCTCACAGGAAAGCGAGTTGAACAAAGGAGCTGAGAGGCACTGTAATTCACAAACCTGCGGAGTTATAAATGACAGCTATCATCCAAAATTATACTGAAGTAAGGCTGCGAAGAGGACTTGAATACTGGGCAGAATTGCTGGAAACCGATTTCAGAAGGTACACGGGAGTCGCTCTTAAAGCATAGGAAAAGAGACAGAACTTTGAAAATAATGCACTTGGCAAAAAAGGGCATATGTGTTTTATCCAGAGCTCTCATAACTGAGGGGAGGAGATTCCCAGCAGGCTCCAACTGCCACCTGTGGGCTCACATTGCCAAGGCAACGTGAGCAAGCCAGGCAGGAGTTACCTCACAGCAGAGGTCCCACCTCACAGAAGGGTGAGAAACCCAGCCAACATCAGACTCTCACCAGAGGGCCCACATCACCAAGGGGATGGGAACCAGTCAGGAGTGTCTTCACACCAGTGGGGCCACATCATCGAAAGGTGAGGTACTCAGCACATGTGTCCTCAAACCAGAGGACCCACATCACCAAGGGCCTCGGAGTGAGGCAGGCAGGAGTAGCCTCACAACACTGGGCCCATAGAATAAAAAAGTGAGGAATCCAGCAGTTGGAACCTCCCAGCAGGCGACCCAGAGCACCGAGGCTATGGGATCCAGGCCACAGTGAACTCACAGAAGAGGGCCCATGTCATGAAACTGAGCAACCCAGGCATTGGGACCTCAGAGCAGGAGGCCCACATCCCCATGGGGACGGAAATCTGGTTAGGAGTGTCCTCGCACCACTGAGAACGTATCAGAAAATTCTGGGCGACCAGCAGTTAGGGCCTGACGCCAGAGGACCCTCATCACCATGGGAAGGAGGCTCCCAGCAGGCTCCAACTGCCACCAGAGGGCTAACGTCGCCAAGGCGATGTGTGCCAACCAGGCATGAATGACCTCACAGCAGGGGGCCCACATCATGAACCTGTGAGCAGCCCAGCCGTTGGGACCTCAGAACAGAAGGCCCACATCCCCATTGGGATGGGAACCTGGCAGGAGTGGCCTCGCACCACTTAGCACATATCAGAAAATGTTAGGAGCCCAGCAGTTAGGGCCTGATGCCAGGGGGCCCTCATAACTGAGGGGAGGAGACTCCCAGCAGGTTCCAACTGTCAACAGAGGGCCCACGTCTAAAAGGTGGCATGTGCCAGCCAGGCAGTAGTGACCTCACAGCAGAGGGCCTATCTCACAGAAGGGTGAGGAACCGAGGCAGGATGAGACTCTCACCAGAGGGCCCACAACACCAAGGGGATGGGAACCAGTCAGGACTGTCCTCCCACCAGTGGGGCCACATCATCGAAAGGTGAGGAACCCAGCACATGTGGCCTCATATCAGAGGACATACATCACAAAGGGGATGGAAGTGAGGCAGGTAGGAGTAGCCTAAAAACAGAGGGCCCAAAGAATAAAAAATGTGAGGAATCCAGCATTTGGAACCTCCCAGCAGGTGGCCGAGAGCACAGAAGCTATGGGATGCAGGCAGGAGTGAACTAACACCAGAGAGCCCACATCATGAAACTGTGAGCAACCCAGGCGTTGGGAACTCAGAGCAGAAAGCCCACATCCCCATGGGGATGGGAACCTGACAGGAGTGTCCTGGCATCACTGGGCTCACATCAGAAAATGTGGGGAGCCCAGCAGTTAGGGCCTGATACTAGAGGGCCGTCATCACCGAGGGCAGGAGGCTCCCAGCAGGTTCCATGTGCCAACAGAGGGCCCACGTCGCCAAGGTGATGTGTGCAAGTCAGGCAGGATTGACCTCACAGCAGAGGGCCTACCTCACAGAAGAGTGAGGAACCCAGCCAGGATAAGACTGTCACCAGAAGGCCCACATCACCAAGGGGATGGGAACCAGGCAGGAGTGTCCTCACACCAGTGGGGCCACATCATTGAAAGTTGCGGAACCCAGCACATGTGGCCTCAAACCAGAAGACCCACATCACGAAGGGGTTGCGAGTGAGGCAGGCAGGAGGAGCATCACAACAGAGGACCCATAGAATACAAAAGTTGAGGAATCGAGCAGTTGGAACCTTCCAGCAGGCGGCCAAGAGCACAGAGGCTATGGGATCCAGGCCACAGTGAACTAACACCAGAGAGCCCACATCATGAAATTGTGATCAACCCAGCCATTGGAACCTCAGAGCAGAAGGCCCACATCCCCATGGAGATGGGAACCTAAGAGGAGTGCCCGAGCATCACTGGGCTCACTAAGAAAAGTTGGGGAGCCCAGCAGTTAGGGCCTGACGTCAGAGGGCCCTCATCACAGAGGTGAGGAGGCTCCCAGCAGGGTCCAAGTGTCACCAGAGGGCTCATGTCAACAAGGCGAGGTGAGCAAGCCAGGCAAGAATTACCTGATAGTAGAGGGCCCACCTCACAGATGGGTGAGGAACCCAGCCAGGATCAGACTCTCACCAGAGGGCCCACCTCACAAAGGGGATGGGAACCAGTCAGGATTATCCTCACACCAGTGGGGCCTCATCATCTTAAGGTGAGGAACCCAGCACATGTGGCCTCAAACCAGATGACACACATCACGAAGGGGCTGGGAGTGAGGCAGGCAGGAGGATCCTCACAACAGAGGGCCCAAAAAATTAAAAAAGTGAGGAATCCAGCAGTTGGAACCTCCCATCAGGTGGCCAAGAGCACAGAGGCTATGGGATCCAGGCCTCTGTGAACTAACACCAGAGAGCCCACATCATCAAAATGTGAACAACCCAGCCGTTGGGACCTCAGAGCAGAAGACCCACATCCCCATGGAGATGAGATCCTAAGAGGAGTGCCAAAGCATCACTGGGCTCACTAAGAAAAGCTGGTGAGCCCAGCAGTTAGGGCCTGACCCAAGAGGGCCCTCATCACCGGGGGGAGCAGATTCCCAGCACACTCCAACTGCCACCACATGGCTGACTTCACCAAGGCAATGTGTTCCAGCCATGCAGGAGTGACCTATCAGCAGAGGGTCTCCCTCACAGGTGGGTGAGGAACACAGCCAGGAACAGACTCTCATCAGAGGGTCCACATAACCACGTGGATGAGAACCAGGCAGGAGTGTCCTCACACTAGTGGGGCCACATCATCGAAAGGTGAGGAACCCAGCAAAGGTGGCCACAAACCAGAGGACCCACATCACCAAGGGGTTGAGAGTGAGGTAGGTGTGTGGATGGGCATATTTAACACTCATTTCCCACCAGGAAGAGGAATTAACCAAAGGCTCAGCATGCCCTGCCAGAAGCAGATTAGGGCCTGAAGCAGTCTTGCGGGTTTGCGGTCAGCTCACAAGAAAGCAAGTTGAAGAAAGGAGCTCAGGGGCCCTGTAATTCACAAACCTGCAGAGTTATAAATGACAGATAACGTCCAAAAATATATTGAAGTAAGGCTGCGAAGAGGACTTGAAAGCGGGGCAGAATTTCAGGAAACCGATTTCACGAGGTAGACTGGATTTGCATTTAAAGCATAGGAAAAGAGGCAGAACATCGACAATGATGCACTTGGCCAAAAATGGCGTATGAGTTTGTTCCTGAATATACTCAGGAACAAACACATACGCCCTTTTTGGCAAACCAAGCAAGCTTGCAATGGAAATCCGAACTACTGTGAAGTGTCACTTCCCCCTGGTCTAAAGGGCCATCTGAGAAAATTGTAAAATCCAGAAGGGCAAGACAGGCCATGGGGAAAAAGGAGCCTTGTTATGCTGATGGGCGGGATGTAAATCGCCAACAGCCACTCTGGAGAAGTGTATGGTGTTTCCTGAAATATCTAAAAAACAAAGCAACAGAGCCTAGGGCACTTCCACTTATGGTCCTATAGCTTAGGGAAATTAAAATCAAAAAGACACAGCCACCCCAAAGTTCGGGACGGCTCTGTTTACAAGAACTTCGTTTATGGGAGAAGTTCAACATCACAGAAAGTGAAAAATGGATAAAGAAGTTGTGGTACTTACGTACAATGCAATATCACTCAGCAATGAAATGTATGTCATCAGGCCCATAGCAGCATAATTTCTGGATTCAGGTACGATGATTCTAAGTGGAATAAGTCACACAGAAAAAGAAACATCATACGATATCACTAATACACGGAATGTAAACTTGGCTACACAGGAACTGAATTACAAAACAGAACAGTGTCTCAAATGTAGAAAACCAACTTATGCTTGCTTAAGGGGAAAGGTGAGTTGGGGTGCTGCATAAAACCAGAGATTGAAATTAGCACAAATACCGTTCCATAAGCCAAATATGTAACAGACAAGAGCTACTCCTTGCTCAACGAAATGGACTCAACTCCCCATATTAAACGCCTAATAATATATCTGGCTAGTAAGAATCTTAAAACCTATGGATTTATATGTCTCCGAAAGTGAATCAAGCGTGTGTACAGCGACATAAACGCAGCAGTGATATGATTGGTGAGTTTCGGTGAGCAAATGCAGACCGTTTGAATTCATGTTGCATGGTACCCATTCCATGGGTCTCAACTCTCCAGGTTTAAGGGATTCTTCCTTCAGCTAAAATATGCATGTGGAACCCAGAGTATGATCTACCATGTGATCGGGAAACGTGTTCAAATGTGTCTCAGTTTTCGTCCCCTGGTACTCGGGTGCAACATTCCAGACGCTTTACTAACACTCTCCCCACTTGGAGAGTCAGTGCCTTTAACCTCCTGTTTGGCCGAGTTTGCAATTTCTGTGGAAAATGAACAGGAATAGGGAGAACCCATGAGAGACTATCTGGAGGTGTCTGGACGCGCAAATTTAACTCTCATTTCCCACCAGAAAGAGGAATTAACCAAAGTCTCAGAATGCCATTCCGGAACCACACTAGGGCCTGAAGCAATCCTGTGGTGTTGCGGCCAGCTCACAAGAAAGCGAGTTGAAGAAAGGAGCTCAGGGGCACTGTAATTCACAAACCTGCAGAGTTATAAATGACAGCTATTGTCCAAAAATATATTGAAGTAACGCTGCCAAGAGGACTTGAAAGTGGGGCAGAATTGCAGGAAACCGATTTCAGGAGGTAGACTGGAATTGCATGTAAAGCATAGGAAAAGAGGCAGAACGTCCACAATGATGCACTTGGCCAAAAAGGGCGTATGCGTTTTTTCCTGAATATATTCAGGAAAAAACGCATACGCCCTTTTTGGCCAACCAAGCAAGCTTGCAAAGGAAATCTGCACTAAAATGAAGTCTCACTGCTCCCTGGTCAAAAGGGCCATCTGAAAAAAGTGTAAAATCCAGAAAGACAGGACAGGCCATGGAGAACTGGGAGCTTTGTTATGCTGATGGGCGGGATGTAAATTGCCAACAGCCACTCTGGAGAAGTGTATGGTGTTTCCTGAAACATCCAAAAAACAAAGCAACAGAGCCTAGGGCACTTCCACTTATGGTCCTATAGCTTAGGGAAATTAAAATCAAAAAGACACAGCCACCCCAAAGTTTGGGCCAGCTCTGTTTACAAGAACCTCGTTTACGGTACAAGTTCAATATCGCAGAAAGCGAAAAATGGATAAAGAAGTTGTGGTACTTACGTACAATGCAATATCACTCAGCAATGAAATCTATGTCATCAGGCCCGTCGCAGCATAATGAGTGGATTCAGGTACGATGATTCTAAGTGAAATAAGTCACACAGAAAAAGAAACATCATAAGATATCACTACTACACGGAATGTTAACTTGGCTACAGAGGAACTGAATTACAAAACAGAACAGGGTCTCAAATGTAGAAAAGCAACTTATGTTTGCTTAAGGGGAAAGGTGAGTTGGGGTGCTGCATAAAACCAGAAATTGAAATTAGCACAGATACCGTTCCATAAGCCAAATATGTAATAGACAAGAGCTACTCCTTGCTCAACGAAGTGGACTCAACACGCCATATTAAACGCATAATAATATACCGGACTAGTAAGAATCTTAAAACCTATGGATTTATATGTCTCCGAAAGAGAATTAAGTGTGTGTACAGCGGCATAAACGCAGCAGTGATAGGATTGGTGAAGTTCGGTGAGCAAATGCAGACCCTTTGAAGTCATATTGCATGGTACCCATTCCATGGGTCTCAACTCTCCAGGTTTAAGGGATTCTTCCTTCAGCTAAAACATGCATGTGGAACCCAGAGTATGATCCACCGTGTGATCGGGAAACGTGTTTAAATGTATCTCATTTTTCGTCCCCTACTACTCGGTGCAACTTTGCAGATGCTTTACTAACACTCTCCCCACTTGGAGAGTCAGTGCCTTTAACCTCCTGTTTGGCCCAGTTTGCAATTTCTTCGGAAGATGAACAGGAATAAGGAGAAGCAATTGGAGACTATCTGTAGGTGTCTGGATGGGCAAATTTAACTCTCATTTCCCACAAGGAAAATGAATGAACCAAAGGCTCCGCGTGCCATGCTGCAACTAGATTAGGGCCTGAAGAGATCCTGCAGTTTTGCGGCCAGCTCACAAGAAAGCGAGTTGAAGAAAGGATCTCAGGGGCACTGTAATTCACAAATTTGCGGAGTTATAAATGACAGCTGTCATCCAAAATTATACTGAAGTAAGGCTGCGAAGAGGACTTGAATGCGGGGCAGCATTGTTGGAAAGCGATTTCAGAAGGTACACAGGAGTCGCTCTTAAAGCATAGGAAAAGAGACAGAACTTTGGAAATAATGCATTTGGCAAAAAAGGGCATATGTGTTTTATCCAGAGCTCTCATAACTGAGGGGAGGAGATTCCCAGCAGGCTCCAACTGCCACCTGAAGGCTCACATTGCCAAGGCAACGTGAGCAAGCCAGGCAGGAGTTACCTCACAGCAGAGGTCCCACCTCACAGAAGGGTGAGAAACCCAGCCAACATCAGACTCTCACCAGAGGGCCCACATCACCAAGGGGATGGGAACCAGGCAGGAGTGTCTTCACACCAGTGGGGCCACATCATCGAAAGGTGAGGTACTCAGCACATGTGTCCTCAAACCAGAGGACCCACATCACCAAGGGCCTCGCAGTGAGGCAGGCAGGAGTAGCCTCACAACACTGGGCCCATAGAATAAAAAAGTGAGGAATCCAGCAGTTGGAACCTCCCAGCAGGTGGCCCAGAGCACCGAGGCTATGGGATCCAGGCCACAGTGAACTCACAAAAGAGGGCCCATGTCATGAAACTGAGCAACCCAGCCATTGGGACCTCAGAGCAGGAGGCCCACATCCCCATGGGGATGAAAATCTGGTAGGAGTGTCCTCGCACCACTGAGAACGTATCAGAAAATTTTGGGCGACCAGCAGTTAGGGCCTGAGGCCAGAGGACCCTCATCACCAAGGGAAGGAGGCTCCCTGTAGGCTCCAACTGCCACCAGAGGGCTGATGTCGCCAAGGCGATGTGTGCCAACCAGGCACGAATGACCTCACAGCAGAGGGCCCACCTCAGAGAAGTGTGACGAACCCAGTCAGGATCAGACTCGCACCAGAGGGCCCACATCACCAAATGGATTGGAACCAGGCAGGAGTGTCCTCACATGAGTAGGGCCACATCATCTAAACGTGAGGAACCCAGAACATGTGGCTTCAAACCATAGGACACCCATCACCAATGGGCTGGGAGTGAGGCAGGCAGGAGGAGCCTCATAACAGAGGGCCCAAAAATAAGAAAGGTGAGGAATCCAGCAGTTGGAACCTCCCAGCAGGCGGCCCAGAGCACAGAGGCTAGGGGATCCAGGCCGGAGTGAACTAACACCAGACAGCCCACATCATGAAACTGTGAGCAACCCAGACATTGGGACCTCAGAGCAGAAGGCCCACATCCCCATGGTGATGGGAACATGACAGGAGTGTCCTGGCATCACTGGGCTCACATCAGAAAACGTGGGGTGCTCAGAAGTTAGGGCCTGACGCTAGAGGGCACTCATCACCGAGAGGAGGAGGCTTCCAGCAGGCTCCAGCTGCCACCAGAGGGCCAATGTCGCCAAGGCGATGTGTGCCAGCCTGGCAGGAGTGACCTCACAGCAGAGGGCCCACCTCACAGAAGGGTGAGGAACACAGCCAGGATCAGACTCTCACCAGAGGGCCCACATCACCAAGGGGATGGGAACCAGGCAGGAGTGTCCCCACACCAGTGGGACAACATCATCGAAAGGTGAGGATCCCAGCACATGTGTCCTCAAACCAGAGGAACCACATTACCAAGGGGTTCGGAATGAGGCTGGCAGGACCGGCCTCACAACACAGGGTCCATAGAATATAGAAGTTGAGGAATCCAGGAGTTGGAACCTCCCAGCAAGTAGCCCAGAGCCCCGAGGCTATGGGATCCAGGCCGCAGTGAACTCACAGCAGAGGGCCCACATCATGAACCTGTGAGCAGCCCAGCCGTTGGGACCTCAGAACAGAAGGCCCACATCCCCATTGGGATGGGAACCTGGCAGGAGTGGCTTCGCACCACTTAGCACATATCAGAAAATGTTAGGAGCCCAGCAGTTAGGGCCTGACGCCAGGGGGCCCTCATAACTGAGGGGAGGAGACTCCCAGCAGGTTCCAACTGGAACAAGGTGGCATGCGCCAGCCAGGCAGTAGTGACCTCACAGCAGAGGGCCTATCTCACAGAAGGGTGAGGAACCGAGGCAGGATGAGACTCTCACCAGAGGGCCCACAACACCAAGGGGATGGGAACCAGTCAGGACTGTCCTCCCACCAGTGGGGCCACATAATCGAAAGGTGAGGAACCCAGCACATGTGGCCTCATATCAGAGGACATACATCACAAAGGGGATGGGAGTGAGGCAGGTAGGAGTAGCCTAAAAACAGAGGGCCCAAAGAATAAAAAAGGTGAGGAATCCAGCATTTGGAACCTCCCAGCAGGCGGCCGAGAGCACAGAAGCTATGGGATGCAGGCAGGAGTGAACTAACACCAGAGAGCCCACATCATGAAACTGTGAGCAACCCAGGCGTTGGGAACTCAGAGCAGAAAGCCCACATCCCCATGGGGATGGGAACCTGACAGGAGTGTCCTGGCATCACTTGGCTCACATCACAAAACGTGGGGAACCCAGCACTTAGGGCCTGATGTTAGAGGGCCGTCATCACCGAGGGCAGGAGGCTCCCAGCAGGTTCCATGTGCCAACAGAGGGCCCACGTCGCCAAGGTGATGTGTGCAAGTCAGGCAGGATTGACCTCACAGCAGAGGGCCTACCTCACAGAAGAGTGAGGAACCCAGCCAGGATAAGACTGTCACCAGAAGGCCCACATCACCAAGGGGATGGGAACCAGGCAGGAGTGTCCTCACACCAGTGGGGCCACATCATTGAAAGTTGCGGAACCCAGCACATGTGGCCTCAAACCAGAAGACCCACATCACGAAGGGGTTGCGAGTGAGGCAGGCAGGAGGAGCATCACAACAGAGGACCCATAGAATACAAAAGTTGAGGAATCGAGCAGTTGGAACCTTCCAGCAGGCGGCCAAGAGCACAGAGGCTATGGGATCCAGGCCACAGTGAACTAACACCAGAGAGCCCACATCATGAAATTGTGATCAACACAGCCGTTGGAACCTCAGAGCAGAAGGCCCACATCCCCATGGAGATGGGAACCTAAGAGGAGTGCCCGAGCATCACTGGGCTCACTAAGAAAAGTTGGGGAGCCCAGCAGTTAGGGCCTGACGTCAGAGGGCCCTCATCACAGAGGTGAGGAGGCTCCCAGCAGGGTCCAAGTGTCACCAGAGGGCTCATGTCAACAAGGCGAGGTGAGCAAGCCAGGCAAGAATTACCTGATAGTAGAGGGCCCACCTCACAGATGGGTGAGGAACCCAGACAGGATCAGACTCTCACCAGAGGGCCCACATCACAAAGGGGATGGGAACCAGTCAGGATTATCCTCACACCAGTGGGGCCTCATCATCTTAAGATGAGGAACCCAGCACATGTGTCCTCAAACCAGAGGACCCACATCACCAAGGGCCTTGGAGTGAGGCAGGCAGGAGTAGCCTCACAACACAGGGCACATAATATAAAAAACGTGAGGATTCCAGCATTTAGACCTTCCAGCAGGTGGCCCAGAACACCGAGGCTATGGGATCCAGGCCACAGTGAACTCACAGCAGAGGGCCCACATCATAAAACTGTGAGCAACCCAGGCGTTGGGACCTCAGCGCAGAAGGCCCACATCCCCATGGGAATGGGAACCTGGCTGGAGTGTCCTCACACCACTGGGCACACATCAGAAAATGTGGGGAGCCCACCATTTAGGGCCTGACGCCAGAGGGCTGTCATCACCGAGAGGAGGTGGCACCCTGCACGCTCCAACTGCCACCAGAGGGCTCACGTCTCCAAGGTGACGTGTGCCAGCCAGGCAGGAGTGACCTCACAGCAGAGGCCCTACCTCACAGAACGTTGAGGAACCCAGCCAGGATTAGACTCTCGCCAGAGGACCCACCTCACCAAGGGGATGGGAACCAGGCAGGAGTGTCCTCACACGAGTGGGGCCACATCATCGAAAGGTGAGGAATGCAGCACATGTGGCCTCAAGCCATAGGACAGTCATCACCAAGGGGCTGGCAGTGAGGCAGGCAGGAGGAGCCTCACAACAGAGGGCACATAGAATACAAATTTGAGGAATCCAGCAGTTGGAACCTCCCAGCAGGCAGCTCAGAGCACCGATGATAAGGGATCCTTGCCAGAGTGAACTCACAGCAGAGGGCCCACATCATGGTACTGTGAACAAGCCAGCCGTTTTGACCTCAGAGCAGAAGGCCCATATCCCCATGGGGATGGGAACCTGGCAAGAGTGTCCTCACTTACTTGGCGCACATCAGAAAATGTGGGGAGCCCAGCAGTTATGGCCTAAGGCAAGAGGGCCCTCATCACCGAGGGGAGGAGGATCCCAGCACACTCCAACTGCCACCAGAGGGCCCACGTCGCCAAGGTGACGTGTGCCAGACAGGCATGATTGACCTCACAGCAGAGGGCCCACCTCACAGAAGGGTGAGGAACCCAGCCAGGATCAGACGCTCACCTGAGGGCCCACATCAGCAAGGGGATGGGAACCAGTCAGGACTGTCTTCCCTCCAGTGGGGCCACATCATCGAAAGGTGCGGAACCCAGCACATGTGGCCTCAAATCAGAGGACACATATCACAAAGGGAATGGGAGTGAGGCAGGCAGGAGTAGCCTAAAAACAGAGGGCCCAAAGAATAAGAAAGGTGAGGAATCCAGCAGTTGGAATCTCCCAGCAGGCGGCCGAGAGCACAGAAGCTATGGGATGCAGACAGGAGTGAACTAACAGCAGAGAGCCCACATCATGAAACTGTGAGCAACCCAGGCGTTGGGACCTCAGAGCAGAAGGCCCACATCCCAATGGGGATGTGAACCTGGCTGGAGTGTCCTTGCACCACTGGGCGCACATCACAAAATGTGGGGAGCCCAGCAGTTAGGGCCTGACGCCAGAGGGCCCTCATCACCGAGGGGAGGAGGCTCCCAGCAGGCTCCAAGTGCCACCAGAGGGCTCATGTCCACAAGGCGAGGTGAGCAAGCCAGGCAGGAGTGACCTCACAGCAGACGGCCCACCTCACAGATGGGTGAGGAACCCAGCCAGGATCAGACTCTCAACAGAGGGCCCACATCACCAAGGGGATGGGAACCAGGCAGGAGTCTCCTAAGACCATTGGTCCCACATCATCGAAAGGTGAGGAACCGAGCACATGTGGCCTCAAACCAGACGACACACATCACGAAGGGGCTGGGAGTGAGGCAGGCAGGAGGATCCTCACAACAGAGGGCCCAAAAAATTAAAAAAGTGAGGAATCCAGCAGTTGGAACCTCCCAGCAGGCGGCCAAGAGCACAGAGGCTATGGGATCCAGGCCTCTGTGAACTAACACCAGAGAGCCCACATCATGAAAATGTGAACAACCCAGCCGTTGGGACCTCAGAGCAGAAGGCCCACATCCCCATGGAGATGGGATCCTAAGAGGAGTGCCAAAGCATCACTGGGCTCACTAAGAAAAGTTGGTGAGCCCAGCAGTTAGGGCCTGACGCAAGAGGGCCCTCATCACCGGGGGGAGGAGATTCCCAGCACGCTCCAACTGCCACCACACGGCTGACTTCACCAAGGCAATGTGTGCCAGCCATGCAGGAGTGACCTATCAGCAGAGGGTCTCCCTCACAGGTGGGTGAGGAACACAGCCAGGAACAGACTGTCACCAGGGGGTCCACATAACCACGTGGATGAGAACCAGGCAGGAGTGTCCTCACACTAGTGGGGCCACGTCATCGAAAGGTGAGGAACCCAGCAAATGTGGCCACAAACCAGAGGACTCACATCACCAAGGGGTTGAGAGTGAGGTAGGTGTCTTGACGGGCATATTTAACACTCATTTCCCACCAGGAAGAGGAATTAACCAAAGGCTCAGCGTGCCCTGCCAGAAGCAGATTAGGGCCTGAAGCAGTCTTGCGGGTTTGCGGCCAGCTCACAAGAAAGCGAGTTGAAGAAAGGAGCTCAGGGGCCCTGTAATTCACAAACCTGCAGGGTTATAAATGACAGATAACGTCCAAAAATATATTGAAGTAAGGCTGCGAAGAGGACTTGAAAGCGGGGCAGAATTTCAGGAAACCGATTTCAGGAGGTAGACTGGATTTGCATTTAAAGCATAGGAAAAGAGGCAGAACATCGACAATGATGCACTTGGCAAAAAAGGGCGTATGAGTTTGTTCCTGAATATATTCAGGAAAAAACACATACGCCCTTTTTGGCAAACCAAGCAAGCTTGCAATGGAAATCCGAACTACTATGAAGTGTCACTTCCCCCCGGTCTAAAGGGCCATCTGAGAAAAGTGTAAAATCCAGAAAGGCAAGACAGGCCATGGGGAAAAAGGAGCCTTGTTATGCTGTTGGGCGGGATGTAAATTGCCAACAGCCACTCTGGAGAAGTGTATGGTGTTTCCTGATACATCTGAAAAACAAAGCAACAGAGTCTAGGGCATTTCCACTTATGGTCCTATAGCTTAGGGAAATTAAAATCAAAAAGACACAGCCACCCCAAAATTTGGGACGGCTCTGTTTACAGGAACCTCTTCTACAGTACAAGTTAAATATCCCAGAGAACAAATAATTGATAAAGAAGTTGCGGTACTTACGGACAACAGAATACCACTCAGCAATGAAATCTGTGTCACCAGGCCTGTACCAGCATAATGAGTGGATTGAGGCACGATGATTCTAAGTGAAATAAGTCACACAGAAAAAGAAACATCATAAGGTATCACTAATGCACGGAATGTAAACTTGGCTACACATGAACTGAATTACAAAACAGAACAGGGTCTCAAGTTTAGAAAACCAACTTATGCTTGCTTAAGGGGAAAGGTGAGTTGGGGTGCTGCATAAAACCAGAGTTTGAAATTAGCACAGATACCGTTCCATAAGCCAAATATGTAATAGACAAGACCTACCCCTTGCTCAACGAAATGGACTCAACAATGACGTATCACCTCACACCTGTTAGAATGGGCATCATCTGAAAATCTACAAACAACAAATGCTGGAAAGGGTGTGGAGAAAAGGAAGCCTCTTCCACTATTGTTGGGAATATAAATTGATACAGTCACTATGGAGAACAATATGGAGTTTCTTAAGAAACTAATAATAGAATTACCATATGATACAGCAATCCCAGTACTGGACATATACCCAGACAAAACCATAAATCAAAAAGAGACATTCACCGCAATGTTCATTACATCACTATTTACAATATCGAGGTAATGGAAGCAACCTAAATGCCCACAGACAGACGAATGCATAAAGATGTGGTACATATATAAAATGGAATATTACTAAGCCATGAAAGGAATGAAATTGGGTCATTTGTAGAGACGTCGATGGATCTAGGGACTGTCATACAGAGTGAAGTAAGTCAAAAAGAGAAAAACAAATCTTGTATATTCATGCATATATGTGGAACCTAGAAAAACTGTACAGATTAACCGTTTTGCAAGGCATAAATAGAGCAACAGATGCAGACAACAATCGTATGGACAACAAGGGGGGAAAGCTCTTGGGGGGGTGGTGGTGGGAGGAGTTGAGAGATTGGGATTGGCATGTAAACATTTATATGTATAAAATAGATAACCAATAAGAACCTGCTGTATAAAAATATAAAATAAAATTCAAAATTAAAAAGAAATAAAATTTAAAAAATAAAACAGAAAAAACAATTATTCCCTTCACATACATGTATTTATATGAATAAATTATTTCCATGCTTATATCTGTAAATACAAAAAAGAGGAATAAAATCTACCTTGAACCAAAAACGAAAAAGAGAAAAAAAAAACAGAACCCACCAGTTACACAGAGGAAAACCATATCAGGGCACTTGCTCCAGTTGTAAACAATTCTGAAGTTGGTCAGTGGTGGGGAATCGTCTCCCATTCAGCCAGCAGCCCCCACACAACAAGCGTCCTCATTGCAAAGCTGGGGCACCGTGCCGAGGCATCTGTGAGTAAACGTGAGCTGAGCCCCAGGCCAGTTGCTGCTGAACTGTTCCCACCCTTCCCAGGTAAAACACCTGAATATATACAAGGACTTGAAAGCCTAGAGGAAGGGCCATGGAGCCACACGAGTGACAGCATGCCAGCTGACTTGGTGCCTGCAGGCCAGCCAGGATGGTCCTGGCCCTGGGTGCTCTTCTGGAAGATTTCCATTTCCCTGCCTGAGATACCCGTCCTGTCCCTGCCCCCACTGCTTTTTTCCTTCCTCACCTCTGCCCAGGGAGAAATTCCAACAGCAGGTATGGGTGACACATCCTCTTCTTTAGCAGGTGGCAGCCTGGCAACTGCTGCAGAAAGTCCAGCAGAGCCCCACTCACACTGGGCCACCCACAAAGCCGTGGCCTCTCACTCCCTCCCACCAGCCCAGCCCTGAGACTGCTGACAGGGCAGAGAAAATGGCGTCAGGCACAGCTGCAGGGGCTCTTGCTGCCTGGAGTGGTATTTATATTGATCTCAACCCAGGCACAACTGGGGAGGGCTGGCCGGCATGGTAAGGCTGCCCAGGTCAGCCAATCATCACCCCTCAGGGGCTCACAGTTGCAGAAAATGGAACTTGCTGAACCGGCCAGGTCCAAGGAACAAGTGTTGGCTCCTGAGAGTCAGGATAGACAAGGGGCTGCAGCTTTGGCTTGTTTTCTAATCATTTTATCTGGCCCATGAGTGGGAGACAACTTCAAGAAAACCCTCTCCTAATGAGAGGAACCCAGGAGTCAGGGAGAGGAGGGGTGGGTGGTGGTTGGAGACAGAGGCCTGGTGCCCTGGGTGCAGTGGAAGTCTCTGGAAGACCAGGTGGAGGGAGGCCACACAGAGTGATGCCCAGGGTCACAGACCTGTCGGAGCTGCTGTTTGTTAGTTCAAGTCCTGCTCTGAGGTGCTCTGTGTCAGCTCTGAGAGACAGGTGAGCTGGGGGTGCTCTTCAATGAGGGCTATGTGCACGGTTCCTGTGTGCCCAGCCCTGCCACGGTACCTGCAAGGGTAGCTCTGTATCCTGGGAGGGGCCTGACCATGAGAGCCCCGTGGGCTGGGTTGGGGGTGGGGTACCTGCCCAGGAGAGCTCCATATCCTGGGATTGGCCTGACCACGAGAGCCCCATGGGCTGCTGCAGACATGGTAAAGGATGTCAGGACAGTCAGTGAAGCCACCGAGGATATACCTCCAGTTGCTCCTGATTCCTACACCCTGCTGGTCATTCTACCAACCACCAGGACATGGTATTCTGTATTAGTCTTCAATGATGCCTTCTTTTGTATTCCATTAGTCCCAGAGTCACAAGAAATTTTGGCTTGTGAGTGGCAGGACTCAACATACAACTAAAACAATACTTCCGGGCCATCTTGCCCCAAGGGTTCAAAAATTCCCACACCATCTTTGGGGAAAGCTTAGCTAAAGACTGAAAAGTTCTACCTCTGGAAAAGGAAACCCTCCTTTAATATGCAGATGACATTCTGATCGCCAGCCCTACTAAGGAGGCCTCTGAACTACCAAGCCAATAAAGGATAGAAGTTGTCCAAGAAAAAGCTCAAATATCACAGACTGCGGTGACCTGCCTGGGCTTCATTCTCACACAAGGTCAGAGAAGCCCATCCCAGGAAAGGGAAGAAACCATTTGCAGCCTTACCCCTGTCTAAAACTAGAAGACAGCTTAGGGGTTCCTGGGGAGGCCAGGGTTTGCTGCTTCTGGATCCCTAACTACAGTCTACTAGCTGGGCCTCTATATGAAACACTGAAAGGAAAAGATGATGATCCTTTTGAACAGAATCCAGAAGTGGCCTTTCAAGAATGGAAAGAGCAGTCAATTCAGACCCTTGCCCTGGACCTCCCTAATTGAGCTAAACCCTTTGACCTTTCCATTCCCGGTGAAAGGTGAATCGCCATTGGAGAATTAGTGCAAAAACTGGGACCACTTGAAATGGAACAACGCAAGAATGCCATCCAGGTAGGATAAACTACAGTCACCAAGGGGCTTGGCCCACTGCCACATCTGGCCAAGATACTGGCGGTATCTAAAAACCTGGAAATCAGCAGCCCAAAAGGCCACCTCCCTCCTAAGGGAAAAGGACCCCACGTGGTGATCCTAATCACCAACCGTGCCCTGAAGTTGCAGGGTTCGCTCCGTGGGCACACCGACCTCGAGTGAGGAGGCCCTCCAACTCCAACATCCAGAGAGATAACCGGGGGCAACAGGGCACCATGACGACTCATGTGAACATCACTTGACCTGGAGTTTCTCTCATAAAACAACAATAGTGTGTCCCGAAGGAGTAGACTACTGCTTGCAGGACTTACTGCACCCGGAGGGGAGCTAATAATCTTGGCGGGGGAACCGTATATCACACTGTCACCATAGAAAAGCCTACAGACACCGTGATGATGGTGACCAATAAGACTGGCTGGACTCCTGTTTACTTCAAAAGGCTGTTGACTCAGTGGTCTTCATGGTCCTTGATCACCACTGACCCTGGACTGTCTGGGAGTTGAGCGGGCAGGGCTCTGACACCTGGTGCTGTTTTTACGTTAATTCAGGGGCCTAATTGAAGAAAGAGCAGACTACTGGTCAGAGCATCTAGGCTGGCAGAAACGGTCAGCCTAAGGTGGCCAAACAAATGTGGGGCGGGGTGAAATCGGCCCCCACAGCGTCTCTGCACATCTCTTTCCTGGACCCTTAAAGGTCATTAGAATCTATAACACTTCCAATGCTGGTGCTCAGGCGGACGAGCAGGGAGGCAGGGGTCCTGGGGCCAATCAACGTCACCTGGAGGCTGCTGGGGAGAAGTTCTGACCCTCGTCCCCTGGTATGAGGGCTCCCAACTCAGCACTCAGCAGTTACAGAAGAAGGGTCTGCACCCTCAGCACTCCAAGAATGAGGAACGGGACAAAAGGCAGAGGAGGGGTTTGTCCCCAGCAAAGCCCATTAAAAATCCCTGGGAGATAAAAATAGAATCTGGGCAATAAAGTCAATTCTGACCTTTTTTATCCTTTGTGCTTTGTCTAATTTCACGTGCTCCTAGGGTCCCGCATGCAGAGGTTCCACACCCGGCACTTCAGACCAGATTTCCTAGTGCAGAATGGCTGGGTCGACACCTCAGCTCCTGGGGCCCAGTGCAGACTCCGAGATATAGAGCCTGAGCTGCAGCCAACCCGGCCCTCGAGAGCTCTGCCCCCTCCCTCCCACTGACTCTCACAAGATCTCTACACAGCAGCCCAGCCCACAGCCCACAGCCCACGGGGTAGTGCATGCTCTCACCTCTCCATTCTCTGATCAAAATATAAAGTTTCCTTTGCCTGTGAACCAAACTCAGTCTCGATCTGTTGGCCCCAATGACACTGGGCAGGGGGACACTTGTTGGGGTCCACTCTGGAGGATCAGTTACAGAAATTGAGACTATTGTAACTTCAATGAACAGATGTGTGAGCCAAACTGTAGTTAACATAGAACAGTTTATAAGGCTCGGGTAAAATAAGATGTTTCTAACACTTCCATTTGATATTTCCATCACTTTATTATAAGCAAGTTCAGTGAAAAGGTTTGTCTTATTTGTCAGGTCAATATTAGAGAAATGAAGTGATTTCTTTCCAAGGATGTACATCTAATAATCTTGGTTAAAGCTTCAATCTTGTTTTAAATGCTTTTCCATTGAAAATGATACCTCTCTTTCAGCTCCCCCATTTCTGAGAAGTATAAAATCTTATAATTTATTATTACCAAAGGGGAAAGGTAGGAGGAGGGATAAATTAACAGTTTGGAATTAACACATACACACTGCTATGTATAAAATAGATCATCAACAAGGAACTACTGTATAGCACAGGGAACTACACTCAATATTTTGCAATAACCTATAAGGGGAAATAATCGGAAAAAGAATAGATATTTTTATTGACATCATCTATCAATGACAGTTAAAGTGTAACCTAAGGGAAGCCGGTGGTGAGTGCTTCTGACCCTGAAGACTTCAATCATCTAAAGTTTGGACTCTGCCTACTTCCCAAGGCCCTTAATGAACATATGTGTAGCCGTAGCTTAAAAAATTCCCCAGTTTGGGTTTCGGGGAGACACTGATTTTGAAAAAGCCCTGGTGTTCTCCTTACATGAATGGGACTCTTCCTACTGCTAAAACATGTCTGTCACACCCAGAGGATGGTATACCGTCTGATCGGGAAGAGTTTGGAAAAGGCATCTCATCTCCTCATCTCCTGGTGCTCGGGTTCACCCCTCCAGCGTCTTTATTAACAGTCTCCCCACTTGGAGATGTCAGCACTGTCAACATCCTGTTGCGTACAGTTTGGAATTTGTCCAGAGGATGAAGCGGAAGGATGAGGAACAATGAGAGACAAGTCCTAGGTGTTCAGACAGGCACATGTCACTCTAATTTCCAATCAGGAAGATGAATTGACCAAAGGCTAGGGTTGCCCATGGAAACAGTATAGGGCTTGAGGAAATCCCACTGCTTTGTGGCCAGTTCCCATAAACACAAGTTGAACAATGGAACTCAGGGGCAGTAAAATTCACGAAACTGCAGAGTTGAAAATATCTATCACTGAAAAATGTCTTGAGGGAAGTCAGAGAAAAGGATTGGTAAGCAAGGGAGAATGGCAGGAAAGGGATTTGAGGAGGTAGAAAGGACTCACCATTAAGCACAAGAAAAGGGGCTGAACATTGCCAACATTGCAGTTGGCCAAAAAGGCTGTATGCGTTTTTTTCTGTATATATTCAAGAAAAGGGCATACACTTTTTTAGCCAACCAAACAGGTGGGCACTGGAAATCAATACTACAAAAGATATCACTTTGCATCAGTCAGAAGAGCCATCCTCATAAAGTGTAAACACCAGAAATGCAGGACAGGGCAAGGAGAAGAGGGAGCCCTGTGAGGCTTATAGTGGAAATGTATATTGCCAACGGCCATTCTGGAGAAGTGTATTGTGTTTACTAAAGCATCTAAAAAATGAGCTACAGAGCATAGGGCACTTGCACTCATGGGCGTATATCTTGGGAAAAACAAAAATCGAGAGGACACAGGCACCCCAATGTTTACTGCCTCTCTGTTTAAAAGATCCTCGACTAGGATATAACTTAAATGTCTCTGGAGGGAAAAAATGGATAGAGATGTGGTACTTATGTAGAGTGGAATATTACTCAGCCTGGAAATCAATGAAATATGGCCAGTTGTAACAACTCCGGAGGAGTTACGTATGATCATTCTAAGTGACATAATTCAAAAAGAAAAAGACACGTATCATAAGATATCACTTAAAGGTGGAATCCAAAATGGCTACACATGAAATAAATTACAAAGCAAAAACATAGTCAAATATGTAGAAAACACGCATAAGGCTGCTAAACGGGAAAGGTGGGGAGGGGTGAGGCATCATCCAGGAGGTTGAAATTAGCAAAGATACCATTCCAAATACCAAACTGATAATCAACAAGGCCTACACGGTAGCTAAAAGAACTGCACTCAGCACACTCAAGTCACCAGAAAAGAATATCTATGACTGGTAAGAATCTGAAAAAGAATTTATTGATGTCTCTCTGTACGTGAATCAAGTGGATGTACAGCAGCAAGAAACAGAGCTTTGAAAATCAGCTGTAACCAATATAGTAATAAATTGAAAAAAATAAACGACAGAGAGACAGAGAAAACCTCTTACAACTTTTCCTCAGGGACGGTGATGCAACATGGATTGAACACATCTAGACCCACAGCAGGATGAGACATAAGGCTGGAAACTGTTCGCGCTAAGAGAAATGTGAGGTTGGGTGAGGAAATGCACACCCTTTAAAGTAATACTACCTGGTACCCATTCAATGGGTCCCAAATCTGCAGGTTCAAGGAATCTTCCTACAGCTAAAACATGCATGGAAAACCCAGAGGACTGTACACCATGTGATCGGGAGATGTGTCTAAAATGCACCTCATTTATCCTCTCCTGGTGCTCCTGTTCATCATTCCAGCCACGTTACTTAGAATCTCCCCACTTAGAGAATCAGCACATTTAAACTTCTGTTTCACACATTTTGCAAATTGTGAGGAGGATGAACGGGAAGAGGGGGAACCAATGAGAGGATAGTTGTAGGGGTTTGGACGGGCACATGTCACTCTAATTTCCCATTAAGAATAAGAATTAAAAAAAGGCTCAGCCCGCCTCGCCGGAGCCAAAATAGGGCCTGAAGCAATCCTGCGGCTTTGAGGCCAGCTCACAAAAGAGCAACTTAAAAAATGGAGCTCAGGGTCACTGCAATTCACAAACCTGCAGAGTTATAAATGAAAACTAACGTCCAAAAATATGTTGAGGTAAGGCAAAGAAGAGGATCTGAATGCAAGACAGAATTGCAAGAAACAGATTTCAAGAGATAGCTTGGACTCGTCTTTAAAGCACATGAAAAGCGGCAGAATTTCGACAATGATGCAGTTGGCCCAAAAGGGAGTATGCGTTTTTTCCTGAATATATCCAGGAAAAAACGCATACGCACTTTATGGGCAACCAATGCAAATGTGCACAACAAAGAAGTCTCATTTCCCACTGGTCAAAAGGGCCATCCGAAAAAATTGTAAAAACCAGAAATGCAGGACAGGCCATGGAGAACAGGGAGCCTTTAGACGCTGATGGACAGTGTGTGAACTGCCGAGAGCCACTCCGGAGAAGTGTATGGTGGTTCCTAAATCATCTAAAAAACAGAGCTACAGAGCATAGGGCACTTCCAATCACGGGAGTATATCTAGGGAAGTCTAAAAATCAACAAGACACAAGCACACCACACTTTAGGGCTACTCTGTTTACAAGAACCTCAACTTCAGTACACCTTAAATATCCCAGGAAAGAGAACAATGGATAAAGAAAATGTGGTACTTATGTACAATGGAATATCTCTTCACCATGAAATCAATGTAATAAGGCTAGTAGAAGGATAAAGAGTGGATTTAGGTCCGATAATACTACTTGAAATAAGTCAAACAGAAAAAGAAACATATCATAAGATATCACTTATAGAGGGAGGATAAATATGGCTGCACAAAAAATGAATTACAAAACAGAACAGTGTCTCACATTTAGAAAACACACTTATGTCAGCTTAAGGGGAAAGGAGAGGTGGGGTGATGCATAAAACCAGAGTTTGAAATTAGCACAGATACCGTTCAATAAACCAAATAGGTATTAGACAAGATCTACACCTTGCTCAATGAACTGGCCTCAACACACCCTATACACCGCAGAGAAATATATCTGAGTAATAAGAATCTTAAAACCCATGTATTGATATATCTCCATAAGGGAATCAAGTGTGTGCAGAGCGGCACAAACACAGCAGTGAAAATGAGCTAAACCCCATTATAGAAATAAATTTTAAAACCAAAACGCAGAAACAATGAAAGAGAGAAAAATTCTTACAAAATTCGCTCAGGGGCTGTGATGCAACCTGGAATGACCACATATAAACCCACAGCTGGATAAGACATAAGGCTGGACACTTGGGGCTGAGAGGATTGGTGAGCTTTGGTGAGGAACTGCCGAAAGTTTAATGCAATACTTCATGCTACTCATTCCAAGGGTCCCAACACTCCAGGTTGAAGGGAATCTTCCTACAGCTAAACCATGCATGGGAAAACCAGCAGATGGTATACCATATGATCGGGAAAGGTTTCTAAAACGCACCTCATTTTCCTGTCCTGGGGCTCCGGATCAACATTCCAGCCACTTTACTAACAACATCCCCACATGGAGAGTCAACGCCTTTAAGTTCCGGTATCGCACAGTCTGCAGTTAGTGCGGAGGATGAATGGGAATAGGGGGAACCAGTGAGAAAATAGCTGTAGCGGTTTCAATGGCCACATCTCACTCTAACTTCACATAGGAAGAAGAATTAACCAAAGGCACAACAAGGTGCCCCAGAAGAAGAACAGGGCCTGAAGAAATCATGTGGATATGAGGCAAGATCACAAAAATAAGAGCTGAAAAATGGAACTAAGGGCAACTGCAATTCAAAAACCTGCAGAGTTATAAAGGCCAACTATTTTCCAAAAGTATATTGAGGTAAGGCTATGAAGAGGCACTGACAGCAAGGCAGAATTGCAGGAAACCGATTTCAGGAGGTAGATTGGAATTGCATGGAAAACATATGAAAAGACTCAGAACATCGACAATCATGCACTTGGCCAAAAAGGGCGTATGCGTTTCTTCCTGAATATATTCAGGAAGAAACGCATACGCACTTTTTGGCCAACCAAGCAAGCTTGCAAAGGAAATCTGCACTACAATGAAGTCTCACTGCACCCCAGTCAAAAGGGCCATCTGAAAAAAGTGTAAAATCTAGAAAGGCAGGACAGGCCATGGAGAACTGGGAGCTTGTTATACTGATGGGCGGGATGTAAATTGCCAACAGCCACTCTGGAGAAGTGTATGGTGTTTCCTGAAACATCTAAAAAACAAAGCAACAGAGCCTAGGGCACTTCCACTTATGGTCCTATAGCTTAGGGAAATTAAAATCAAAAAGACACAGCCACCCCAAAGTTTGGGACGGCTCTGTTTACTGGAACCTCGTTTATGGTAGAAGTTCAATATCGCAGAAAGCGAAAAATGGATAAAGACGTTGTGGTACTTACGTACAATGCAATATAACTCAGCAATGAAATCTACGTAATCAGGCCCATACCAGCATAATCAGTGGATTCAGGTACGATGATTCTAAGTGAAATAAGTCACACAGAAAAAGAAACATCATAAGATATCACTACTACACGGAATGTAAACTTGGCTACACAGGAACTGAATTACAAAACAGAACAGGGTCTGAAATGTAGAAAATCAACTTATGCTTGCTTAAGGGGAAAGGTGAGTTGGGGTGCTGCATAAAACCAGAGATTGAAATTAGCACAGATACCGTTCCATAAGCCAAATATGTAATAGACAAGAGCTACTCCTTGCTCAACGAAGTGGACTCAACACCCCATATTAAACGCCTAAGAATATACCTGACTGGTAAGAATCTTAATACCTATGGATTTATATGTCTCCGAAAGAGAATCAATCATGTGTACAGCAGCATAAACGCAACAGTGATAGGGTTGGTGAGGTTCGGTGAGCAAATACAGACCCTTTGAAGTCATATTGCATGGTACTCATTCCAAGGGTCTCAACTCTCCAGGTTTAAGGGATTCTTCCTTCAGCTAAAACATGCATGTGGAACCCAGAGTATGAACCACTGTGTGATTGGGAAACGTGTTCAAATGTGTTTCAGCTTTCGTCCCCTGGTACTCAGGTGCAACATTCCAGACGCTTTACTAACACTCTCTCAACTTGGAGAGTCAGTGCCTTTAACGTCCTGTTTGGCCCAGTTTGCAATTTCTTCGGAAAATGAATAGGAATAGGGAGAACCCATGAGAGACTAGCTGGAGGTGTCTGGACGGGCAAATTTAACTCTCATTTCCCACCAGGAAGAGGAATTAACCAAAGGCTCAGCGTGCCGTGCCGGAACCACACTAGGGCCTGAAGCAATCCTGCGGTGTTGTGGCCAGCTCACAAGAAAGCGAGTTGAAAAAAGGAGCTCAGGGACACTGTAATTCACAAACATGCAGAGTTATAAATGACAGCTATCGTCTAAAAATATACTGAAGTAAGGCTGCCAAGAGGACTTGAAAGCGGGGCAGAATTGCAGGAAACCGATTTCAGGAGGTAGAAAGGAATTTCATGTAAAGCATAGGAAAAGAGGCAGAACGTCCACAATGATGAACTTGGCCAAAAAGGGCGTATGCGTTTTTCCCTGAATATATTCAGGAAAAAACGCATACGCCCTTTTTGGCCAACCAAGCAAGCTTGCAAAGGAAATCTGCACTACAATGAAGTCTCACTGCCCCCCGGTCAAAAGGGCCATCTGAAAAAAGTATAAAATCCAGAAAGGCAGGATAGGCCATGGAGAACTTGGAGCCTTGTTATGCTGATGGGCGGGATGTAAATTGCCAACAGCCACTCAGCAGAGGTGTGTGGTGTTTAATGAAACATCCAAAAAACAAGGCAACAGAGCCTAGGGCACTCCACTTATGGTCCTATAGATTAGGGAAATTAAAATCGAAAAGACACAGCCACCCCAAAGTTTGGGCCGGCTCTGTTTACAAGAACTTCATTTACGGTACAAGTTCAATATCGCAGAAAGGGAAAAATGGATAAAGACGTTGTGGTACTTACGTACAATGCAATATCACTCAGCAATGAAATCTATGTCATCAGGCCCGTAGCAGCATAATGACTTGATTCAGGTACGATGATTTTAAGTGAAATAAGTCACACAGAAAAAGAAACATCATAAGTTATCACTAATACACGGAATGTAAACTTGGCTGCACAGGAACTGAATTACAAAACAGAACAGGGTCTCAAATGTAGAAAACCAACTTATGCTTGCTTAAGGGTAAAGATGAGTTGGGGTGCTGCATAAAACCAGAGATTGAAATGAGCACAGATACCGTTCCATAAGCCAAATATGTAATAGACAAGAGCTACTCCTTGCTCAACGAAGTGGACTCAACACCCCATATTAAAAGCCTAAGAATATACCTGACTAGTAAGAATCTTAAAACCTATGGATTTATATATCTCCGAAAGAGAATCAAGCGTGTGTACAGTGGCATAAACGCAGCAGTGATAGGATTGGTGAGGTTCGGTAAGCAAAGGCAGACCCTTTGAAGTCATATTGCATGGTACCCATTCCATGGGTCTCAACTCTCCAGCTTTAAGGAATTCTGCCTTCAGCTAAAACACGCATGTGGATCCCAGAGTATGATCCACCGTGTGATCGGGAAACGTGTTTAAATGTGTCTCAGTTTTCGTCCCCTGGTACTCGGGTGCAACATTCCAGTCGCTTTACTAACACTCTCCCCACTTGGAGACTCAGTGCCTTTAACCTCCTGTTGGCCCAGTTTGCAATTTCTGCGGAAAATGAACAGGAATAGGGAGAACTCATGAGAGACTAGCTGGAGGTGCCTGGACGGGCAAATTTAACTCTCATTTCCCACCAGGAAGAGGAATTAACCAAAGGCTCAGCGTGCCATGCCGGAACCACACTAGGGCCTTAAACAATCCTGCGGTGTTGCGGTCAGCTCACAGAAAAGCAAGTTGAAGAAAGGAGCTCAGGGGCACTGTGATTCACAAACCTGCAGAGTTATAAATGACAGCTATCGTCCAAAAATATATTGAAGTAAGGCTGCCAAGAGGACTTGAAAGCGGGGCAGAATTGCAGGAATCCGATTTCAGGAGGTAGACTGGAATGGCATGTAAAGCATAGGAAAAGAGGCAGAACGTCCACAATGATGCACTTGGCCAAAAAGTGCGTATGCGTTTTTTCCTGAATATGTTCAGGAAAAAACGCATACGCACTTTTTGGCCAACCAAGCAAGCTTGCAAAGGAAATCTGCACTACAATGAAGTCTCACTGCCCCCCGGTCAAAAGGGCCATGTGAAAAAGTGTAAAATCCAGAAAGGCAGGACAGGCCATGGAGAACAGGGAGCCTTGTTATGCTGATGGGCGGGATGTAAATTGCCAACAGCCACTCTGGAGAAGTGTATGGTGATTCCTGAAACATCTAAAAAACAAAGCAACAGAGCCTAGGGCACTTCCACTTATGGTCCTATAGCTTAGGGAAATTAAAATCAAAAAGACACAGCCATCCCAATGTTTGGGACGGCTCTGTTTACAAGAACCTCATTTACGGTACAAGTTCAATATCACAGAAAGCGAAAAATGGATAAAGAAGTTGTGGTACTTATGTACAATGCAATATCACTCAGCAATGAAATCTATGTCATCAGGACCGTAGCAGCATAATGAGTGGATTCAGGTACGATGATTCTAAGTTAAATAAGTTACACAGAAAAACAAACATCATAAGATATCACTAATACACGGAATGTAAACTTGGCTAAAAAGGAACTGAATTACAAAACACAACAGGGTCTCAAATGTAGAAAACCAACTTATGCTTGCTTAAGGGGAAAGGTGAGTTGAGGTGCTGCATAAAACCAGAGATTGAAAGTATCACAGATACCGTTCCATAAGCCAAATATGTAATAAACAAGAGCTACACCTTGGTCAACAAAGTGGACTCAACACCCCATATTAAACACCTAAGAATATACCTGACTAGTAAGAATCTTAAAACCTATGGATTTATATGTCTCCGAAAGAGAATCAAGCGTGTGTACAGCGGCATAAACGCAGCAGTGATAGGATTGGTGAGGTTCGGTGAGCAAATGCAGACCCTTTGAAGTCATATTGCATGGTACCCATTCCATGGGTCTGAACTCTCCTGTTTTAAGGGATTCTTCCTTCAGCTAAAACATGCATGTGGAACCCAGAGTATGATCCACCGTGTGATCGGGAAACGTGTTGAAATGTGTCTCAGTTTTTGTCCCCTGGTACTCGGGTGCAAAATTCCAGACGCTTTACTAACACTCTCCCCACTTGGAGAGTCAGTGCCTTTAACCTCCTGTTTGGCCAAGTTTGCACTTCTGCGGAAAATGAACAGAAATAGGGAGAACACATGAGAGACAAGGTGGAGGTGTCTGGATGGGCAAATTTATCTCTCATTTCCCACCAGGAAGAGGAATTAACCAAAGGCTCAGCGTGCCATGCCGGAACCACACTAGGGCCTGAAGCAATCCTGCGGTGTTGCGGCCAGCTCACAAGAAAGCGAGTTGAAGAAAGGAGCTCAGGGGCACTGTCATTCACAAACCTGCAGAGTTATAAATGACTGCTATCGTCCAAAAATATATTGAAGTAAGGCTGCCAAGAGGAATTGAAAGCGGGGCAGAATTGCACGAAACCGATTTCAGGAGGTAGACTGGAATTGCATGTAAAGCATAGGGAAAGAGGCAGAACGTCCACAATGATGCACTTGGCCAAAAAGGGCGTATGCGTTTTTTCCTGAATATATTCAGGAAAAAACGCATACGCCCTTTTTGGCCAACCAAGCAAGCTTGCAAAGGAAATCTGCACTACAATGAAGTCTCACTGTCCCCCGGTCAAAAGGGCCATCTGAAAAAAGTGTAAAATCCGGAAAGGCAGGACAGGCCATGGAGAACTGGGCGCCTTGTTATGCTGATGGGCGGGATGTAAATTGCCAACAGCCACTCTGGAGAAGTGTATGGTGTTTCCTGAAACATCTAAAAAACAAAGCAACAGAGCCTAGGGCACTTCCACTTATGGTCCTATAGATTAGGGAAATTAAAATCAAAAGGACACAGCCACCCCAAAGTTTGGGACGGCTCTGTTTACAAGAACCTCGTTTACGGTACAAGTTCAATATCACAGAAAGCGAAAAATGGATAAAGAATTTGTGGTACTTACGTACAATGCAATATCACTCAACAATGAAATCTATGTCATCAGGCCCGTAGCAGCATAATGAGTGGATTCAGGTACGATGATTCTAAGTGAAATAAGTTACCCAGAAAAACAAACATCATAAGATATCACTAATACACGGAATGTAAACTTGGCTAAAAAGGAACTGAATTACAAAACACAACAGGGTCTCAAATGTAGAAAACCAACTTATGCTTGCTTAAGGGGAAAGGTGAGTTGGGGTGCTGCATAAAACGAGAGATTGAAAGTATCACAGATACCGTTCCATAAGCCAAATATGTAATACACAAGAGCTACACCTTGCTCAACAAAGTGGACTCAACACCCCATATTAAACACCTAAGAATATACCTGACTAGTAAGAATCTTAAAACCTATGGATTGATATGTCTCCGAAAGAGAATCAAGCGTGTGTACAGCGGCATAAACGCAGCAGTGATAGGATTGGTGAGGTTCGGTGAGCAAATGCAGACTCTTTGAAGTCATATTGCATGGTACCCATTCCATGGGTCTCAACTCTTCAGATTTAAGGGATTCTTCCTTCAGCTAAAACATGCATGTGGAACCCAGAGTATGATCCACTTTGTGATCGGGAAACGTGTTCAAATGTGTCTCAGTTTTCGTCCCCTGGTACTCGGGTGCAACATTCCAGACGCTTTACTAACACTCTCTCCACTTGGAGAGTCTGTGCCTTTAACCTCCTGTTTGGCCCAGTTTGCAATTTCTGCGGAAAATGAACAGGAATAGGGAGAACCAATGAGAGACTAGCTGGAGGTATCTGGACGGGCAAATTTAATTCTCATTTCCCACCAGGAAGAGGAATTAATCAGAGGCTCAGCGTGCTGTGCCGGAAGCACACTAGGGCCTGAAGAAATCCTGCGGTGTTGCGGCCAGCTCACATGAAAGCAAGTTGAAGAAAGGAGCTCAGGGGCACTGTAATTCACAAACATGCAGAGTTATAAATGACAGCTATCGTCCAAAAATATATTGAAGTAAGGCTGCCAAGAGGACTTGAAAGTGGGGCAGAATTGCAGGAAACCGATTTCAGGAGGTAGACTGGAATTGCATGTAAAGCATAGGAAAATAGGCAGAACGTCCACAATGATGCACTTGGCCAAAAAGGGCGTATGCGTTTTTTCCTGAATATATTCAGGAAAAAATGCATACGTCCTTTTTGGGCAACCAAGCAAGCTTGCAAAGGAAATCTGCACTACAATGAAGTCTCACTGCCCCCAGGTCAAAAGGGTCATCTCAAAAAAGTGTAAAATCCAGAAAGGCAGGACAGGCCATGGAGAACTGGGAGCCTTGTTATGCTGATGGGCGGGATGTAAATTGCCAACAGCCACTCTGGAGAAGTGTATGGTGTTTCCTGAAACATCTAAAAAACAAAGCAACAGAGCCTAGGGCACTTCCACTTATGGTCCTATAGCTTAGGGAAATTAAAATCAAAAATACACAGCCACCCCAAAGTTTGGGATGGCTCTGTTTGCAAGGACCTCGTTTACGGTACAAGTTCAATATTGCAGAAAGCAAAAAATGGATAAAGAAGTTGTGGTACTTAGTACAATGCAATATCACTCAGCAAAGAAATCTATGTCATCAGGCCCGTAGCAGCATAACGAGTGGATTCAGGTACGATGACTCTAAGTGAAATAAGTCACACAGAAAAAGAAACATCATAAGATATCACTAATACACGGAATGTAAACTTGGCTACACAGGAATTGAATTACAAAACAGAACAGGGTCTGAAATGTAGAAAACCAACTTATGCTTGCTTAAGGGGAAAGGTGAGTTGGGGTGCTGCATAAAACCAGAGATTGAAATTAGCACAGATACCGTTCCATAAGCCAAATATGTAATAGACAAGAGCTACTCCTTGCTCAACAAAGTCGACTCAACACCCCATATTAAACGCCTAAGAATATACCTGACTAGTAAGAATCTTAAAACCTATGGATTGATATGTCTCCGAAAGAGAATCAAGCGTGTGTACAGCAGCATAAACGCAGCAGTTATAGGATTGGTGAGGTTCGGTGAGCAAATGCAGACCCTTTGAAGTCATATTGCATGGTACCCATTCCATGGGTCTCAACTCTCCAGGTTTAAGGGATTCTTCCTTCAGCTAAAACATGCATGTGGAACCCAGAGTATGATCCACCGTGTGATCGGGAAACGTGTTCAAATGTGTCTCAGTTTTCGTCCCCTGATACTCGGGTGCAACATTCCAGACGCTTTACTAACACTCTCCCCACTTGGAGAGTCAGTGCTTTAACCTCCTGTTTGGCCAAGTTTGCAATTTCTGCGGAAAATGAACAGGAATAGGGAGAACCAATGAGAGACTATCTGGAGGTGTCTGGACGCGCAAATTTAACTCTCATTTCCTACCAGGAAGAGGAATTAACCAAAGGCTCAGCGTGCCATGCCGGAACCACACTAGGGCCTGTAGCAATCCTGTGGTGTTGCGGCCAGCTCACAAGAAAGCGAGTTGAAGAAAGGAGCTCAGGGGCACTGTAATTCACAAAGCTGCAGAGTTATAAATGACAGCTATCATCCAAAAATATATTGAAGTAAGGCTTCCAAGAGGATTTGAAAGCGGGACAGAATTGCAGGAAACCGATTTCAGGAGGTAGACTGCAATTGCATGTAAAGCATAGGAAAAGAGGCAGAACGTCCACAATGATGCACTTGGCCAAAAAGGGTGTATGCGTTTTTTCCTGAATATATTCAGGAAAAAACGCATACACCCTTTTTGGCCAACCAAGCAAGCTTGCAAAGGTTATCTGCACTACAATGAAGTCTCACTTCCCCTGGTCAAAAGGGCCATCTGAAAAAAGTGTAAAATCCAGAATGTCAGGACACGCCATGGAGAAATGGGAGCCTTGTTATGCTGATGGGCGGGATGTAAATTGCCAACAGCCACTCTGGAGAAGTGTATGGTGTTTCCTGAAACATCCAAAAAACAAAGCAACAGAGCCTAGGGCACTTCCACTTATGGTACTATAGCTTAGGGAAATTAAAATCAAAAAGACACAGCCACCCCAAAGTTTGGAACAGCTCTGTTTACGAGAACCTCGTTCACGGTAGAAGTTCAATATGGCAGAAAGCGAAAAATGGATAAAGAAGTTGTGGTACTTACGTACAATGCAATATCACTCAGCAACGAAATCTATGTCATCAGGCCCGTAGCAGCATAATGAGTGGATTCAGGTACGATGATTCTAAGTGAAATAAGTCACACAGAAAAAGAAACATCATAAGATATCACTAATACACGGAATGGAAACTTGGCTACACAGGAACTGAATTACAAAACAGAACAGGGTCTCAAATGTAGAAAACCAACTTATGCTTGCTTAAGGGGAAAGGTGAGTTCGGGTGCTGCATAAAACCAGAGATTGAAATTAGCACAGATACCGTTCCATAAGCCAAATATGTAATAGACAAGAGCTACTCCTTGCTCAACGAAGTGGACTCAACACCACATATTAAACGCCTAAGAATATACCTGACTAGTAAGAATCTTAAAACCTATGGATTTATATGTTTCCGAAAGAGAATCAAGCGTGTGTACAGTGGCATAATCGCAGCAGTGATAGGATTGGTGAGGTTCGGTGAGCAAATGCAGACCCTTTGAAGTCATATTGCATGGTACCCATTCCATGGGTCTCAACTCTGCAGGTTTAAGGGATTCTTCCTTCAGCTAAAACATGCATGTGGAACCCAGAGTATGATCCACCGTGTGATCGGGAAACGTGTTCAAATGTGTCTCAGTTTTTGTCCACTGGTCATCGGGTGCAAAATTCCAGACACTTTACTAACACTCTCCCCACTTGGAGAGTCAGTGCCTTTAAACTCCTGTTTGGCCCAGTTTGCAATTTCTGCGGAAAATGAACAGGAATAGGGAGAACCAATGAGAGACTAGCTGGAGGTGTCTGGACGGGCAAATTTAACTCTCATTTCCCACCAGGGAGAGGAATTAACCAAAGGCTCAGTGTGTGATGCCAGAACCACACTAGGGCCTGAAGCAATCCTGCGGTGTTGCGGCCAGCTCACAAGAAAGCGAGTTGAGGAAAGGAGCTCAGGGTCACTATCATTCAAAAACCTGCAGAGTTATAAATGACAGCTATCGTCCAAAAATATATTGAAGTAAGGCTGCCAAGAGGACTTGAAAGTGGGGCAGAATTGCAGGAAATCGATTTCAGGAGGTAGACTGTAATTGCATGTAAAGCATAGGAAAACAGGCTGAACGTCCACAATGATGCACTTGGCAAAAAAGTGCATATGGTTTTTTCCTGAATATATTCAGGAAAAAACGCATACGCCCTTTTTGGCCAACCAAGCAAGCTTGCAAAGGAAATCTGCACTACAATGAAGTCTCACTGCCCCTCGGTGAAAAGGGTCATCAGAAAAAAGTGTAAAATCCAGAAAGGCTGGACAGGCCATGGAGAACTGGGAGCCTGGTTACGCTCATGGGTGGGATGTAAATTGCCAACAGCCACCCTGGAAATGTGTATGGTGTTTCCTGAAACATCTAAGAAACAAAGCAACAGAGCCTAGGGCACTTCCACTTATGGTCCTATAGCTTAGGGAAATTAAAATCAAAAAGACACTGCCACCCCAAATTTTGTGATGGCTCTGTTTACAAGAACCTCGTTTATGGTACAAGTTCAGTATCACAGAAAGCGAAAAATGGATAAAGAGGTTGTGGTACATACGTACAATGCAATATCACTCAGGAATGAAATCTATGTCATCAGGCCCGTCGCAGCATAATGAGTGGATACAGGTACGATGATTCTAAGTGAAATAAGTCACACAGAAAAAGAAACACCACAAGATATCACTACTACACGGAATGTGAACTTGGTTACACAGGAACTGAATTACAAAACAGAACAGGGTCTCAAATGTAGAAAACCAACTTATGCTTTCTTAAGGGGAAAGGTGAGTTGGGGTGCTGCATAAAACCAGAGATTGAAATTAGCACAGATACCGTTCCATATGCCAAATATGTAATAGACAAGAGCTACTCCTTGCTCAACGAAGTGGACTCAACACCCCATATTAAACGCCTAAGAATATACCTGACTAGTAAGAATCTTAAAACCTATGGATTTATATGTCTCCGAAAGAGAATCAAGTGTGTGTACAGCGGCATAAACGCAGAAGTGATAGGATCGGTGAGGCTCGATGAGCAAATGCAGACCCTTTGAAGTCATATTGCATGGTACCCATTCCATGTGTCTCAACTCTCCAAGTTTAAGGGATTCTTCCTTCAGCTAAAACATGCATGTGGAACCCAGAGTATGATGCACCGTGTGATCGGGAAACGTGTTCAAATATGTCTCAGTTTTTGTCCCCTGGTCCTCGGGTGCAAAATTCCAGACGCTTTACTAACACTCTCCCCACTTGGAGAGTCAGTGCCTTTAACGTCCTGTTTAGCCCAGTTTGCAATTTCTGCGGAAAATGAACAGGAATAGGGAGAACCCATGAGAGACTAGGTGGAGGTGTCTGGACGGGCAAATTTAACTCTCATTTCCCACCAGGTAGAGGAATTAACCAAAGGCTCAGCGTGCCATGCCGGAACCACACTAGGGCCTGAAGCAATACTGTGGTGTTTCGGCCAGCTCACAAGAAAGCGAGTTGAAGAAAGGCGCTCAGGGGCAGTGTCATTCACAAACCTGCAGAGTTATAAATGACAGCTATCGTCCAAAAATATATTGAAGTAAGGCTGCCAAGAGGACTTGAAATCAGGGCAGAATTGCAGGAAACCGATTTCAGGAGGTAGACTGGAATTGCATGTAGAGCATAGGAAAAGAGGCAGAACGTCCACATGATGCACTTGGCCAAAAAGGGCGTATGCGTTTTTTCCTGAATATATTCAGGAAAAAACGCATACGCCCTTTTTGGCCAACCAAGCAAGCTTGCAAAGGAAATCTGCACAACAGTGAAGTCTCACTGCCCCCCGGTCAAAGGGCCATCTGAAAAAAGTGTAAAATCCAGAAAGGCAGGACAGGCCATGGTGAACTGGGAGCCTTGTTATGCTGATGGGCGGGATGTTAATTGCCAACAGCCACTCTGGAGAAGTGTATGGTGTTTCCTGTAATATCCAAAAAACAAAGCAACAGAGCCTAGGGCACTTCCACTTATGGTCCTATAGCTTAGGGAAATTAAAATCAAAAAGACACAGCCACCCCAAAGTTTGGGACGGCTCTGTTTACAAGAACCTCATTTACAGTACTAGTTCAATATCGCAGAAAGCGAAAAATGGATAAAGAAGTTGTGGTACTTACGTACAATGCAATATCACTCAGCAATGAAATCTATGCCATCAGGCCCGTAGCAGCATAAGGAGTGGATTCAGGTACGATGATTCTAAGTGAATAAGTCACACAGAAAAAGAAACATCATAAGATATCACTAATACACGGAATGTAAACTTGGCTACACAGGAACTGAATTACAAAACAGAACAGGGTCTCAAATGTAGAAAACCAACTTATGCTTGCTTAAGGGGAAAGGTGAGTTGGGGTGCTGCATAAAACCAGAGATTGAAATTAGCACAGATACCGTTCCATAAGCCAAATATGTAATAGACAAGAGCTACTCCTTGCTCAACGAAGTGGACTCAACACCCCATATTAAACGCCTAAGAATATACCTGACTAGTAAGAATCTTAAAACCTATGGATTTATATGTCTCCGAAAGAGAATCAAGTGTGTGTACAGCGGCATAAAAGCAGCACTGATAGGATTGGTGAGGTTCGGAGAGCAAATGCAGACCCTTTGAAGTCATATTGCATGGTACCCATTGCATGGGTCTCAACTCTCCAGGTTTAAGGGATTCTTCCTTCAGCTAAAACATGCATGTGGAACCCAGAGTATGATCCACCGTGTGATCGGGAAACGTGTTCAAATGTGTCTCAGTTTTTGTCCACTGGTCCTCGGGTGAAAAATTCCAGACACTTTACTAACACTCTCCCCACTTGGAGAGTCAGTGCCTTTAAACTCCTGTTTGGCCCAGTTTGCAATTTCTGCGGAAAATCAACAGGAATAGGGAGAGCCAATGAGAGACTAGCTGGAGGTGTCTGGACGGGCAAATTTAACTCTCATTTCCCACCAGGTAGAGGAATTAACCAAAGGCGCGGCGTGCCATGCTGGAACCACAATAGGGCCTGAAGCAATCCTGTGGTGCTGCGGCCAGCTCACAAGAAAGCGAGTTGAAGAAAGGCGCTCAGGGGCACTGTCATTCACAAACCTGCAGAGTTATAATTGACAGCTATCTCCCAAAAATATATAGAAGTAAGGCTGCCAAGAGGACTTGAAAGCGGGGCAGAATTGCAGGAAACCGATTTCGGGAGGTGGACTGGAATTGCATGTAGAGCATTGGAAAAGAGGCAGAACGTCCACAATGATGCACTTGGCCAAAAAGGGCGTATGTGTTTTTTCCTGAATATATTCACGAAAAAACTCATACGCACTTTTTGGCCAACCAAGCAAGCTTGCAAAGGAAATCTGCACTACAATGAAGTCTCACTGCCCCCTGGTCAAAGGGGCCATCTGAAAAAAGTGTAAAATCCAGAAAGGCAGGACAGGCCATGGAGAACTGTGAGCCTTGTTATGCTGATGAGCGGGATGTAAATTGCCAACAGCCACTCTGAGGAAGTGTATGGTGTTTCCTGAAACATCTAAAAAACAAAGCAACAGAGCCTAGGGCACTTCCACTTATGGTCCTATAGCTTATGGAAATTAAAATAAAAAAGAAACAGCCACCCCAAAGTTTGGGATGGCTCTTTTTACAAGAACCTCATTTATGGTACAAGTTCAATATCACAGAAAGCAAAAAATGGATAAAGAAGTTGTGGTACTTACGTACAATGCAATATCACTCAGCAATGAAATCTATGTCATCAGGCCCGTAGCAGCATAATGAGTGGATTCAGGTACGATGATTCTAAGTGAAATAAGTCACACAGAAAAAGAAACATCATAAGATATAACTACTACACGGAATGTAAACTTGGCTACACAGTAACTGAATTACAAAACAGAACAGGGTCTCAAATGTAGAAAACCAACTTATGCTTGCTGAAGGGGAAAGGTGAGTTGGGGTGCTGCATAAAACCAGAGATTGAAATTAGCACAGATACCGTTCCATAAGCCAAATATGTAATAGACAAGAGCTACTCCTTGCTCAACGAAGTGGACTCAACACCCCATATTAAACGCCTAAGAATATACCTGACTAGTAACAATCTTAAAACCTATGGACTGATATGTCTCTGAAAGAGAATCAAGCATGTGTACAGCGGCATAAACGCAGCAGTGATAGGATTGGTGAGGTTCGGTGAGCAAATGCAGACCCTTTGAAGTCATATGGCATGGTACCCATTCCATGGGTCTCAACTCTCCTGTTTTAAGGGATTCTTCCTTCAGCTAAAACATGCATGTGGAACCCAGAGTATGATCCACCGTGTGATCGGGAAACGTGTTGAAATGTGTCTCAGTTTTTGTCCCCTGGTACTCGGGTGCAAAATTCCAGACGCTTTACTAACACTCTCCCCACTTGGAGAGTCAGTGCCTTTAACCTCCTGTTTGGCCAAGTTTGCACTTCTGCGGAAAATGAACAGAAATAGGGAGAACACATGAGAGACAAGGTGGAGGTGTCTGGACGGGCAAATTTATCTCTCATTTCCCACCAGGAAGAGGAATTAACCAAAGGCTCAGCGTGCCATGCCGGAACCACACTAGGGCCTGAAGCAATCCTGCGGTGTTGCGGCCAGCTCACAAGAAAGCGAGTTGAAGAAAGGAGCTCAGGGGCACTGTCATTCACAAACCTGCAGAGTTATAAATGACGGCTATCGTCCAAAAATATATTGAAGTAAGGCTGCCAAGAGGACTTGAAAGCGGGGCAGAATTGCAGGAAACCGATTTCAGGAGGTAGACTGGAATTGCATGTAAAGCATAGGAAAAGAGGCAGAACGTAAACAATGATGCACTTGGCCAAAAAGGGCGTATGTGTTTTCTCCTGAATATATTCAGAAAAACTGCATACGCCCTTTTTGGCCAACCAAGCAAGCTTGCAAAGGAAATCTGCACTACAATGATGTCTCACTGCCCCCCGGTCAAAAGGGCCATCTGAAAAAAGTGTAAAATCCAGAAAGGCAGGACAGGCCATGGAGAACTGGGAGCCTTGTTATGCTGATGGGTGGGATGTAAATTGCCAACAGCCACTCTGGAGAAGTGTATGGTGTTTCCTGAAACATCCAAAAAACAAAGCAACAGAGCCTAGGGCACTTCCACTTATGGTCCTATAGCTTAGGGAAATTAAAATCAAAAAGACACAGCTACCCCAAAGTTTGGGACGGCTCTGTTTACAAGAACCTCGTTTACGGTACAAGTTCAATATCACAGAAAGCGAAAAATGGACAAAGAAGTTGTGGTACATACGTACAATGCAATATCACTCAGCAATGAAATCTATGTCATCAGGCCCGTAGCAGCATAATGAGTGGATTCAGGTACGATGATTCTAAGTGAAATAAGTCACACAGAAAAAGAAACATCATAAGATATCACTAGTACACGAAATGTAAACTTGGCTACACAAGAACTGAATTACAAAACAGAACAGGGTCTCAAATGTAGAAAACCAACTTATGCTTGCTTAAGGGGAAAGGTGAATTGTGGTGCTGCATAAAACCAGAGATTGAAATTAGCACAGATACCGTTCCATAAGCCAAATATGTAATAGACAAGAGCTACTCCTTGCTCAACGAAGTGGACTCAACACCCCATATTAAACGCCTAAGAATATAGCTGACTAGTAAGAATCTTAAAACCTATGGATTTATATGTCTCCGAAAGAGAATCAAGCGTGTGTACAGCGGCATAAACGCAGCAGTGATAGGATTGTTGAGGTTCGGTGAGCAAATGCAGACCCTTTGAAGTCATATTGCATGGTACCCATTCCATGGGTCTCAACTCTCCAGGTTTAAGGGATTCTTCCTTCAGCTAAAACATGCATGTGGATCCCAGAGTATGATCCACCGTGTGATCGGCAAACGTGTTCAAATGTGTCTCAGTTTTCGTCCCCTGGTCCTCAGGAGCAACATTCCAGACACTTTACTAACACTCTCCCCACTTGGAGAGTCAGCGCCTTTAACCTCCTGTTTGGTCCAGTTTGCACTTCTGCGGAAAATGAACAGAAATAGGGAGAACACATGAGAGACAAGGTGGAGGTGTCTGGACGGGCAAATTTATCTCTCATTTTCCACCAGGAAGAGGAATTAACCAAAGGCTCAGCGTGCCATGCCGGAACCACACTAGGGCCTGAAGCAATCCTGCGGTGTTGCGGCCAGCTCACAAGAAAGCGAGTTGAAGAAAGGAGCTCAGGGGCACTGTCATTCACAAACCTGCAGAGTTATAAATGACAGCTATCGTCCAAAAATATATTGAAGTAAGGCTGCCAAGAGGACTTGAAAGCGGGGCAGAATTGCAGGAAACCAATTTCAGGAGGTAGACTGGAATTGCATGTAAAGCATAGGAAAAGAGGCAGAACGTAAACAATGATGCACTTGGCCAAAAAGGGCGTATGCGTTTTTTCCTGAATATATTCAGAAAAAACGCATACGCCCTTTTTGGCCAACCAAGCAAGCTTGCAAAGAAAATCTGCACTACAATGATGTCTCAGTGCCCCCCGGTCAAAAGGGCCATCTGAAAAAAGTGTAAAATCCAGAAAGGCAGGACAGGCCATGGAGAACTGGGAGCCTTGTTATGCTGATGGGCGGGATGTAAATTGCCAACAGCCACTCTGGAGAAGTGTATGGTGTTTCCTGAAACATCCAAAAAACAAAGCAACAGAGCCTAGGGCACTTCCACTTATGGTCCTATAGCTTAGGGAAATTAAAATCAAAAAGACACAGCCACCCCAATGTTTGGGACGGCTCTGTTTACAAGAACCTCGTTTACGGTACAAGTTCAATATCACAGAAAGCGAAAAATGGACAAAGAAGTTGTGGTACTTACGTACAATGCAATATCACTCAGCAATGAAATCTATGTCATCAGGCCCGTAGCAGCATAATGAGTGGATTCAGGTACGATGATTCTAAGTGAAATAAGTCACACAGAAAATGAAACATCATAAGATATCACTACTACATGGAATGTAAACTTGGCTACACAGGAACTGAATTACAAAACAGAACAGGGTCTCAAATGTAGAACACCAACTTATGCTTGCTTAAGGGGAAAGGTGAGTTGAGGTGCTGCATAAAACCAGACATTGAATTTAGCACAGATACCGTTCCATAAGCCAAATATGTAATAGACAAGAGCTACTTCTTGCTCAACGAAGTGGACTCAACACCCCATATTAAACGCCTAAGAATATACCTGACTAGTAAGAATCTTAAAAACCTATGGATTGATATGTCTCCGAAAGAGAATCAAGTGTGTGTACAGCGGCATAAAAGCAGCACTGATAGGATTGGTGAGGTTCGGAGAGCAAATGCAGACCCTTTGAAGTCATATTGCATGGTACCCATTGCATGGGTCTCAACTCTCCAGGTTTAAGGGATTCTTCCTTCAGCTAAAACATGCATGTGGAACCCAGAGTATGATCCACCGTGTGATCGGGAAACGTGTTCAAATGTGTCTCAGTTTTTGTCCACTGGTCCTCGGGTGAAAAATTCCAGACACTTTACTAACACTCTCCCCACTTGGAGAGTCAGTGCCTTTAAACTCCTGTTTGGCCCAGTTTGCAATTTCTGCGGAAAATCAACAGGAATAGGGAGAGCCAATGAGAGACTAGCTGGAGGTGTCTGGACGGGCAAATTTAACTCTCATTTCCCACCAGGTAGAGGAATTAACCAAAGGCGCGGCGTGCCATGCTGGAACCACAATAGGGCCTGAAGCAATCCTGTGGTGCTGCGGCCAGCTCACAAGAAAGCGAGTTGAAGAAAGGCGCTCAGGGGCACTGTCATTCACAAACCTGCAGAGTTATAATTGACAGCTATCTCCCAAAAATATATAGAAGTAAGGCTGCCAAGAGGACTTGAAAGCGGGGCAGAATTGCAGGAAACCGATTTCGGGAGGTGGACTGGAATTGCATGTAGAGCATTGGAAAAGAGGCAGAACGTCCACAATGATGCACTTGGCCAAAAAGGGCGTATGTGTTTTTTCCTGAATATATTCACGAAAAAACTCATACGCACTTTTTGGCCAACCAAGCAAGCTTGCAAAGGAAATCTGCACTACAATGAAGTCTCACTGCCCCCTGGGCAAAGGGGCCATCTGAAAAAAGTGTAAAATCCAGAAAGGCAGGACAGGCCATGGAGAACTGTGAGCCTTGTTATGCTGATGAGCAGGATGTAAATTGCCAACAGCCACTCTGAGGAAGTGTATGGTGTTTCCTGAAACATCTAAAAAACAAAGCAACAGAGCCTAGGGCACTTCCACTTATGGTCCTATAGCTTATGGAAATTAAAATAAAAAAGAAACAGCCACCCCAAAGTTTGGGACGGCTCTTTTTACAAGAACCTCATTTATGGTACAAGTTCAATATCACAGAAAGCAAAAAATGGATAAAGAAGTTGTGGTACTTACGTACAATGCAATATCACTCAGCAATGAAATCTATGTCATCAGGCCCGTAGCAGCATAATGAGTGGATTCAGGTACGATGATTCTAAGTGAAATAAGTCACACAGAAAAAGAAACATCATAAGATATAACTACTACACGGAATGTAAACTTGGCTACACAGTAACTGAATTACAAAACAGAACAGGGTCTCAAATGTAGAAAACCAACTTATGCTTGCTGAAGGGGAAAGGTGAGTTGGGGTGCTGCATAAAACCAGAGATTGAAATTAGCACAGATACCGTTCCATAAGCCAAATATGTAATAGACAAGAGCTACTCCTTGCTCAACGAAGTGGACTCAACACCCCATATTAAACGCCTAAGAATATACCTGACTAGTAACAATCTTAAAACCTATGGACTGATATGTCTCTGAAAGACAATCAAGCATGTGTACAGCGGCATAAACGCAGCAGTGATAGGATTGTTGAGGTTCGGTGAGCAAATGCAGACCCTTTGAAGTCATATTGCATGGTACCCATTCCATGGGTCTCAACTCTCCAGGTTTAAGGGATTCTTCCTTCAGCTAAAACATGCATGTGGATCCCAGAGTATGATCCACCGTGTGATCGGCAAACGTGTTCAAATGTGTCTCAGTTTTCGTCCCCTGGTCCTCAGGAGCAACATTCCAGACACTTTACTAACACTCTCCCCACTTGGAGAGTCAGCGCCTTTAACCTCCTGTTTGGTCCAGTTTGCACTTCTGCGGAAAATGAACAGAAATAGGGAGAACACATGAGAGACAAGGTGGAGGTGTCTGGACGGGCAAATTTATCTCTCATTTTCCACCAGGAAGAGGAATTAACCAAAGGCTCAGCGTGCCATGCCGGAACCACACTAGGGCCTGAAGCAATCCTGCGGTGTTGCGGCCAGCTCACAAGAAAGCGAGTTGAAGAAAGGAGCTCAGGGGCACTGTCATTCACAAACCTGCAGAGTTATAAATGACAGCTATCGTCCAAAAATATATTGAAGTAAGGCTGCCAAGAGGACTTGAAAGCGGGGCAGAATTGCAGGAAACCAATTTCAGGAGGTAGACTGGAATTGCATGTAAAGCATAGGAAAAGAGGCAGAACGTAAACAATGATGCACTTGGCCAAAAAGGGCGTATGCGTTTTTTCCTGAATATATTCAGAAAAAACGCATACGCCCTTTTTGGCCAACCAAGCAAGCTTGCAAAGAAAATCTGCACTACAATGATGTCTCAGTGCCCCCCGGTCAAAAGGGCCATCTGAAAAAAGTGTAAAATCCAGAAAGGCAGGACAGGCCATGGAGAACTGGGAGCCTTGTTATGCTGATGGGCGGGATGTAAATTGCCAACAGCCACTCTGGAGAAGTGTATGGTGTTTCCTGAAACATCCAAAAAACAAAGCAACAGAGCCTAGGGCACTTCCACTTATGGTCCTATAGCTTAGGGAAATTAAAATCAAAAAGACACAGCCACCCCAATGTTTGGGACGGCTCTGTTTACAAGAACCTCGTTTACGGTACAAGTTCAATATCACAGAAAGCGAAAAATGGACAAAGAAGTTGTGGTACTTACGTACAATGCAATATCACTCAGCAATGAAATCTATGTCATCAGGCCCGTAGCAGCATAATGAGTGGATTCAGGTACGATGATTCTAAGTGAAATAAGTCACACAGAAAATGAAACATCATAAGATATCACTACTACATGGAATGTAAACTTGGCTACACAGGAACTGAATTACAAAACAGAACAGGGTCTCAAATGTAGAACACCAACTTATGCTTGCTTAAGGGGAAAGGTGAGTTGAGGTGCTGCATAAAACCAGACATTGAATTTAGCACAGATACCGTTCCATAAGCCAAATATGTAATAGACAAGAGCTACTTCTTGCTCAACGAAGTGGACTCAACACCCCATATTAAACGCCTAAGAATATACCTGACTAGTAAGAATCTTAAAAACCTATGGATTGATATGTCTCCGAAAGAGAATCAAGTGTGTGTACAGCGGCATAAAAGCAGCACTGATAGGATTGGTGAGGTTCGGAGAGCAAATGCAGACCCTTTGAAGTCATATTGCATGGTACCCATTGCATGGGTCTCAACTCTCCAGGTTTAAGGGATTCTTCCTTCAGCTAAAACATGCATGTGGAACCCAGAGTATGATCCACCGTGTGATCGGGAAACGTGTTCAAATGTGTCTCAGTTTTTGTCCACTGGTCCTCGGGTGAAAAATTCCAGACACTTTACTAACACTCTCCCCACTTGGAGAGTCAGTGCCTTTAAACTCCTGTTTGGCCCAGTTTGCAATTTCTGCGGAAAATCAACAGGAATAGGGAGAGCCAATGAGAGACTAGCTGGAGGTGTCTGGACGGGCAAATTTAACTCTCATTTCCCACCAGGTAGAGGAATTAACCAAAGGCGCGGCGTGCCATGCTGGAACCACAATAGGGCCTGAAGCAATCCTGTGGTGCTGCGGCCAGCTCACAAGAAAGCGAGTTGAAGAAAGGCGCTCAGGGGCACTGTCATTCACAAACCTGCAGAGTTATAATTGACAGCTATCTCCCAAAAATATATAGAAGTAAGGCTGCCAAGAGGACTTGAAAGCGGGGCAGAATTGCAGGAAACCGATTTCGGGAGGTGGACTGGAATTGCATGTAGAGCATTGGAAAAGAGGCAGAACGTCCACAATGATGCACTTGGCCAAAAAGGGCGTATGTGTTTTTTCCTGAATATATTCACGAAAAAATTCATACGCACTTTTTGGCCAACCAAGCAAGCTTGCAAAGGAAATCTGCACTACAATGAAGTCTCACTGCCCCCTGGTCAAAGGGGCCATCTGAAAAAAGTGTAAAATCCAGAAAGGCAGGACAGGCCATGGAGAACTGTGAGCCTTGTTATGCTGATGAGCGGGATGTAAATTGCCAACAGCCACTCTGAGGAAGTGTATGGTGTTTCCTGAAACATCTAAAAAACAAAGCAACAGAGCCTAGGGCACTTCCACTTATGGTCCTATAGCTTATGGAAATTAAAATAAAAAAGAAACAGCCACCCCAAAGTTTGGGACGGCTCTTTTTACAAGAACCTCATTTATGGTACAAGTTCAATATCACAGAAAGCAAAAAATGGATAAAGAAGTTGTGGTACTTACGTACAATGCAATATCACTCAGCAATGAAATCTATGTCATCAGGCCCGTAGCAGCATAATGAGTGGATTCAGGTACGATGATTCTAAGTGAAATAAGTCACACAGAAAAAGAAACATCATAAGATATAACTACTACACGGAATGTAAACTTGGCTACACAGTAACTGAATTACAAAACAGAACAGGGTCTCAAATGTAGAAAACCAACTTATGCTTGCTGAAGGGGAAAGGTGAGTTGGGGTGCTGCATAAAACCAGAGATTGAAATTAGCACAGATACCGTTCCATAAGCCAAATATGTAATAGACAAGAGCTACTCCTTGCTCAACGAAGTGGACTCAACACCCCATATTAAACGCCTAAGAATATACCTGACTAGTAACAATCTTAAAACCTATGGACTGATATGTCTCTGAAAGACAATCAAGCATGTGTACAGCGGCATAAACGCAGCAGTGATAGGATTGGTGAGGTTCGGTGAGCAAATGCAGACCCTTTGAAGTCATATGGCATGGTACCCATTCCATGGGTCTCAACTCTCCTGTTTTAAGGGATTCTTCCTTCAGCTAAAACATGCATGTGGAACCCAGAGTATGATCCACCGTGTGATCGGGAAACGTGTTGAAATGTGTCTCAGTTTTTGTCCCCTGGTACTCGGGTGCAAAATTCCAGACGCTTTACTAACACTCTCCCCACTTGGAGAGTCAGTGCCTTTAACCTCCTGTTTGGCCAAGTTTGCACTTCTGCGGAAAATGAACAGAAATAGGGAGAACACATGAGAGACAAGGTGGAGGTGTCTGGACGGGCAAATTTATCTCTCATTTCCCACCAGGAAGAGGAATTAACCAAAGGCTCAGCGTGCCATGCCGGAACCACACTAGGGCCTGAAGCAATCCTGCGGTGTTGTGGCCAGCTCACAAGAAAGCGAGTTGAAGAAAGGAACTCAGGGGCACTGTCATTCACAAACCTGCAGAGTTATAAATGACGGCTATCGTCCAAAAATATATTGAAGTAAGGCTGCCAAGAGGACTTGAAAGCGGGGCAGAATTGCAGGAAACCGATTTCAGGAGGTAGACTGGAATTGCATGTAAAGCATAGGAAAAGAGGCAGAACGTAAACAATGATGCACTTGGCCAAAAAGGGCGTATGTGTTTTCTCCTGAATATATTCAGAAAAACTGCATACGCCCTTTTTGGCCAACCAAGCAAGCTTGCAAAGGAAATCTGCACTACAATGATGTCTCACTGCCCCCCGGTCAAAAGGGCCATCTGAAAAAAGTGTAAAATCCAGAAAGGCAGGACAGGCCATGGAGAACTGGGAGCCTTGTTATGCTGATGGGTGGGATGTAAATTGCCAACAGCCACTCTGGAGAAGTGTATGGTGTTTCCTGAAACATCCAAAAAACAAAGCAACAGAGCCTAGGGCACTTCCACTTATGGTCCTATAGCTTAGGGAAATTAAAATCAAAAAGACACAGCTACCCCAAAGTTTGGGACGGCTCTGTTTACAAGAACCTCGTTTACGGTACAAGTTCAATATCACAGAAAGCGAAAAATGGACAAAGAAGTTGTGGTACATACGTACAATGCAATATCACTCAGCAATGAAATCTATGTCATCAGGCCCGTAGCAGCATAATGAGTGGATTCAGGTACGATGATTCTAAGTGAAATAAGTCACACAGAAAAAGAAACATCATAAGATATCACTAGTACACGAAATGTAAACTTGGCTACACAAGAACTGAATTACAAAACAGAACAGGGTCTCAAATGTAGAAAACCAACTTATGCTTGCTTAAGGGGAAAGGTGAATTGTGGTGCTGCATAAAACCAGAGATTGAAATTAGCACAGATACCGTTCCATAAGCCAAATATGTAATAGACAAGAGCTACTCCTTGCTCAACGAAGTGGACTCAACACCCCATATTAAACGCCTAAGAATATAGCTGACTAGTAAGAATCTTAAAACCTATGGATTTATATGTCTCCGAAAGAGAATCAAGCGTGTGTACAGCGGCATAAACGCAGCAGTGATAGGATTGTTGAGGTTCGGTGAGCAAATGCAGACCCTTTGAAGTCATATTGCATGGTACCCATTCCATGGGTCTCAACTCTCCAGGTTTAAGGGATTCTTCCTTCAGCTAAAACATGCATGTGGATCCCAGAGTATGATCCACCGTGTGATCGGCAAACGTGTTCAAATGTGTCTCAGTTTTCGTCCCCTGGTCCTCAGGAGCAACATTCCAGACACTTTACTAACACTCTCCCCACTTGGAGAGTCAGCGCCTTTAACCTCCTGTTTGGTCCAGTTTGCACTTCTGCGGAAAATGAACAGAAATAGGGAGAACACATGAGAGACAAGGTGGAGGTGTCTGGACGGGCAAATTTATCTCTCATTTTCCACCAGGAAGAGGAATTAACCAAAGGCTCAGCGTGCCATGCCGGAACCACACTAGGGCCTGAAGCAATCCTGCGGTGTTGCGGCCAGCTCACAAGAAAGCGAGTTGAAGAAAGGAGCTCAGGGGCACTGTCATTCACAAACCTGCAGAGTTATAAATGACAGCTATCGTCCAAAAATATATTGAAGTAAGGCTGCCAAGAGGACTTGAAAGCGGGCCAGAATTGCAGGAAACCAATTTCAGGAGGTAGACTGGAATTGCATGTAAAGCATAGGAAAAGAGGCAGAACGTAAACAATGATGCACTTGGCCAAAAAGGGCGTATGCGTTTTTTCCTGAATATATTCAGAAAAAACGCATACGCCCTTTTTGGCCAACCAAGCAAGCTTGCAAAGAAAATCTGCACTACAATGATGTCTCAGTGCCCCCCGGTCAAAAGGGCCATCTGAAAAAAGTGTAAAATCCAGAAAGGCAGGACAGGCCATGGAGAACTGGGAGCCTTGTTATGCTGATGGGCGGGATGTAAATTGCCAACAGCCACTCTGGAGAAGTGTATGGTGTTTCCTGAAACATCCAAAAAACAAAGCAACAGAGCCTAGGGCACTTCCACTTATGGTCCTATAGCTTAGGGAAATTAAAATCAAAAAGACACAGCCACCCCAATGTTTGGGACGGCTCTGTTTACAAGAACCTCGTTTACGGTACAAGTTCAATATCACAGAAAGCGAAAAATGGACAAAGAAGTTGTGGTACTTACGTACAATGCAATATCACTCAGCAATGAAATCTATGTCATCAGGCCCGTAGCAGCATAATGAGTGGATTCAGGTACGATGATTCTAAGTGAAATAAGTCACACAGAAAATGAAACATCATAAGATATCACTACTACATGGAATGTAAACTTGGCTACACAGGAACTGAATTACAAAACAGAACAGGGTCTCAAATGTAGAACACCAACTTATGCTTGCTTAAGGGGAAAGGTGAGTTGAGGTGCTGCATAAAACCAGACATTGAATTTAGCACAGATACCGTTCCATAAGCCAAATATGTAATAGACAAGAGCTACTTCTTGCTCAACGAAGTGGACTCAACACCCCATATTAAACGCCTAAGAATATACCTGACTAGTAAGAATCTTAAAAACCTATGGATTGATATGTCTCCGAAAGAGAATGAAGCGTGTGTACAGCGGCATAAACGCAGCAGTGATAGGATTGGTGAGGTTCGGTGATTAAATGCAGACCCTTTGAAGTCATATTGCATGGTACCCATTCCATGGGTCTCAACTCTCCAGGTTTAAGGGATTCTTCCTTCAGCTAAAACATGCATGTGGAACCCAGAGTATGATCCACCGTGTGATCGGGAAACGTGTTCAAATGTGTCTCAGTTTTCGTCCCCTGGTACTCGGGTGCAACATTCCAGACGCTTTACTAACACTCTCCCCACTTGGAGAGTCAGTGCCTTTAACCTCCTGTTTGGCCCAGTTTGCAATTTCTGCGGAAAATGAACAGGAATAGGGAGAACCAATGAGAGACTAGCTGGAGGTGTCTGGACAGGCAAATTTAACTCTCATTTCCCACCAGGAAGAGGAATTAACCAAAGGCTCAGCGTTCCATGCCGGAACCACACTAGGGCCTGAAGCAATCCTGCGGTGTTGCGGCCAGCTCACAAGAAAGCGAGTTGAAGAAAGGAGCTCAGGGGCACTGTCATTCACAAACCTGCAGAGTTATAAATGACAGCTATCGTCCAAAAATATATTGAAATAAGGCTGCCAAGAGGACTTGAAAGCTGGGCAGAATTGCAGGAAACCGATTTCAGGAGGTAGAAGGGAATTGCATGTAAAGCATAGGAAAAGAGGCAGAACGTCCACAATGATGCACTTGGCCAAAAAGGGCGTATGAGTTTGTCCTGAATATATTCAGGAAAAAAAGCATACGCCCTTTTTGGCCAACCAAGCAAGCTTGCAAAGGAAATCTGCACTACAATGAAGTCTCACATCCCAGTGGTCAAAAGGGCCATCTGAAAAAAGTGTAAAATCCAGAAAGTCAGGACAGGCCATGGAGAACTGGGAGCCTTGTTATGCTGATGGGCGGGATGTAAATTACCAAGAGCCACTCTAGAGAAGTGTATGGTGTTTCCTGAAACATCTAAAAAACAAAGCAACAGAGCCTAGGGCACTTCCACTTATGGTCCTATAGATTAGGGAAATTAAAATGAAAAAGACACAGCCACCCCAAAGTTTGGGATGGCTCTGTTTACAAGAACCTCGTTTACGGTACAAGTTCAATATCGCAGAAAGAGAAAAATGGATAAAGAAGTTGTGGTACTTACGTACAATGCAATATCACTCAGCAATGAAATCTATGTCATCAGGCCCATAGCAGCATGAAAAGTGGATTCAGGTACGATGATTCTAAGTGAAATAAGTCACACAGAAAAAGAAACATCATAAGATATCACTAATACACGGAATGCAAACTTGGCTACACAGGAACTGAATTACAAAACAGAACAGGGTCTCAAATGTAGAAAACCAACTTATGCTTGCTTAAGGGGAAAGGTGAGTTCGGGTGCTGCATAAAACGAGAGATTGAAATTAGCACAGATACCGTTCCATAAGCCAAATATGTAATAGACAAGAGCTACTCCTTGCTCAACGAAGTGGACTGAACACCCCATATTAAACGCCTAAGAATATACCTGACTAGTAATAATCTTAAAACCTATGGATTTATATGTCTCCGAAAGAGATTCAAACGTGTGTACAGTGGCATAAACGCAGCAGTGATAGGATTGGTGAGGTTCGGTGAGCAAATGCAGACCCTTTGAAGTCATATTGCATGGTACCCATTCCATGGGTCTCAACTCTCCAGGTTTAAGGGATTCTTCCTTCAGCTAAAACATGCATGTGGAACCCAGAGTATGATCCACCGTGTGATCGGGAAACGTGTTCAAATGTGTCTCAGTTTTCATCCCCTGGTACTCGGGTGCAACATTCCAGACGCTTTACTAACACTCTCCCCACTTGGAGAGTCAGTGCCTTTAACCTCCTGTTTGGCCCAGTTTGCAATTTCTGCGGAAAATGAACAGGAATAGGGAGAACCCATGGGAGACTAGCCGGAGGTGTCTGGACGGGCAAATTTAACTCTCATTTCCCACCAGGAAGAGGAATTAACCAAAGGCTCAGCGTGCCATGCCGGAAACACACTAGGGCCTGAAGCAATCCTGCGGTGTTGCGGCCAGCTCACAAGAAAGCGAGTTGAAGAAAGGAGCTCAGGGGCACTGTCATTCACAAACCTGCAGACTTATAAATGACAGCTATCGTCCAAAAATATGTTGAAGTAAGGCTGCCAAGAGAACTTGAAAGTGGGGCAGAATTGCAGGAACCCGATTTCAGGAGGTAGACTGGAATTGCATGTAAAGCATAAGAAAAGAGGCAGAAAGTCCACAATGATGCACTTGGCCAAAAAGGGCGTATGCGTTTTTTCCTGAATATATTCAGGAAAAAACGCATACGCCCTTTTTGGCCAACCAAGCAAGCTTGCAAAGGAAATCTGCACTACAATGAAGTCTCACTGCACCCCGGTCAAAAGGGCCATCTGAAAAAAGTGTAAAATCCAGAAAGGCCGGACAGGCCATGGAGAACTGGGAGCCTTGTTATGCTGATGGGCAGGATGTAAATTGCCAACAGCCACTCTGGAGAAGTGTATGGTGTTTCCTGAAACATCCAAAAAACAAAGCAACAGAGCCTAGGGCACTTCCACTTATGGTGCTATAGCTTAGGGAAATTAAAATCAAAAAGACACAGCCACCCCAAAGTTTGGGACGGCTCTGTTTACAAGAACCTCGTTTACGGTACAAGTTCAATATCACAGAAAGCGAAAAATGGATAAAGGAGTTGTGGGACTTACGTACAATTCAATATCACTCAGCAATGAAATCTATGTCATCAGGCTCGTAACAGCATAATGAGTGGATTCAGGTACGATGATTCTAAGTGAAATAAGTCACACAGAAAATGAAACATCATAAGATATCACTAATACACGGAATGCCAACTTGGCTACACAGGAACTGAATTACAAAACAGAACAGGGTCTCAAATGTAGAAAACCAACGTATGCTTGCTTAAGGGGAAAGGTGAGTTGGGGTGCTGCATAAAACCAGAGATTGAAATTAGCACAGCTACCGTTCCATAAGCCAAATATGTAATAGACAAGAGCTACTCCTTGCTCAACAAAGTGGACTTAACACCCCATATTAAACACCTAAGAATATACCTGACTAGTAAGAATCTTAAAACCTATGGATTTATATGTCTCTGAAAGAGAATCAAGCATGTGTACAGCGGCATATACACAGCATTGATACGATTGGTGAGGATCGGTGAGGAAATGCAGACCCTTTGAAGTCATATTGCATGGTACCCATTCCATGGGTCTCAACTTCCTGGTTTAAGGGATTCTTCCTTCAGCTAAAACATGCATGTGGAACCCAGAGTATGATCCACCGTGTGATCGGGAAACGTGTTCAAATGTGTCTCAGTTATCATCCCCTGGTACTCGGGTGCAACATTCCAGACGCTTTACTAACACTCTCCCCACTTGCAGAGTCAGTGCCTTTAACCTCCTGTTGGCCCAGTTTGCAATTTCTTCGGAAGATGAACAGGAATAAGGAGAAGCAATGGGAGACTATCTGTAGGTGTCTGGACGGGCAAATTTAACTCTCATTTCCCACCAGGAAGATGAATGAACCAAAGGTTCCGCGTGCCGTGCTGGAACTAGATTAGGGCCTGAAGAGATCCTGCAATTTTGCGGCCAGCTCACAAGAAAGTGAGTTGAAGAAATGAGCTGAGGGGCAGTGTAATTCACAAACCTGCAGAGTTATAAATGACAGCTATCATCAAAATTATACTGAAGTAAGGCTGCGAAGAGGACTTGAATGCGGGGCAGAATTGCTGGAAACCGATTTCAGAAAGTACACGGGAGTTGCTCTTAAAGCATAGGAAAAGAGACAGAACTTGAAAAATAATGCACTTGGCAAAAAAGGGCATATGTGTTTTATCCAGAGCTCTCATAACTGAGGGGAGGAGATTCCCAGCAGGCTGCAACTGCCACCTGTGGGCTCACATTGCCAAGGCAACGTGAGCAAGCCAGGCAGGAGTTACCTCACAGCAGAGGTCCCACCTCACAGAAGGGTGAGAAACCCAGCCAACATCAGACTCTCACCAGAGGGCCCACATCACCAAGGGGATGGGAACCAGTCAGGAGTGTCTTCACACCAGTGGGGCCACATCATTGAAAGGTGAGGTACTCAGCACATGTGTCCTCAAACCAGAGGACCCACATCACCAAGGGCCTCGGAGTGAGGCAGGCAGGAGTAGCCTCACAACACTGGGCACATAGAATAAAAAAGTGAGGAATCCAGCAGTTGGAACCTCCCAGCAGGTGGCCCAGAGCACCGAGGCTATGGGATCCAGGCCACAGTGAACTCACAGAAGAGGGCCCATGTCATGAAACTGAGCAACCCAGCCATTGGGACCTCAGAGCAGGAGACCCACATCCCCATGGGGATGGAAATCTGGTAGGAGTGTCCTCGCACCACTGAGAACGTATCAGAAAATTCTGGGCGACCAGCAGTTAGGGCCTGACGCCAGAGGACCCTCATCACCAAGGGAAGGAGGCTCCCAGCAGGCTCCAACTGCCACTAGAAGGCTGACGTCGCCAAGGCGATGTGTGCCAACCAGGCACGAATGACCTCACAGCAGAGGGCCCACATCATGAACCTGTGAGCAGCCCAGCCGTTGGGACCTCAGAACAGAAGGCCCACATCCCCATTGGGATGGGAACCTGGCAGGAGTGGCTTTGCACCACTTAGCACATATCAGAAAATGTTAGGAGCCCAGCAGTTAGGACCTGACGCCAGCGGACCCTCATAACTGAGGAGAGGAGACTCCCAGCAGGTTCCAGCTGTCAACAGAGTGCCCACGTCTACAAGGTGGCATGTGCCAGCCAGGCAGTAGTGACCTCACAGCAGAGGGCCTATCTCACAGAAGGGTGAGGAACCGAGGCAGGATGAGACTCTCACCAGAGGGCCCACAACACCAAGGGGATGGGAACCAGTCAGGACTGTCCTCCCACCAGTGAGGCCACATCATCGAAAGGTGAGGAACCCAGCACATGTGGCCTCATATCAGAGGACATACATCACAAAGGGGATGGGAGTGAGGCAGGTAGGAAGTAGCCTAAAAACAGAGGGCCCAAAGAATAAAAAAGGTGAGGAATCCAGCAGTTGGAACCTCCCAGCAGGTGGCCGAGAGCACAGAAGCTATGGGATGCAGGCAGGAGTGAACTAACACCAGAGAGCCCACATCATGAAACTGTGAGCAACCCAGGCGTTGGGACCTCAGAGCAGAAAGCCCACATCCCCATGGGGATGGGAACCTGACAGGAGTGTCCTGGCATCACTGGGCTCACATCAGAAAACGTGGGGAACCCAGCAGTTAGGGTCTGATACTAGAGGGCCATCATCACCGAGGGCAGGAGGCTCCCAGCAGGTTCCATGTGCCAACAGAGCACCCACGTCGCCAAGGTGATGTGTGCAAGTCAGGCAGGATTGACCTCACAGCAGAGGGCCTACCTCACAGAAGAGTGAGGAACCCAGCCAGGATAAGACTGTCACCAGAAGGCCCACATCACCAAGGGGATGGGAACCAGGCAGGAGTGTCCTCACACCAGTGGGGCCACATCATTGAAAGTTGCGGAACCCAGCACATGTGGCCTCAAACCAGAAGACCCACATCACGAAGGGGTTGCGAGTGAGGCAGGCAGGAGGAGCATCACAACACAGGACCCATAGAATACAAAAGCTGAGGAATCGAGAAGTTGGAACCTCCCAGCAGGCGGCCAAGAGCACAGAGGCTATGGGATCCAGGCCACAGTGAACTAACACCAGAGAGCCCACATCATGAAATTGTGATCAACCCAGCCGTTGGAACCTCAGAGCAGAAGGCCCACATCCCCATGGAGATGGGAACCTAAGAGGAGTGCCCGAGCATCACTGGGCTCACTAAGAAAAGTTGGGGAGCCCAGCAGTTAGGGCCTGACGTCAGAGGGCCCTCATCACAGAGGTGAGGAGGCTCCCAGCAGGGTCCAAGTGCCACCAGAGGGCTCATGTCAACAAGGCGAGGTGAGCAAGCCAGGCAAGAGTTACCTGATAGTAGAGGGCCCACCTCACAGATGGGTGAGGAACCCAGCCAGGATCAGACTCTCACCAGAGGGCCCACATCACAAAGGGGATGGGAACCAGTCAGGATTATCCTCACACCAGTGGGGCCTCATCATCTTAAGGTGAGGAACCCAGCACATGTGTCCTCAAACCAGAGGACCCACATCACCAAGGGCCTTGGAGTGAGGCAGGCAGGAGTAGCCTCACAACACAGGGCACATAATATAAAAAACGTGAGGATTCCAGCATTTAGACCTTCCAGCATGCGGCCCAGAACACCGAGGCTATGGGATCCAGGCCACAGTGAACTCACAGCAGAGGGCCCACATCATAAAACTGTGAGCAACCCTGGCATTGGGACCACAGCACAGAAGGCCCACATCCCCATGGGAATGGGAACCTGGCTGGAGTGTCCTCGCACCACTGGGCGCACATCAGATAATGTGGGGAGCCCACCATTTAGAGCCTGACGCCAGAGGGCCGTCATCACCGAGAGGAGGAGGCACCCTGCACGCTCCAACTGCCACCAGAGGGCTCACGTCTCCAAGGTGACGTGTGCCAGCCAGGCAGGAGTGACCTCACAGCAGAGGGCCTACCTCACAGAACGTTGAGGAACCCAGCCAGGATTAGACTCTCGCCAGAGGGCCCACCTCACCAAGGGGATGGGAACCAGGCAGGAGTGTCCTCACACGAGTGGGGCCACATCATCGAAAGGTGAGGAACGCAGCACATGTGGCCTCAAGCCATAGGACAGTCATCACCAAGGGGCTGGCAGTGAGGCAGGCAGGAGGAGCCTCACAACAGAGGGCACATAGAATAAAAAGTTGAGGAATCCAGCAGTTGGAACCTCCCAGCAGGCGGCTCAGAGCACCGATGATAAGGGATCCTTGCTGGAGTGAACTCACAGCAGAGGGCCCACATCATGGTACTGTGAGCAAGCCAGCCGTTTTGACCTCAGAGCAGAAGGCCCATATCCCCATGGGGATGGGAACCTGGCAAGAGTGTCCTCACTCACTTGGCGCACATCAGAAAATGTGGGGAGCCCAGCAGTTAGGGCCTGACGCCAGAGGGCCCTCATCACCGAGGGGAGGAGGCTCCCAGCAGGCTCCAAGTGCCACCAGAAGGCTCATGTCCACAAGGCGAGATGAGCAAGCCAGGCAGGAGTGACCTCACAGCAGACGGCCCACCTCACAGATGGGTGAGGAACCCAGCCAGGATCAGACTCTCAACAGAGGGCCCACATCACCAAGGGGATGTGAACCAGGCAGGAGTCTCCTAAGACCATTGGTCCCACATCATCGAAAGGTGAGGAACCCAGCACATGTGGCCTCAAACCAGATGACACACATCACGAAGGGGCTGGGAGTGAGGCAGGCAGGAGGATCCTCACAACAGAGGGTCCAAAAAATTAAAAAAGTGAGGAATCCAGCAATTGGAACCTCCCAGCAGGTGGCCAAGAGCACAGACGCTATGGGATCCAGGCCTCTGTGAACTAACACCAGAGAGCCCACATCATGAAAATGTGAACAACCCAGCCGTTGGGACCTCAGAGCAGAAGGCCCACATCCCCATGGAGATGGGATCCTAAGAGGAGTGCCAAAGCATCACTGGGCTCACTAAGAAAAGTTGGTGAGCCCAGCAGTTAGGGCCTGACCCAAGAGGGCCCTCATCACCGGGGGGAGCAGATTCCAGCACACTCCAACTGCCACCAAATGGCTGACTTCACCAAGGCAATGTGTTCCAGCCATGCAGGAGTGACCTATCAGCAGAGGGTCTCCCTCACAGGTGGGTGAGGAACACAGCCAGGAACAGACTCTCACAAGGTGGTCAACATAACCACGTGGATGAGAACCAGGCAGGAGTGTCCTCACACTAGTGGGGCCACATCATCGAAAGGTGAGGAACCCAGCAAAGGTGGCCACAAACCACAGGACCAACATCACCAAGGGGTTGAGAGTGAGGCAGGTGTGTGGATGGGCATATTTAACACTCATTTCCCACGAGGAAGAGGAATTAACCAAAGGCTCAGCATGCCCTGCCAGAAGCAGATTAGGGCCTGAAGCAGTCTTGCGGGTTTGCAGCCAGCTCACAAGAAAGCAAGTTGAAGAAAGGGGCTCAGGGGCCCTGTAATTCACAAACAAGCAGAGTTATAAATGAGAGCTATCGTCCAAAAATATATTGAAGTAAGGCTGCGAAGAGGACTTGAAAGAGGGGCAGAATTTCAGGAAACCGATTTCAGGAGGTAGACTGGATTTGCATTTAAAGCATAGGAAAAGAGGCAGAACATCGACAATGATGCACTTGGCAAAAAAGGGCGTATGAGTTTGTTCCTGAATATATTCAGGAAAAAACACATACGCACTTTTTGGCCAACCAAGCAAGCTTGCAAAGGAAATCTGCACTACAATGAAGTGTCACTGCCCCCTGGTCAAAAGGGCCATCTGAAAAAAGTGTAAAATCCAGAAAGGCCGGACAGACCATGGAGAACTGGGAGCCTTGTTATGCTGATGGGTGGGATGTAAATTGCCAACAGCCACAGTGGAGAAGTGTATGGTGTTTCCTGAAACATCTAAAAAACAATGCAACAGAGCCTAGGGCACTTCCACTTATGGTCCTATAGCTTACGGAAATTAAAATAAAAAAAAACACAGCCACCCGAAAGTTTGGGACGGCTCTGTTAACAAGAACCTCGTTTATGGTACAAGTTCCATATCGCAGAAGGTGAAAAATGGATAAAGAAGTTGTGGTTCTTACGTACAATGCAATATCACTCAACAATGAAATCTATATCATCAGGCCCGTAGCAGCATAATGAGTGGATTCAGGTACGATGATTCTAAGTGAAATAAGTCACACAGAAAAAGAAACATCATAAGATATCACTAATACACGGAATGTAAACTTGGCTACACAGGAACTGAATTACAAAACAGAACAGGGTCTCAAATGTAGAAAACCAACTTATGCTTGCTTAAGGGGAAAGGTGATTTGGGGTGCTGCATAAAACCAGAGATTGAAATTAGCACAGATACCATTCCATAAGCCAAATATGTAATAGACAAGAGCTACTCCTTGCTCAACGAAGTGGACTCAACACCCCATATTAAACGCCTAAGAATATACCTGACTAGTAAGAATCTTAAAACCTATGGATTTATATGTCTCCGAAAGAGAATCAAGCGTGTGTACAGCGGCATAAACGCAGCAGTGATAGGATTGGTGAGGTTCGGTGAGCAAATGCAGACCCTTTGAATTCATATTGCATGGCACCCATTCCATGGGTCTCAACTCTCCAGATTTAAGGGATTCTTCCTTCAGCTAAAACATGCATGTGGAACCCAGAGTATGATCCACCGTGTGATCGGGAAACGTGTTCAAATGTGTCTCAGTTTTCGTCCCCTGGTACTCGGGTGCAACATTCCAGATGCTTTACTAACTCTCCCCACTTGGAGAGTCAGTGCCTTTAACCTCCTGTTTGGCCCAGTTTGCAATTTCTGTGGAAAATGAACAGGAATAGGGAGAACCAATGAGAGACTAGCTGGAGGTGTCTGGACGGGCAAATTTAACTCTCATTTCCCACCAGGAAGAGGAATTAACCAAAGGCTCAGCGGGCCATGCCGGAACCAGATTAGGGACTGAAGCAATCCTGCGGTGTTGCAGCCAGCTCACAAGATAGTGAGTTGAAGAAAGGAGCTCAGGGGCACTGTAATTCACAAACCTGCAGAGTTATAAATGACAGCTATCGTCCAAAAATATATTGAAGTAAGGCTGCCAAGAGGACTTGAATGCGGGGCAGAATTGCAAGAAACCGATTTCAGGAGGTAGACTGGAATTGCATGTAAAGCATAGGAAAAGACGCAGAACGTCCACAATGATGCACTTGGCCAAAAAGCGCGTATGCGTTTTTTCCTGAATATATTCAGGAAAAAACGCATACGCCCTTTTTGGCCAACCAAGGAAGCTTGCAAAGGAAATCTGCACTACAATGAAGTCTCACTGCCCCCTGGTCAAAAGGGCCATCTGAAAAAAGTGTAAAATCCAGAAAGGCAGGACAGGCCATGGAGAACTGGGAGCCTTGTTATGCTGATGGGCGGGATGTAAATTGCCAACAGCCACTCTGGAGAAGTGTATGGTGTTCCCTGAAACATCCAAAAAACAAAGCAACAGAGCCTAGGGCACTTCCACTTATGTTCCTATAGCTTAGGGAAATTAAAATAAAAAAGACACAGCCACCCCAGAGTTTGGGATGGCTCTGATTACAACAACCTCATTTACGGTAAAAGTTCAATATCACAGAAAGCAAAAAATGGATAAAGAAGTTGTGGTACTTACGCACAATGCAATATCAGTGAGCAATGAAATCTATGTCATCAGGCCTGTAGCAGCATAATGAGTGGATTCAGGTATGATGATTCTAAGTGAAATAAGTCACACAGAAAAAGAAACATCATAAGATATCACTACTACACGGAATGTAAACTTGGCTACACAGGAACTGAATTAAAAAACAGAACAGGGTCTCAAATGTAGAACACCAACTTATGCTTGCTTAAGGGGAAAGGTGAGTTGGGGTGCTCCATAAAACCAGAGATTGAAATTAGCACAGATACCGTTCCATAAGACAAATATGTAATAGACAAGAGCTACTCCTTGCTCAACGAAGTGGACTCAACACCCCATATTAAACACCTAAGAATATACCTGACTAGTAAGAATCTTAAAACCTATGGACTGATATGTCTCCGAAAGAGAATCAAGCGTGTGTACAGTGGCATAAACTCAGCAGTGATTGGATTGGTGAGGTTCGGTGAGCAAATGCAGACCCTTTGAAGTCATATTGCATGGTACCCATTCCATGGGTCTCAACTCTCCAGGTTTAAGGGATTCTTCCTTCAGCTAAAACATGCATGTGGAACCCAGAGTATGATCCACCGTGTTATTGGGAAACGTGTTCAAATCTGTCACAGTTTTCGTCCCCTGGTACTCGGGTGCAACATTCCAGACGCTTTAATAACACTCTCCGCACTTGGAGAGTCAGTGCCTTTAACCTCCTGTTAGGCGCAGTATGCAATGTCTGCGGAAAATGAACAGGAATAGGTAGAACCAATGAGAGACTAGCTGGAGCTATCTGGTCGGGCAAATTTAACTCTCAATTCTCACCAGGAAGAGGGTTTAACCTAAGGCTCAGCGTGCCGTGCCAGAACCACACTAGGGCCTGAAGCAATCCTGCGGTGTTGCGGCCAGCTCACAAGAAAGCGAGTTCAAGAAAGGAGCTCAGGGGCACTCTAATTCACAAACCTGCAGAGTTATAAATGACAGCTATCGTCCAAAAATATATTGAAGTAAGGCAGCCAAGAGGACTTGAATGTGGGGCAGAATAGCAGGAAACCGATTTCAGGAGGTAGACTGGAATTGCATGTAAAGCATAGGAAAAGAGGCAGAACGTCCACAATGATGCACTTGGCCAAAAAGTGCGTATGCGTTTTTTCCTGAATATATTCAGGAAAAAACGCATACGCCCTTTTTGGCCAACCAAGCAAGCTTGCAAAGGAAATCTGCACTACAATGAAGTCTCACTGCCCCCCGGTCAAAAGGGCCATCTGAAAAAAGTGTAAAATCCAGAAATCAGGAGACGCCATGGAGAACTGGGAGCCTTGTTATGCTGATGGGCGGGATGTAAATTGCCAACAGCCACTCTGGAGAAGTGTATGGTGTTTCCTGAAACATCTACAAAACAAAACAACAGAGACTAGGGCACTTCCACTTATGGTCCTATAGCTTAGGGAAATTAAAATCAAAAAGACACAGCCACCCCAAAGTTTGGGACGGCTCTGTTTACAAGAACCTCGTTTACGGTAGAAGTTCAATATCACAGAAAGCGAAAAATGGATAAAGAAGTTGTGGTACTTACGTACAATGCAATATCACTCAGCAATGAAATCTATGTCATCAGGCCCGTAGCAGCATAATGAGTGGATTCACGTACGATGATTCTAAGTGAAATAAGTCACACAGAAAAAGAAACATCATAAGATATCACTAATACACGGAATGTGAACTTGGCTACAAAGGAACTGAATTACAAAACAGAACAGGGTCTCAAATGTGCAAAACCAACTTATGCTTGCTTAAGGGGGAAGGTGAGTTGGGATGCTGCATAAAACCAGAGATTGAAAGTAGCACAGATACCGTTCCATAAGCCAAATATGTAATAGACAAGAGCTACTCCTTGCTCAACGAAGTGGACTCCACACCCCATATTAAACGCCTAAGAATATACCTGACTAGTAAGAATCTTAAAACCTATGGATTTATATGTCTCCGAAAGAGAATCAAGCGTGTGTACAGCAGTATAAATGCAGCAGTGATAGGATTGGTGAGGTTACGTGAGCAAATGCACACCCTTTGAAGTCATATTGCATGGTACCCATTCCATGGGTCTCAACTCTCCAGGTTTAAGGGATTCTTCCTTCAGCTAAAACATGCATGTGGAACCCAGAGTATGATCCACCGGGTGATCGGGAAACGTGTTCAAATGTGTCTCAGTTTTCGTCCCCTGGTACTCGGGTGCAATATTCCAGACGCTTTACTAACACTCTCCCCACTTGGAGAGTCAGTGCCTTTAAACTCCTGTTTGGCCCAGTTTGCATTTTCTGCGGAAAATGAACAGGAATAGGGAGAACCAATGAGAGACTAGCTGGAGCTGTCTGGACGGGCAAATTTAACTCTCATTTCCCTCCAGGAAGAGGATTTAACCAAAAGCTCAGTGTGCTGTGCCGGAACCACACTAGGGCCTGAAGCAATCCTGCGGTTTTGCGGCCAGCTCACAGGAAAGCGAGTTCAAGAAAGTAGCTCAGGGGCCCTGTAATTCAAAAACCTGCAGAGTTATAAATGACAGCTATCGTCCAAAAATATATTGAAGTAAGGCTGCCAAGAGGACTTGAAAGCGGGGCAGAATTGCAGGAAACCGATTTCAGGAGGTAGACTGGAATTGCATGTAAAGCATAGGAAAAGAGGCAGAACGTCCACAATGATGCACTTGGCCAAAAAGGGCGTATGCGTTTTTTCCTGAATATATTCAGGAAAAAACGCATACGCCCTTTTTGGCCAACCAAGCAAGCTTGCAAAGGAAATCTGCACTACAATGAAGTCTCACTGCCCCCAGGTCAAAAGGGCCATCTGAAAAAAGTGTAAAATCCAGAAAGGCAGGACAGGCCATGGAGAACTGGGAGCCTTGTCATGCTGAAGGGTGGTATTAATATTGCCAACAGCCACTCTTGAGAAGTGTATGGTGTTTCCTGAAACATCCAAAAAACAAAGCAACAGAGCCTAGGGCACTTCCACTTATGGTCCTATAGCTTAGGGAAATTAAAATCAAAAAGACACAGCCACCCCAAAGTTTGGGATGGCTCTGTTTACAACAAGCTCATTTACGGTACAAGTTCAATATCACAGAAAGCGAAAAATGGATAAAGAAGTTGTGGTACTTACGTACAATGCAATATCACTCAGCAATGAAATCTATGTCATCAGGCCCGTAGCAGCATAATGAGTGGATTCAGGTACGATGATTCTAAGTGAAATAAGTCACACAGAAAAAGAAACATCATAAGATATCACTACTACACGGAATGTAAACTTGGCTACACAGGAACTGAATTACAAAACAGAACAGGGTCTCAAATGTAGAAAACCAACTTATGCTTCCTTAAGGGGAAAGGAGAGTTGGGGTGCTCCATAAAACCAGAGATTGAAATTAGCAGAGATACCATTCTATAAGCCAAATATGTAATAGACAAGAGCTACTCCTTGCTCAGCGAAGTGGACTCAACACCCCATATTAAACGCCTAAGAATATACCTGACTAGTAAGAATCTTAAAACCTATGGATTTATATGTCTACGAAAGAGAATCAAGCGTGTGTACAGCGGCATAAACGCAGCACTGATAGGATGGGTGAGGTTCAGTGAGCAAATGCAGACCCTTTGAAGTCATATTGCATGGCACCCATTCCATGGGTCTCAACTCTGCAGGTTTAAGGGATTCTTCCTTCAGCTAAAACATGCATGTGAAACCCAGAGTATGATCCACCATGTGATCGGGAAACGTGTTCAAATGTGTCTCAGTTTTCGTCCCCTGGTACTCGGGTGCAACATTCCAGACGCTTTACTAACACTCTCCCCACTTGGAGGGTCAGTGCCTTTAACCTCCTGTTTGGCCCAGTTTGCAATTTCTGCGGAAGATGAACAGGAATAGGGAGAACCCATGAGAGACTAGCTGCAGGTGTCTGGATGGGCAAATTTAACTCTAATTTCCCACCAGGAAGTGGAATTAACCAAAGGCTCAGCGTGCTGTGCCGTAACCACACTAGGGCCTGAAGCAATCCTGCGGTGTTGCGGCCAGCTCACAAGCAAGCGAGTTCAAGAAAGGAGCTCAGGGGCCCTGTAATTCACAAACCTGCAGAGTTATAAATGACAGCTACCGTCCAAAAATATATTGAAGTAAGGCTGCCAAGAGGACTTGAAAGCGGGGCAGAATTGCAGGAAACCGATTTCAGGAGGTAGCCTGGAATTGCATGTAAAGCATAGGAAAAGAGGCAGAACGTCCACAATGATGCACTTGGCCAAAAAGGGCGTATGCGTTTTTTCCTGAATATATTCAGGAAAAAACGCATACGCCCTTTTTGGCCAACCAAGCAAGCTTGCAAAGGAAATCTGCACTACAATGAAGTCTCAATGCCCCCCGGTCAAAGGGCGATCTGAAAAAAGTGTAAAATCCAGAAAAGTAGGACAGGCCATGGAGAACTGGGAGCCTTGTTATGCTGATGGGCGGGATGTAAATTGCCAACAGCCACTCTGGAGAAGTGTATGGTGTTTCCTGAAACATCTAAAAAACAAAGCAACAGAGCCTAGGGCACTTCCACTTATGGTCCTATAGCTTAGGGAAATTAAAATAAAAAAGACACAGCCACCCCAAAGTTTGGGACGGCTCTGTTTACAAGAACCTCGTTTACGGTACAAGTTCAATATCACAGAAAGCGAAAAATGGATAAAGAAGTTGTGGTACTTACGTACAATGCAATATCACTAAGCAATGAAATCTATGTCATCAGGCCCGTAGCAGCATAATGAGTGGATTCAGGTACGATGATTCTAAGTGAAATAAGTCACACAGAAAAAGAATCATCATAATATATCACTACTACACGGAATATAAACTTGGCTACACAGGAACTGAATTACAAAACAGAACAGGGTCTCAAATGTAGAAAACCAACTTATGCTTGCTTAAGGGGAAAGGTGAGTTGGGGTGCTGCATAAAACCAGAGATTGAAAGTAGCACTGATACCGTTCCATAAGCCAAATATGTAACAGACAAGAGCTACTCCTTGCTCAACGAAGTGGACTCAACACCCATATTAAACGCCTAAGAATATACCTGACTAGTAACAATCTTAAAACCTATGGATTTATATGTCTCCAAAAGAGAATCAAGCGTGTGTACAGCAGCATAAACGCAGCAGTGATAGGATTGGTGAGGTTCGGTGAGCAAATGCAGACCCTTTGAAGTCATATTGCATGGTACCCATTCCATGGGTCTCAACTCTCCAGGTTTAAGGGATTCTTCCTTCAGCTAAAACATGCATGTGGAACCCTGAGTATGATCCACCGTGTGATCGGGAAACGTGTTCAAATGTGTCTCAGTTTTCATCCCCTGGTACTCGGGTGCAACATTCCAGACGCTTTAGTAACACTCTCCCCACTTGGAGAGTCAGTGCCTTTAAACTCCTGTTTGGCCCAGTTTGCAATTTCTGCGGAAGATGAACAGGAATAGGGAAAACCAATGAGAGACTAGCTGGAGGTGTCTGGACGGGCAAATTTAACTCTAATTTCCCACCAGGAAGTGGAATTAACCCAAGGCTCAGCGTGCCGTGCCGTAACCACACTATGGCCTGAAGCAATCCTGCGGTGTTTCGGCCAGCTCACAAGCAAGCGAGTTCAAGAAAAGAGCTCAGGGGCCCTGTAATTCACAAACACGCAGAGTTATAAATGACAGCTATCGTCCAAAAATATATTGAAGTAAGGCTGCCAAGAGGACTTGAAAGCGGGGCAGAATTACAAGAAACCGATTTCAGGAGGTAGACTGGAATTGCATGTAAAGCATAGGAAAAGAGGCAGAACGTCCACAATGATGCACTTGGCCAAAAAGTGCATATGCGTTTTTTCCTGAATATATTCAGGAAAAAACGCATACGCCCTTTTTGGCCAACCAAGCAAGCTTGCAAAGGAAATCTGCACTACTATGAAGTCTCACTGCCCCCTGGTCAAAAGGGCCATCTGAAAAAAGTGTAAAATCCAGAAAGGCAGGACAGGCCATGGAGGACTGGGAGCCTTGTTATGCTGATGGGCGGGATGTAAATTGACAACAGCCACTCTGGAGAAGTGTATGGTGTTTACTGAAACATCTAAAAAACATAGCAACAGAGCCTAGGGCACTTCCACTTATGGTCCTATAGCTTAGGGAAATTAAAATCAAAAAGACACAGCCACCCCAAAGTTTGGGACGGCTCTGTTTACAAGAACCTCGTTTACGGTACAAGTTCAATATCACAGAAAGCGAAAAATGGATAAAGAAGATGTGGTACTTACGTACAATGCAATATCACTCAGCAATGAAATCTATGTCATCAGGCCCGTAGCAGCATAATGAGTAGATTCAGGTACGATGATTCTAAGTGAAATAAGTCACACAGAAAAAGAAACATCATAAGATATCACTACTACACGGAATGTAAACTTGGCTAAACAGGAACTGAATTACAGAACAGAACATGGTCTCAAATGTAGAAAACCACCTTATGCTTGTTTAAGGGGAAAGGTGAGTTGGGGTGCTGCATAAAACCAGAGATTGAAAGTAGCACAGATACCGTTCCATAAGCCACATATGTAATAGACAAGAGCTACTCCTCGCTCAACGAAGTGGACTCAACACCCCATATTAAAGGCCTAAGAATATACCTGACTAGAAAGAATCTTAAAACCTATGGATTTATATGTCTCCGAAAGAGAATCAAGCATGTGTACAGCGGCATAAATGCAGCAGTGATAGGATTGGTGAGGTTCAGTGAGCAAATGCAGACCCTTTGAAGTCATATTGCATGGTACCCATTCCATGGGTCTCAACTCTCCAGGTTTAAGGGATTCTTCCTTCAGCTAAAACATGCATGTGGAACCCAGAGTATGATCCACCGTGTGATTGGGAAACGTGTTCAAATGTGTCTCAGTTTTCGTCCCCTGGTATTCGGGTATAACATTCCAGACGCTTTACTAAAACTCTCCCCACTTGGAGAGTCAGTGCCTTTAAACTACTGTTTGGCCCAGTTTGCAATTTCTGCGGAAAATGAACAGGAATAGGGACAACCAATGAGAGACTAGCTGGAGCTGTCTGGACGAGCAAATTTAACTCTCATTTCCCACCAGAAAGAGGAATTAACCAAAAGCTCAGCATGCCGTGCCGGACCACACTAGGGCCTGAAGCAATCCTGCGGTGTTGCGGCCAGCTCACAAGAAAGCGAGTTGAAGAAAGGAGCTCAGGGGCACTGTAATTCAAAAACCTGCAGAGTTATAAATGACAGCAATCATCCAAAAATATATTGAAGTAAGGCAGCCAAGAGGACCTGAATGTGGGGCAGATTGCAGGAAACCGATTTCATGAGGTAGACTGGAATTGCATGTAAAGCATAGGAAAAGAGGCAGAACGTCCACAATGATGCACTTGGCCAAAAAGGGCGTATGCATTTTATACTGAATATATTCAGGAAAAAACGCATACGCCCTTTTTGGCCAACCAAGCAAGCTTGCAAAGGAAATCTGCACTAAAATGAAGTCTCACTGCCCCCCAGTCAAAGGGTAATCTGAAAAAAGGGTAAAATCCAGAAAGGCAGGACAGGCCATGGAGAACTGGGAGCCTTGTTATGCTGATTGGGGGGATGTAAATTGCCAACAGCCACTCTGGAGAAGTGTATGGTGTTTCCTGAAACATCTAAAAACCAAAGCAACAGAGCCTAGGGCACTTCCACTTATGGTCCTATAGCTTAGGGAAATTAAAATCAAAAAGACACAGGCACCCCAAATTTTGGGATGGCGCTGTTTACATGAACCTCGTTTATGGTACAAGTTCAATATCAGAGAAAGTGAAAAATGGATAAAGAAGTTGTGGTACGTACGTACAATGCAATATCCCTCAGCAATGAACTCTATGTCATCAGGCCCGTAGCAGCATAATGAGTGGATTCAGGTACGATGATTCTAAGTGAAATAAGTCATACAGAAAAAGAAAGATCATAAGACATCACTACTACACGGAATGTAAACTTGGCTACAGAGGAACTGAATTACAAAACAGAACAGGGTCTCAAATGTAGAAAACCAACTTATGCTTCTTTAAGGGGAAAGGTGAGTTGGGGTGCTGCATAAAACCAGAGATTGAAATTAGCAGAGATACCGTTCCATAAGCCAAATATGTAATAGACAAGAGCTACTCCTTGCTCAACGAAGTGGACTCAACACCCCATATTAAACGCCTAAGAATATACCTGACTAGTAAGAATCTTAAAACCTATGGATTTATATGTCTCCGAAAGAGAATCAAGCGTGTGTACCGCGGCATAAACTCAGCAGTGATAGGATTGGTGAGGTTCGGTGAGCAAATGCAGACCCTTTGAAGTCATATTGCATGGTACCCATTCCATGGGTCTCAACTTTCCAGGTTTAAGGGATTCTTCCTTCAGCTAAAACATGCATGTGGAACCCAGAGTATGATCCACCGTGTGATCGGGAAATGTGTTCAAATGTATCTCAGTTTTCGGCCCCTGGTACTTGGATGCAACATTCCAGACGCTTTACTAACTCTCTCACCCTTGGAGAGTCAGTGCCTTTAACCTCCTGTTTGGCCCAGTTTGCAATTTCTGCGGAAAATGAACAGGAATAGGGAGAACCAATGAGAGACTAGCTGGAGGTGTCTGGACGGGCAAATTTAACTCTCATTTCCCACCAGGAAGAGGAATTAACCAAAGACTCAGCATGCCATGCCAGAACCACACTAGGGCCTGAAGCAATCCTGCGGTGTTGCGGCCAGCTCACAAGGAAGCGAGTTGAAGAAAGGAGCTCAGGGGCCCTGTAATTCACAAACCTGCAGAGTTATAAATGACAGCTATCGTCCAAAAATATATTGAAGTAAGGCTGCCAAGAGGACTTGAAAGCGGGGCAGAATTGCAGGAAACCGATTTCAGGAGGTAGACTGGAATTGCATGTAAAGCATAGGAAAAGAGGCAGAACGTCCACAATGATGCACTTGGCCAAAAAGGGCGTATGCGTTTTTTCCTGAATATATTCAGGAAAAAACGCATACGCCCTTTTTGGCCAACCAAGCAAGCTTGCAAAGGAAATCTGCACTACAATGAAGTCTCACTGCCCCCTGGTCAAAAGGGCCATCTGAAAAAAGTGTAAAATCCACAAAGGCAGGACAGGCCATAGAGAACTGGGAGCCTTGTTATGCTGATGGGCGGGATGTAAATTGCCAACAGCCACTCTGGAGAAGTGTATGGTGTTTCCTGAAACATCCAAAAAACAAAGCAACAGAGCCTAGGGCACTTCCACTTATGGTCCTATAGCTTAGGGAAATTAAAATCAAAAAGACACAGCCACCCCAGAGTTTGGGACGGCTCTGTTTACAAGAACCTCGTTTACGGTACAAGTTCAATATCACAGAAAGCGAAAAATGGATAAAGAAGTTGTGGTCCTTACGTACAATGCAATATCACTCAGCAATGAAATCTATGTCATCAGGCCTGTAGCAGCATAATGAGTGGATTCAGGTACGATGATCCTAAGTGAAATAAGTCACACAGAAAAAGAAACATCATAAGATATCACTAATACACGGAATGTAAACTTGGCTACACAGGAACTGAATTACAAAACAGAACGGGGTCTCAAATGCAGAAAACCAACTTATGCTTGCTTAAGGGGAAAGGGGAGTTGGGGTGCTGCATAAAACCAGAGATTGAAAGTAGCACAGATACCGTTCCATAAGCCAAATATGGAATAGACAAGAGCTACTCCTTGCTCAACGAAGTGGACTCAACACCCCATATTAAACGCCTAAGAATATACCTGACTAGTAAGAATCTTAAAACCTATGTATTTATATGTCTCTGAAAGAGAATCAATCGTGTGTACAGCGGCATAAACGCAGCAGTGATAGGATTGGTGAGGTTCGGTGAGCAAATGCAGACCCTTTGAAGTCATATTGCATGGTACCCATTCCATGGGTCTCAACTCTCCAGGTTTAAGGGATTCTTCCTTCAGCTAAAACATGCATGTGGAACCCAGAGTATGATCCACCGTGTGATCGGGAAATGTGTTCAAATGTGTCTCAGTTTTCGGCCCCTGGTACTTGGATGCAACATTCCAGACGCTTTACTAACTCTCTCACCCTTGGAGAGTCAGTGCCTTTAACCTCCTGTTTGGCCCAGTTTGCAATTTCTGCGGAAAATGAACAGGAATAGGGAGAACCAATGAGAGACTAGCTGGAGGTGTCTGGACGGGCAAATTTAACTCTCATTTCCCACCAGGAAGAGGAATTAACCAAAGGCTCAGCATGCCATGCCAGAACCACACTAGGGCCTGAAGCAATCCTGCGGTGTTGCGGCCAGCTCACAAGAAAGCGAGTTCAAGAAAGGAGCTCAGGGGCCCTGTAATTCACAAACCTGCAGAGTTATAAATGACAGCTATCGTCCAAAAATATATTGAAGTAAGGCTGCCAAGAGGACTTGAAAGCGGGGCAGAATTGCAGGAAACCGATTTCAGGAGGTAGACTGGAATTGCATGTAAAGCATAGGAAAAGAGGGAGAACGTCCACAATGATGCACTTGGCCAAAAAGGGCGTATGTGTTTTTTCCTGAATATATTCAGGAAAAAACGCATACGCCCTTTTTGGCCAACCAAGCAAGCTTGCAAAGGAAATCTGCACTACAATGAAGTCTCACTGCCCCCCGGTCAAAAGGGCCATCTGAAAAAAGTGTAAAATCCACAAAGGCAGGACAGGCCATAGAGAACTGGGAGCCTTGTTATGCTGATGGGCGGGATGTAAATTGCCAACAGCCACTCTGGAGAAGTGTATGGTGTTTCCTGAAACATCCAAAAAACAAAGCAACAGAGCCTAGGGCACTTCCACTTATGGTCCTATAGCTTAGGGAATTTAAAATCAAAAAGACACAGCCACCCCAAAGTTTGGGACGGCTCTGTTTACAAGAACCTCGTTTACGGTACAAGTTCAATATCGCACAAAGCGAAAAATGGATAAAGAAGTTGTGGTACTTACGTACAATGCAATATCACTCAGCAATGAAATCTACGTCATCAGGCCTGTAGCAGCATAATGAGTGGATTCAGGTACGATGATTCTAAGTGAAATAAGTCACACAGAAAAATAAACTTCATAATATATCACTACTACACGGAATGTAAACTTGGCTAAACAGGAACTGAATTACAAAACAGAACAGGGTCTCAAATGTAGAAAACCAACTTACGCTTGCTTAAGGGGAAAGGTGAGTTGGTGTGCTGCATAAAACCAGAGATTGAAATTAGCACAGATACTGTTCCATAAGCCAAATATGTAATAGACAAGAACTACTCCTTACTCAACGAAGTGGACTCAACACCCCATATTAAACGCCTAAAAATATACCTGACTAGTAGGAATCTTAAAACCTATGGATTTATATGTCTCCGAAAGAGAATCAAGCGTGTGTACAGTGGCATAAACGCAGCAGTGATAGGATTGGTGAGGTTCGGTGAGCAAATGCAGACCCTTTGAAATCATATTGCATATTAACCATTCCATGGGTCTCAAATCTCCAGGTTTAAGGGATTCTTCCTTCAGCTAAAACATGCATGTGGATCCCAGAGTATGATCCACCGTGTGATCAGGAAACGTGTTCAAATGTGTCTCAGTTTTTCTCCCCTGGTACTCGGGTGCAAAATTCTAGATGCTTTACTAACACTCTCCCCACTTGGAGAGTCAGTGCCTTTAAACTCCGGTTTGGCCCAGTTTGCAATTTCTGCGGAAAATGAACAGGAATAGGGAGAACCAATGAGAGACTAGCTGGAGGTGTCTGGACGGGCAAATTTAACTCTCATTTCCCACCAGGTAGAGGTATTAACCAAAGGCTCGGCATGTCGTGTCGGAACCACGCTAGGGCCTGAAGCAATCCTGCAGTGTTGCGGCCAGCTCACAAGAACGCGAGTTGAAGAAAGGAGCTCAGGGTCACTGTTATTCACAAACCTGCAGAGTTATAAATGACAGCTATCGTCCAAAAATATATTGAAGTAAGGCTGCCAAGAGGACTTGAATGCGGGGCAGAATTGCAGGAAACCAATTTCAGGAGGTAGACTGGAATTGCATGTAAAGCATAGGAAAAGAGGCAGAACGTCCACAATGATGCACTTGGCCAAAAAGGGCGTATGCATTTTTTCCTGAATATATTCAGGAAAAAACGCATACGCACTTTTTGGCCAACCAAGCAAGCTTGCAAAGGAAATCTGCACTACAATGAAGTCTCACTGCCCCCCGGTCAAAAGGGCCATCTGAAAAAAGTGTAAAATCCAGAAAGGTAGGACAGGCCATGGAGAACTGAGAGCCTTTTTCTGCTGATGGGCGGGATGTAAATTGCCAACAGCCACTCTGGAGAAGTGTATGGTGTTTCCTGAAACATCTAAAATACAAAGCAACAGAGCCTAGGGCACTTCCACTTATGGTCCTATAGTTTAGGGAATTTAAAATCAAAAAGACACAGCCACCCCAAAGTTTGGGACGGCTTTGTTTACAAGAACCTCGTTTACGGTACAAGTTCAATATAACAGAAAGCGAAAAATGGATAAAGAAGTTGTGGTCCTTACGTACAATGCAATATCACTCAGCAATGAAATCTATGTCATCAGGCCTGTAGCAGCATAATGAGTGGATTCAGGTACGATGATCCTAAGTGAAATAAGTCACACAGAAAAAGAAACATCATAAGATATCACTAATACACGGAATGTAAACTTGGCTACACAGGAACTGAATTACAAAACAGAACGGGGTCTCAAATGCAGAAAACCAACTTATGCTTGCTTAAGGGGAAAGGTGAGTTGGGGTGCTGCATAAAACCAGAGATTGAAAGTAGCACAGATACCGTTCCATAAGCCAAATATGGAATAGACAAGAGCTACTCCTTGCTCAACGAAGTGGACTCAACACCCCATATTAAACGCCTAAGAATATACCTGACTAGTAAGAATCTTAAAACCTATGTATTTATATGTCTCTGAAAGAGAATCAATCGTGTGTACAGCAGCATAAACGCAGCAGTGATAGGATTGGTGAGGTTCGGTGAGCAAATGCAGACCCTTTGAAGTCATATTGCATGGTACCCATTCCATGGGTTTCAACTCTCCAAGTTTAAGGGATTCTTATTTCAGCTAAAACATGCATGTGGAACCCAGAGTATGATCCACCATGTGTTCGGGAAACGTGTTCAAATGTGTCTCAGTTTTCGTCCCTGGGTACTGGGGAGCAACATTCCAGACGCTTTACTAACACTCTCCCCACTTGGAGAGTCAGTGCCTTTAACCTCCTGTTTGGCCCAGTTTGCAATTTCTGTGGAAAATGAACAGAAATAGGGAGAACCAATGAGAGACTAGGTGGAGGTGTCTGGACGGGCAAATTTAACTCTCATTTCCCACCAGGAAGAGGAATTAACCAAAGGCTCAGCTTGCCATGCCGGAACCACACTAGGGCCTGAAGCAATCCTGCGGTGTTGCGGCCAGCTCACAAGAAAGCGAGTTGAAGAAAGGAGCTCAGGGGCACTGTAATTCAAAAACCTGCAGAGTTATAAATGACAGCTATCGTCCAAAAATATATTGAAGTAAGGCTGCCAAGAGGACTTGAAAGCGGGCCAGAATTGCAGGAAACCGATTTCAGGAGGTAGACTGGAATTGCATGTAAAGCATAGGAAAAGAGGCAGAACGTCCACAATGATGCACTTGGCCAAAAAGGGCGTATGCGTTTTTTCCTGAATATATTCAGGAAAAAACGCATACGCACTTTTTGGCCAACCAAGCAAGCTTGCAAAGGAAATCTGCACTACAATGAAGTCTCACTGCACCCCGGTCAAAAGGGCCATCTGAAAAAAGTGTAAAATCCAGAAAGGTAGGACAGGCAATAGAGAACTGAGAGCCTTGTTATGCTGATGGGCGGGATGTAAATTGCCAACAGCCACTCTGGAGAAGTGTATGGTGTTTTCTGAAACATCCAAAAAACAAAGCAACAGAGCCTAGGGCACGTCCACTTATGGTCCTATAGCTTAGGGAATTTAAAATCAAAAAGACACAGCCACCCCAAAGTTTGGGACGGCTCTGTTTACAAGAACCTCGTTTACGGTACAAGTTCAATATCGCAGAAAGAGAAAAATGGATAAAGAAGTTGTGGTACTTACGTACAATGCAATATCACTCAGCAATGAAATCTATGTCATCAGGCCCGTCGCAGCATAATGAGTGGATTCAGGTACGATGATTCTAAGTGAAATAAGTCACACAGAAAAAGAAACATCATAAGATATCACTACAACACGGAATGTAAACTTGGCTACAGAGGAACTGAATTACAAAACAGAACAGTGTGTCAAATGTAGAAAACCAACTTATGCTTGCTTAAGGGGAAAGGTGAGTTTGTGTGCTGCATAAAATGAGAGATTGAAATTAGCACAGATACCGTTCCATAAGCCAAATATGTAATAGACAAGAACTACTCCTTGCTCAATGAAGTGGACTGAACACCCCATATTAAACGCCTAAGAATATACCTGACTAGTAAGAATCTTAAAACCTATGGATTTATATGTCTCTGAAAGAGAATCAAGCGTGTGTACAGTGGCATAAACGCAGCAGTGATAGGATTGGAGAGGTTCGGTGAGCAAATGCAGACCCTTTGAAGTCATATTGCATGGTACCCATTCCATGGGTCTCAACTCTCCAGGTTTAAGGGATTCTTCCTTCAGCTAAAACATGCATGTGGAACCCAGAGTATGATCCACCGTGTGATCGGGAAATGTGTTCAAATGTGTCTCAGTTTTCGGCCCCTGGTACTTGGATGCAACATTCCAGACGCTTTACTAAATCTCTCCCCCTTGGAGAGTCAGTGCCTTTAACCTCCTGTTTGGCCCAGTTTGCAATTTCTGCGGAAAATGAACAGGAATAGGGAGAACCCATGAGAGACTAGCTGGAGGTGTCTGGACGGGCAAATTTAACTCTCATTTCCCACCAGGAAGAGGAATTAACCAAAGGCTCAGCATGCCATGCCAGAACCACACTAGGGCCTGAAGCAATCCTGCGGTGTTGCGGCCAGCTCACAAGAAAGCGAGTTCAAGAAAGGAGCTCAGGGGCCCTGTAATTCACAAACCTGCAGAGTTATAAATGACAGCTATCGTCCAAAAATATATTGAAGTAAGGCTGCCAAGAGGAATTGAAAGTGGGGCAGAATTGCAGGAAACCGATTTCAGGAGGTAGACTGGAATTGCATGTAAAGCATAGGAAAAGAGGCAGAACGTCCACAATGATGCACTTGGCCAAAAAGGGCGTATGCGTTTTTTCCTGAATATATTCAGGAAAAAACGCATACGCCCTTTTTGGCCAACCAAGCAAGCTTGCAAAGGAAATCTGCACTACAATGAAGTCTCACTGCCCCCCGGTCAAAAGGGCCATCTGAAAAAAGTGTAAAATCCACAAAGGCAGGACAGGCCATAGAGAACTGGGAGCCTTGTTATGCTGATGGGCGGGATGTAAATTGCCAACAGCCACTCTGGAGAAGTGTATGGTGTTTCCTGAAACATCCAAAAAACAAAGCAACAGAGCCTAGGGCACTTCCACTTATGGTCCTATAGCTTAGGGAATTTAAAATCAAAAAGACACAGCCACCCCAAAATTTGGGACGGCTCTGTTTACAAGAACCTCATTTACGGTACAAGTTCAATATCGCACACAGCGAAAAATGGATAAAGAAGTTGTGGTACTTACGTACAATGCAATATCACTCAGCAATGAAATCTATGTCATCAGGCCTGTAGCAGCATAATGAGTGGATTCAGGTACGATGATTCTAAGTGAAATAAGTCACACAGAAAAATAAACATCATAATATATCACTACTACACGGAATGTAAACTTGGCTACACAGGAACTGAATTACAAAACAGAACAGGGTCTCAAATGTAGAAAACCAACTTACGCTTGCTTAAGGGGAAATGTGAGTTGGTGTGCTGCATAAAACCAGAGATTGAAATTAGCACAGATACTGTTCCATAAGCCAAATATGTAATAGACAAGAACTACTCCTTGCTCAACGAAGTGGACTCAACACCCCATATTAAACGCCTAAGAATATACCTGACTAGTAGGAATCTTAAAACCTATGGATTTATATGTCTCTGAAAGAGAATCAAGCGTGTGTACAGTGGCATAAACACTGCAGTGATAGGATTGGTAAGGTTCGGTGAGCAAATGCAGACCCTTTGAAGTCATATTGCATGGTACCCATTCCATGGGTCTCAACTCTCCAGGTTTAAGGGATTCTTCCTTCAGCTAAAACATGCATGTGGATCCCAGAGTATGATCCACCGTGTGATCAGGAAACGTGTTCAAATGTGTCTCAGTTTTTGTCCCCTGGTACTCGGGTGCAAAATTCCAGATGCTTTACTAACACTCTCCCCACTTGGAGAGTCAGTGCCTTTAAACTCCTGTTTGGCCCAGTTTGCAATTTCTGCGGAAAATGAACAGGAATAGGGAGAACCCATGAGAGACTAGCTGGAGGTGTCTGGACGGGCAAATTTAACTCTCATTTCCCACCAGGAAGAGGAATTAACCAAAGGCTCAGCGTTCCGTGGCGGAACCACGCTAGGGCCTGAAGCAATCCTGCAGTGTTGCGGCCAGCTCACAAGAGCGCGAGTTGAAGAAATGAGCTCAGGGGCACTGTCATTCACAAACCTGCAGAGTTATAAATGACAGCTATCATCCAAAAATATATTGAAGTAAGGCTGCCTAGAGGACTTGAAAGCGGGGCAGAATTGCAGGAAACCGATTTCAGGAGGTAGACTGGAATTGCATGTAAAGCATAGGAAAAGAGGCAGAACGTCCACAATGATGCACTTGGCCTAAAAGGGCGTATGCGTTTTTTCCTGAATATATTCAGGAAAAAACGCATACGCCCTTTTTTCCAACCAAGCAAGCTTCCAAAGGAAATCTGCACTACAATTAAGTCTCACTGCTCCCCAGTCGAAAGGGCCATCTGAAAAAAGTGTAAAATCCAGAAAGGTAGGACAGGCCATGGAGAACTGAGAGCCTTTTTCTGCTGATGGGCGGGATGTAAATTGCCAACAGCCACTCTGGAGAAGTGTATGGTGTTTCCTGAAACATCTACAAAACAAAGCAACAGAGCCTAGGGCACTTCCACTTATGGTCCTATAGCTTAGGGAAATTAAAATAAAAAAGACACAGCCACCCCAAAGTTTGGGATGGCTCTGTTTACAAGAACCTCGTTTACGGTACAAGTTCAATATCACAGAATGCGAAAAATGGATAAAGAAGTTGTGGTACTTGCGTACCATGCAATATCACTCAGCATTGAAATCTATGTCATCAGGCACATAGCAGCATAATGAGTGGATTCAGGTACGATGATTCTAAGTGAAATAAGTCACACAGAAAAAGAAACATCATAAGATATCACTACCACACGGAATGTAAACTTGGCTACACAGGAACTGAATTACAAAACATAAATGTGTCTCAAATGTAGAAAACCAACTTATGCTTGCTTAATGGGAAAGGTGAGTTGGGGTGCTGCATAAAACCAGAGATTGAAATTAGCACAGATACCGTTCCATAAGCCAAATGTGTAATAGAGAAGAGCTACTCCTTGCTCAACGAAGTGGACTCAACACCCCATATTAAATGCCTAAGAATACACCTGACTAGTAAAAATCTTAAAACCTATGGATTTGTATGTCTCCGAAAGAGAATCAAGTGTGTGTACAGCAGCATAAACGCAGCAGTGATAGGATTGGTGAGGTTCGGTGAGCAAATGCAGACCCTTTGAAGTCATATTGCATGGTACCCATTCCATGGGTCTGAACTCTGCAGGTTTAAGTGATTCTTCCTTCAGCTAAAACATGCATGTGGAACCCAGAGTATGATCCACCGTGTGATCGGGAAACGTGTTCAAATGTGTCTTAGTGTTCGACCCCTGGTACTCGGGTGCAACCTTTCAGAAGCTTTACTAACACTCTCCACACTTGCAGAGTCAGTGCCTTTAAACTGCTGTTTGGCCCAGTTTGCAATTTCTGCGGAAAATGAACAGGAATAGAGAGAACCAATGAGAGAATAGCTGGAGGTGTCTGGACGGGCAAATTTAACTCTCATTTCCCACAAGGAAGAGGATTTAACCAAAGGCTCAGCATGCCGTGCCGGAAACACACTAGGGCCTGAAGCAATCCTGCGGTGTTGCGGCCAGCTCACAAGAAAGCGAGTTGAAGAAAGGAGCTCAGGGGCACTGTAATTCACAAACCTGCAGAGTTATAAATGACAGTTATCGTCCAAAAATATATTGAAGTAAGGCTGCCAAGAGGACTTGAAGGTGGGGCAGAATTTCAGGAAACTGATTTCAGGAGGTAGACTGGAATTGCATGTAAAGCATAGGAAAAGAGGCAGAACGTCCACAATGATGCCCTTGGCCAAAAAGAGCGTATGCATTTTTTCCTGAATATATTCAGAAAAAAACGCATACGCACTTTTTGGCCAACCAAGCAAGCTTGCAAAGGAAATCTGCACTACAATGAAGTCTCACTGCCCCCCGGTCAAAAGGGCCATCTGAAAAAAGTGTAAAATCCAGAAAGGCAGGACAGGCCGTGGAGAACTGGGAGCCTTGTCATGCTGAACACAGGATGAAAATTGCCAACAGCCACTCTGGAGAAGTGTACGGTGTTTCCCGAAACATCTACAAAACAAAGCAACAGAGCCTAGGGCACTTCCACTTATGGTCCTATAGCTTAGGGAAATTAAAATCAAAAAGACACAGCCACCCCAAAGTTTGGGAGGGCTCTGTTTACAAGAACCTCGTTTATGGTACAAGTTCAATATCACAGAAAGCGAAAAATGGATAAAGAAGTTGTGGTACTTACGTACAATGCAATATCACTCAGCAATGAAATGTATGTCATCAGGCCCGAAGCAGCATAATGAGTGGATTCAGGTTCGATGATTCTAAGTGAAATAAGTCACACAGAAAAAGAAACATCATAAGATATCACTAATACACGGAATGTAAACTTGGCTACACAGGAACTGAATTACAAAACAGAACAAGGTCTCAAATGTAGAAAACCAACTTATGCTTGCTTAAGGGGAAAGGTGAATTTGGGTGCTGCATAAAACCAGAGATTTAAATTAGCACAGATACCGTTCCATAAGCGAAATATGTAATAGACAAGAGCTACTCCTTGCTCAACGAAGTGGACTCAACACCCCATATTAAACGCCTAAGAATACACCTGACTAGTAAGAATCTTAAAACCTATGGATTTATATGTCTCTGAAAGAGAATCAAGCGTGTGTACAGCGACATAAACGCAGCAGTGATAGGATTGGTGAGGTTCGGTGAGCAAATGCAGACCCTTTGAAGTCATATTGCATGGTGCCTATTCCATGGGTCTCAACTCTCCAGGTTTAAGGGATTCTTCCTTCAGCTAAAACATGCATGTGGAACCCAGAGTATGATCCACCATGTGATCGGGAAACGTGTTCAAATGTGTCTCAGTTTTCGTCCCCTGGTACTCGGGTGCAACATTTCAGATGCTTTACTAACACTCTCCCCACTTGGAGAGTCAGTACCTTTAATGTCCTGTTTGGCCCAGTTTGCAATTTCTGCGGAAAATGAACAGGAATAGGGAGAACACATGAGGGACTAGCTGGAGGTGTCTGGACGGGCAAATTTAACACTCATTTCCCACCAGGAAGAGGAATTAACCAAAGGCTCAGTGTGCCGTTCCAGAACCACACTAGGGTCTGAAGCAATCCTGCGGTGTCGGGGCCAGCTCACAAGAAAGCGAGTTGAAGAAAGGAGCTCAGGGGCACTGTAATTCACAAACTTGCAGAGTTATAAATGACACCTATCGTCCAAAAATATATTGAAGTAAGGCTGCCAAGAGGACTTGAATGCGTGGCAGAATTGCAGGAAACCGATTTCAGGAGGTAGACAGGAATTGCATGTAAAGCATAGGAAAAGAGGCAGAACGTCCACAATGATGCACTTGGCCAAAAAGGGCGTATGCGTTTTTTCCTGAATATATTCAGGAAATAACGCATACGCCCTTTTTGGCCAACCAAGCAAGCTTACAAAGGAAATCTGCACTACAATGAAGTCTCACTGCCCCCCGGTCAAAAGGGCCATCTGAAAAAAGTGTAAAATCCAGAAAGGCAGGACAGGCCATGGAGATCTGGGAGCCTTGTTATGCTGATGGGCGGGATGTACATTGCCAACAGCCACTCTGGAGAAGTGTATGGTGTTTCCTGAAACATCTAAAAAACAAAGCAACAGAGCCTAGGGCACTTCCACTTATGGTCCTATAGCTTAGGGAAATTAAAATCAAAACGACACAGCCACCCCAAAGTTTGGGACGGCTCTGTTTACAAGAACCTCGTTTACGGTACAAGTTCAATATCACAGAAAGCGTAAAATGGATAAAGAAGTTGAGGTACTTACGTACAATGCAATATCACTCAGCAATGAAATCTATGTCATCAGGCCCGTCGCAGCATAGTGAGTGGATTCAGGTACGATGATTCTAAGTGAAATAAGTCACACAGAAAAAGAAACATCATAAGATATCACTACTACACGGAATGTAAGCTTGGCTACACAGGAACTGAATTAAAAAACAGAACAGGGTCTCAAATGTAGAAAACCAACTTATGCTTGCTTAAGGGGAAAGGTGAGTTGGGGTGCTGCATAAAACCAGAGATTGAAATTAGCACAGATACAGTTCCATAAGCCAAATATGTAATAGACAAGAGCTACTCCTTGCTCAACGAAGTGGACTCAACACCCCATATTAAACGCCTAAGAATATACCTGACTAGTAAGAATCTTAAAACCTATGGATTTATATGTCTCCGAAAGAGAACCAAGCGTGTGTACAGCGGCATAAACGCAGCAGTGATAGGATTGGTGAGGTTCGGTGAGCAAATGCAGACCCTTTGAAGTCATATTGCATGGTACCCATTCCATGGGTCTCAACTCTCCAGGTTTAAGGGATTCTACCTTCAGATAAAACATGCATGTGGAACCCAGAGTATGATCCACCGTGTGATCGAGAAACGTGTTCAAATGTGTCTCAGTTTTTGTCCCCTGGTACTCGGGTGCAACATTCCAGACGCTTTACTAACACTCTCCCCACTTGGAGAGTCAGTGCCTTTAACCTCCTGTTTGGCCCAGTTTGCAATTTCTGCGGAAAATGAACAGGAATAGGGAGAACCCATGAGAGACTAGCTGGAGGTGTCTGGACGGGCAAATTTAACTCTCATTTCCCACCAGGTAGAGGAATTAACCAAAGGCTCAGTGTGCCATGCCGTAACCACACTAGGGCCTGAAGCAAACCTGCGATGTTGCGGCCAGCTCACAAGAAAGCGAGTTGAAGAAAGGAGCTCAGGGGCACTGTCATTCACAAACCTGCAGAGTTATAAATGACAGCTATCGTCCAAAAATATATTGAAGTAAGGCTGCCAAGAGGACTTGAAAGCGGGGCAGAATTGCAGGAAACCGATTTCAGGAGGTAGACTGGAATTGCATGTAAAGCATAGGAAAAGAGGCAGAACGTCCACAATATATTCAGGAAAAATCGCATACGCACTTTTTGGCCAAGCAAGCAAGCTTGCAAAGGAAATCTGCACCACAATGAAGTCTCACTGCCCCCCGGTCAAAAGGGCCATTTGAAAAATGTGTAAAATCCAGAAAGGCAGGACAGGCCATGGAGAACTGGGAGCCTTGTCATGCTGAAGGGCCGGATGAAAATTGCCAACAGCCACTCTGGAGAAGTGTATGGTGTTTCCTGAGACATCTACAAAACAAAGCAACAGAGCCTACGGCACTTCCACTTATGGTCCTATAGCTTAGGGAAATTAAAATCACAAAGACACAGCCACCCCAAAGTTTGGGACGGCTCTGTTTACAAGAACCTCGTTTACGGTACAAGTTCAATATCACAGAAAGCGAAAAATGGATAAAGAAGTTGTGGTACTTACGTACAATGCAATATCACTCAGCAATGAAATCTATGTCATCAGGCCCATAGCAGCATAATGAGTGGATTCAGGTACGATGATTCTAAGTGAAATAAGTCACACAGAAAAAGAAACATCATAAGATATCACTAATACACAGAATGTAAACTTGGCTACACAGGAACTGAATTACAAAACAGAACAGTGTCTCAAATGTAGGGAACCAACCTATGCTTGCTTAAGGGGAAAGGTGAGTTGGGGTGCTCCATAAAACCAGAGATTGAAATTAGCACAGATATCGTTCCATAAGCCAAATATATAATAGACAAGAGCTACTCCTTGGTCAACGAAGTGGACTCAACACCTCATATTAAACACCTAAGAATATAACTGACTAGTAAGAATCTTAAAACCTATGGATTTATATGTCTCCGAAAGAGAATCAAGCGTGTGTACAGCGGCATAAACACAGCAGTGATAGGTTTGGTGAGGTTCAGTGAGCAAATGCAGACCCTTTGAAGTCATATTGCATGGTACCCATTCCATGGGTCTGAACTCTGCAGGTTTAAGGGATTCTTCCTTCAGCTAAAGCATGCATGTGGAACCCAGAGTATGATCCACCGTGTGATCGGGAAACGTGTTCAAATGTGTCTCAGTTTTCGTCCCCTGGTACTCGGGTGCAACATTGCAGACGCTTTACTAACACTCTCCCCACTTGGAGAGTCAGTGCCTTTAAATTCCTCTTTGGCCCAGTTTGCAATTTCTGCGGAAAATGAACAGGAATAAGGAGAACCAATGAGAGACTAGCTGGAGGTGTCTGGACGGGCAAATTTAACTCTCATTTCCCACCAGGAAGAGGAATTAGCCAAAGGCTCAGCTTGCCATGCCAGAACCGCACTGGGGCCTGAAGCCATCCTGCAGTGTTGCGGCCAGCTCACAAGAAATTGAGTTGAAGAAAGGAGCTCAGGGGCACTGTAATTCACAAACATGCAGAGTTATAAATGACAGCTATCGTCCAAAAATATATTGAAGTAAGGCTGCCAAGAGGACTTGAAAGAGGAGCAGAATTGCAGGAAACCGATTTCAGGAGGTAGACTGGAATTGCATGTAAAGCATAGGAAAAGAGGCAGAACGTCCACAATGATACACTTGGCCAAAAAGGGCGTATGCGTTTTTTCCTGAATATATTCAGGAAAAAACGCATACGCCCTTTTTGGCCAACCAAGCAAGCTTGCAAAGGAAATCTGCACTACAATGAAGTCTCACTGCCCCCCGGTCAAAAGGGCCATCTGAAAAAAGTGTAAAATCCAGAAAGGCAGGACAGGCCATGGAGAACTGGGAGCCTTGTTATGCTGATGGGCGAGATGTAAATTGCCAACAACCACACTGGAGAAGTGTATGGTGTTTCCTGAAACATCTAAAAAACAAAGCAACAGAGCCTAGGGCACTTCCACTTATGGTCCTATAGCTTAGGGAAGTAAAAGTCAAAAAGACACAACCACCCCAAATTTTGTGAGGGCTCTGTTTACAAGAACCTCGTTTACGGTACAAGTTCAATATCACAGAAAACGAAAAATGGATAAAGAAGTTGTGGTACTTACGAACAATGCAATATAACTCAGCAATGAAATCAATGTCATCTGGCCCGAAGCAGCATAATGAGTGGATTCAGGTACGATGATTCTAAGTGAAATAAGTCACACAGAAAAAGAAACATCATAAGATATCACTAATACACGGAATGAAAACTTAGCTACACAGGAACTGAATTACAAAACAGAACAGGGTCTCAAATGTAGAAAACCAACTTATGCTTGCTTAAGGGGAAAGGTGAGTTGGGGTGCTCCATAAAACCAGAGATTGAAATTAGCACAGATACCATTTCATAAGCCAAATATGTAATAGGCAAGAGCTACTCCTTGCTCAACGAAGTGGACTCAAGACGCCATATTACATGCCTAAGAATATACCTGACTAGTAAGAATCTTAAAACCTATGGGTTTATATGTCTCTGAAAGAGAATCAAGCGTGTGTACAGTGGCATGAATGCAGCAGTGATAGGATTGGTGAGATTCAGTGAGAAAATGCAGACCCTTTGAAATCATATTGCATGGTACCCATTCCAATGGTCTCAACTCTCCAGGTTTAAGGGATTCTTCCTTCAGCTAAAACATGCATGTGGAACCCAGAGTATGATCCACCGTGTGATCGGGAAACGTGTTCAAATGTGTCTCAGTTTTCGTCCCCTGGTACTCGGGTGCAACATTCCAGATGCTTTACTAACACTCTCCCCACTTGGAGAGTCAGTGCCTTTAACCTCCTGTTTGGCCCAGTTTGCAATTTCTGCGGAAAATGAACAGGAATAGGGAGAACCCATGAGAGACTAGCTGGAGGTGTCTGGACGGGCAAATTTAACTCTCATTTCCCACCAGGAAGAGGAATTAACCAAAGGCTCAGCATGCCATGCCAGAACCACACTAGGGCCTGAAGCAATCCTGCGGTGTTGCGGCCAGCTCACAAGAAAGCGAGTTGAAGAAAGGAGCTCAGGGGCACTGTAATTCACAAACCTGCAGAGTTATAAATGACAGCTATCGTCCAAAAATATATTGAAGTAAGGCTGCCAAGAGGACTTGAAAGCGGGGCCGAATTGCAGGAAACCGATTTCAGGAGGTAGAATGGAATTGCATGTAAAGCGTAGGAAAAGAGGCAGAACGTCCACAATGATGCACTTGGCCAAAAATGGCGTATGTGTTTTTTCCTGAATATATTCAGGAAAAAACGCATACACAATTTTTGGCCAACCAAGCAAGCTTGCAAAGGAAATCTGCACTACAATGAAGTCTCACTGCCCCCCGGTCAAAAGGGCCATCTGAAAAAAGTGTAAAATCCAGAAAGGCAGGACAGGCCATGGAGAACTGGGAGCCTTGTTATGCTGATGGGTGGGATGTAAATTGCCAACATCCACTCTGGAGAAGTGTATGGTGTTTCCTGAAACATCTAAAAAACAAAGCAACAGAGCCTAGGGCACTTCCACTTATGGTCCTATAGCTTAGGGAAATTAAAATCAAAAAGACACAGCCACACCAAAGTTTGGGACGGCTCTGTTTACAAGAACCTCGTGTACGGTACAAGTTCAATATCGCAGAAAGCGAAAATGGATAAAGAAGTTGTGGTACCTACGTACAATGCAATATCACTCAGCAATTAAATCTGTGTCATCAGGCCCGTAGCAGCATAATGAGTGGATTCAGGTAGGATGATTCTAAGTGAAATAAATCACACAGAAAAAGAAACATCGTAAGATATCACTAATACACTGAATGTAAACTTGGCTACACAGGAACAGAATTACAGAACAGAACAGGGTCTCAAATGTAGAAAACCAACTTATGCTTGCTTAAGGGGAAAGGTGAGTTGGGGTGCTCCATAAAACCAGAGATTGAAATTAGCACAGATACCATTTCATAAGCCAAATATGTAATAGTCAAGAGCTACTCCTTGCTCAACGAAGTGGACTCAAGACGCCATATTACACGCCTAAGAATATACCTGACTAGTAAGAATCTTAAAACCTATGGGTTTATATGTCTCTGAAAGAAAATCAAGCGTGTGTACAGTGGCATGAACGCAGCAGTGATAGGATTCGTGAGATTCAGTGAGAAAATGCAGACACTTTGAAATCATATTGCATGCTACCCATTCCATGTGTCTCAACTCTCCAGGTTTAAGGGATTCTTCCTTCAGTTAAAACATGCATGTGGTACCCAGAGTATGATCCACCGTGTGATTGGGAAACGTGTTCTAATGTGTCTCAGTTTTCGTCCCCTGGTACTCGGGTGCAACATTCCAGACGCTTTACTAACACTCTCCCCACTTGGAGAGTCAGTGCCTTTAACCTCCTGTTTGGCCCAGTTTGCAATTTCTGCGGAAAATGAACAGGAATAGGGAGAACCAATGAGAGACTAGCTGGAGGTGTCTGGACGGGCAAATTTAACTCTCATTTCCCACCAGGAAGAGGAATTAACCAAAGTCTCACCGTGCCGTGCCGAAACCACACTAGGGCCTGAAGCAATCCTGCGGTGTTGCGGCCAGCTCACAAGAAAGCGAGTTGAAGAAAGGAGCTCAGGGGCACTGTCATTCACAAACCTGCAGAGTTATAAATGACAGCTATCGTCCAAAAATATATTGAAGTAAGGCTGCCTAGAGGACTTGAAAGCGGGGCAGAATTGCAGGAAACCGATTTCAGGAGGTAGACTGGAATTGCATGTAAAGCATAGGAAAAGAGGCAGAATGTCCACAATGATGCACTTGGCCAAAAAGGGCGTATGCGTTTTTTCCTGAATATATTCAGAAAAAAACGCATTCGCACTTTTTGGCCAACCAAGCAAGCTTGCAAAGGAAATCTGCACTACAATGACGTCTCACTGCCCCCCAGTCAAAAGGGCCATCTGAAAAAAGTGTAAAATCCAGAAAGGCAGGACAGGCCATGGAGAACTGGGAGCCTTGTTATGCTGATGGGCGGGATGTAAATTGCCAACAGCCACTCTGGAGAAGTGTATGGTGTTTCCTGAAACATCTAAAAAACAAAGCAACAGAGCCTAGGGCACTTCCACTTATGGTCCTATAGCTTAGGGAAATTATAATCAAAAAGACACAGCCACCCCAAAGTTTGGGACGGCTCTGTTTACAGGAACCTCGTTTACGGTACAAGTTCAATATCACAGAAAGCAAAAAATGGATAAAGAAGTGGTCGTACTTACGTACAATGCAATATCACTCAGCAATGAAATCTATGACATCAGGCCCGTAGCAGCATAATGAGTGGATTCAGGTACGATGATTCTAAGTGAAATAGGTCACACAGAAAAAGAAACATCATAAGATATCACTAATACACGGAATGTAAACTTGGCTACACAGGAACTGAATTACAAAACAGAACGGGGTCTCAAATGTAGAAAACCAACTTACGCTTGCTTAAGGGAAAGGTGAGTTTGGGTGCTGCATAAAACCAGAGATTGAAATTAGCACAGATACCGTTCCATAAGCCAAATATGTAATAGACAAGAGCTACTCCTTGCTCAATGAAGTGGACTCAACACCCCATATTAAACGCCTAAGACTATACCTGAGTAGTAGGAATCTTAAAACTTATGGATTTATAAGTCTCCGAAAGAGAATCAAGCATGTGTACAATGGCATAAACGCAGCAGTGATAGGATTGGTGAGGTTTGGTGAGCAAATGCAGACCCTTTGAAGTCATATTGCATGGTACCCATTCCATGGGTCTCAACTCTCCAGGTTTAAGGGATTCTTCCTTCAGCTAAAACATGCATGTGGAACCCAGAGTATGATCCACCGTGTGATCGGGAAACGTGTTCAAATGTGTCTCAGTTTTCGTCCCCTGGTACTCGGGTGCAACATTCCAGACGCTTTACTAACACTCTCCCCACTTGGAGAGTCAGTGCCTTTAAGCTCCTGTTTGGCCCATTTTGCAATTTCTGCGGAATATGAACAGGAATAGGGAGAACCAATGAGAGACTAGCTGGAGGTGTCTGGACGGGCAAATTTAACTCTCATTTCCCACCAGGAAGAGGATTTAACCAAATTCTCAGCATGCCATGCTGGAACCACACTAGGGCCTGAAGCAATCCTGCTGTGTTGCAGCCAGCTCACAAGAAAGCGAGTTGAAGAAAGGAGTTCAGGGGCACTGTCATTCACAAACATGCAGAGTTATAAATGACAGCTATCATCCAAAAATATATTGAAGTAAGGCTGCCAAGAGGACTTGAAAGCGGGGCAGAATTGCAGGAAACCGATTTCAGGATGTAGACTGGAATTGCATGTAAAGCATAGGAAAAGAGGCAGAACGTCCACAATGATGCACTTGGCCAAAAAGGGCGTATGCGTTTTATCCTGAATATACTCAGGAAAAAACGCATACGCCCTTTTTGGCCAACCAAGCAAGCTTGCAAAGGAAATCTGCACTACAATGAAGTCTCACTGCCCCCCGATCAAAAGGGCCATATGAAAAATGTGTAAAATCCAGAAAGGCAGGACAGGCCATGGAGAACTGGGAGCCTTGTTATGCTGATGGGCGGGATTTATATTGCCAACAGCCACTCTGGAGATGCCTATGGTGTTTCCTGAAACATGTAAATAACAAAGCAACAGAGCCTAGGGCACTTCCACTTATGGTCCTATAGCTTAGGGAAATTAAAATCAAAAAGACACAGCCACCCCAAAGTTTGGGACGGCTCTGTTTACAAGAACCTCGTTTACGGTCCAATTTCAATATCACAGAAAGCGAAAAATAGATAAAGAAGTTGTGGTACTTATGTACAATGCAATACAACTCAGCAATGAAATCTATGTCATCAGGCCCGTAGCAGCATAATGAGTGGATTCAGGTACGATGATTCTAAGTGAAATAAGTCACACAGAAAAAGAAACATCATAAGATATCACTAGTACACGAAATGTAAACTTGGCTACACAGGAACTGAATTACAAAAGAGAACAGGGTCTCAAATGTAGAAAACCATCTTATGCTTGCTTAAGGGAAAGGTGAGTTCGGGTGCTGCATAAAACCAGAGATTGAAATTAGCACAGATACCATTCCATAAGCCAAATATGTAATAGACAAGAGTTACACTTTGTTCAATGAAGTGGACTGAACACCCCATATTAAACGCCTAAGAATATACCTGACTGGTAAGAATCTTAATACCTATGGATTTATATATCTCCGAAATAGAATCAAGCGTGTGTACAGCAGCATAAACGCAGCAGTGATAGGAATGGTGAGGTTCGGTGAGCAAATGCAGACCCTTTGAAGTCGTATTGCATGGTACCCATTCCATGGGTCTCAACTCTCCAGGTTTAAGGGATTCTTCCTTCAGCTAAAACATGCATGTGGAACCCAGAGTATGATCCACCGTGTGATCGGGCAACGTGTTCAAATGTGTCTCAGTTTTCGTCCCCTGGTACTCAGGGGCAACATTCCAGATGCTTTACTAACACTCTCTCCACGTGGAGGGTCAGTGCCTTTAACCTCCTGTTTGGCCCAGTTCGCAATTTCTGCGGAAAATGAACAGGAATAGGGACAACCTATGAGAGACTAGCTGGAGGTGTCTGGATGGGCAAATTTAACTCTCATTTCCCACCAGGAAGAGGAATTAACCAAAGGCTCAGCGTGCCATGCCGGAACCACACTAGGTCCTGAAGCCATCCAGCGGTGTTGCGGCCAGCTCAGAAGAAAAAGAGTTGAAGAAGGGAGCTCAGGGGCACTGTAATTCACAAACCTGCAGAATTATAAATGACAGCTATCGTCCAACAATATACTGAAGTAAGGCTGCCAAGAGGACTTGAAAGCGGGGCAGAATTGCAGGAAACAGATTTCAGGAGGTAGACTGGAATTGCATGTAAAGCATAGGAAAAAAGGCAGAACATCCACAATGATGCACTTGGCCAAAAAGGGCATATGCGTTTTTTCCTGAATATATTCAGGAAAAAACGCATATGCCCTTTTTGGCCAACCAAGCAAGCTTGCAAAGGAAATCTGCACTACAATGAAGTCTCACTGCCCCCCGGTCAAACGGGTCATCTGAAAAAAGTGTAAAATCCAGAAAGGCAGGACAGGCCATGGAGAACTGGGAGCCTTGTTATGCTGATGGGCGGGATGTAAATTGCCAACAACCACTCTGGAGAAGTGTATGGTGTTTCTTCAAACATCCAAAAAACAAAGCAACAGAGCCTAGGGCACTTCCATTTATGGTCCTATAGCTTAGGGAAATTATAATCAAAAAGACACAGCCACCCCAAAGTTTGGGATGGCTCTGTTTACAAGAATCTCGTTTACGGTACAAGTTCAATATCACAGAAAGTGAAAAATGGATAAAGAAGTTGTGGTACTTATGTACAATGCAGTATCACTCAGCAATGAAATCTATGTCATCAGGCCCGTAGCAGCATAATGAGTGGATTCAGGTACGATGAGTCTAAGTGAAATAAGTCACACAGAAATAGAAACATCATAAGATATCTCTAATACACGGAATCTAAACTTGGCTACACAGGATCTGAATTACAAAACAGAACAGGGACTCAAATGCAGAAAACCAACTTATGCTTGCTTAAGGGGAAAGGTGAGTTGGGGTGCTGCATAAAACCAGAGATTGAAATTAGCACAGATACCATTCCTTTAGCCAAATATGTAATAGACAAGAGCTACTCCTTGCTCAACGAAGTGGACTCAACACACCATATTAAACGCCTAAGAATATACCTGACTAGTAGGAATCTTAAAACCTATGGATTTATAAGTCTCCGAAAGACAATCAAGCGTGTGTACAGTGGCATAAACGGAGCAGTGATAGGATTGGTGAGGTTCGGTGAGCAAATGCAGACCCTTTGAAGTCATATTGCATGTTACCCATTCGATGGGTCTCAATTCTCCAGGTTTAAGTATTCTTACTTCAGCTAAAACATGCATGTGTTACCCAGAGTATGATCCACCGTGTGATCGGGCAACGTGTTCAAATGTGTCTCAGTTTTCGTCCCCTGGTACTCGGGGGCAACATTCCAGATGCTTTACTAACACTCTCTCCACGTGGAGGGTCAGTGCCTTTAACCTCCTGTTTGGCCCAGTTTGCAATTTCTGCGGAAAATGAACAGGAATAGGGTGAACCAATGAGAGACTAGCTGGAGGTGTCTGGACGGTAAAATTTAACTCTCATTTCCCACAAGGAAGAGGAATTAACCAAAGGCTCAGCGTGCCATGCTGGAACCACACTAGGGCCTGAAGCAATCGTATGGTGTTGTGGCTAGCACACAAGAAAGCGAGTTGAAGAAAGGAGCTCAGGGGCACTGTAATTCACAAACCTGCAGAGTTATAAATGACAGCTATCGTCCAAAAATATATTGAAGTAATGCTGCCAAGAGGACTTGAAAGCGGGGCAGAATTGCAGGAAACCGATTTCAGGAGGTAGACTGGAATTGCATGTAAAGCATAGGAAAACAGGCAGAACGTCCACAATGATGCACTTGGCCAAAAAGGGCGTATGAGTTTCTTCCTGAATATATTCAGGAAAAAACGCATACGCACTTTTTGGCCAACCAAGCAAGTTTGCAAAGGAAATCTGCACTACAATGAAGTCTCACTGCCCCCCGGTCAAAAGGGCCATCTGAAAAAAGTGTAAAATCCAGAAAGGTAGGACAGGCCATGGAGAACTGGGAGCATTGTTATGCTGATGGGCGGGTTGTAAATTGCCAACAGCCACTCTGGAGAAGTGTATGGTGTTTCCTGAAACATCTAAAAAACAAAGAAAAACAGAGCCTAGGGCACTTCCACTTATGGTCCTATAGCTTAGGGAAATTAAAATCAAAAAGACACAGCCACCCCAAAATTTGGGAATGCGCTGTTTACAAGAACCTAGTTTATGGTACAAGTTCAATATCACAGAAAGCGAGAAATGGATAAAGAAGTTGTGGTACTTACGTACAATGCAATATCACTCAGCAATGAAATCTATGTCATCAGGCCCGTAGCAGCATAATGAGTAGATTCAGGTACGATGATTCTAAGTGAAATAAGTCACACAGAAAAAGAAACATCATAAGATATCACTACTACTCGGAATGTAAACTTGGCTACACAGGAACTGAATTACAAAACAGAACAGGGGCTCAAATGTAGAAAACCAACTTATGCTTGCTTAAGGGGAAAGGTGAGTTGGGGTGCTGCATAAAAGCAGAGATTGAAATTAGCACAGATACCGTTCCATAAGCCAAATATGTAATAGACAAGAGCTACTCCTTGCTCAACGAAGTGGACTCAGCACCCCATATTACACGCCTAAGACTATACCTGACTAGTAAGAATCTTAAAACCTATGGATTTATATGTCTCTGAAAGAGAATCAAGCGTGTGTACAGCGGCATACTCGCAGCAGTGATAGGATTGGTGAGAATCGGTGATCAAATGCAGACCCTTTGAAGTCATATTGCATGGTACCCATTCCATGGGTCTCAACTCTCCAGGTTTAAGGGATTCTTCCTTCAGCTAAAACATGCATGTTGAACCCAGAGTATGATCCACTGTGTGATCAGGAAATGTGTTCAAATGTGTCTCAGTTTTCGTCCCCTGGTACTCAGGTGCAACATTCCAGACGCTTTACTAACACTCTCCCCACTTGGAGAGTCAGTGTCTTTAACCTCCTGCTTGGCCCAGTTTGCAATTTCTGCATAAGATATACAGGAATAGGGAGAAAGAGTGAGAGACTAGCTGGAGGTGTCTGGACGGGCAAATTTAACTCTCATTTCCCACCAGGAAGAGGAATTAACCAAAGGCTCACCGTGCCGTGCCGGAACCACACTAGGGCCTGAAGCAATCCTGCGGTGTTGTGGCCAGCTCACAAGAAAGCGAGTTGAAGAAAGGAGCTCAGGGGCACTGTAATTCACAAACCTGCAGAGTTATAAATGACAGCTATCGTCCAAAAATATATTGAAGTAAGGTTGCCAAGAGGACTTGAAAGCGGGGCAGAATTGCAGGAAACCGATTTCAGGAGGTAGAGTGGAATTGCATGTAAAGCATAGGAAAAGAGGCAGAACGTCCACAATGATGCACTTGGCCAAATAGGGCGTATGCGTTTTATCCTGAATATACTCAGGAAAAAACGCATACGCCATTTTTGGCCAACCAAGCAAGCTTGCAAAGGAAATCTGCACTACAATGAAGTCTCACTGCCCTCCGGTCAAAAGGGCCATCTGAAAAAAGTGTAAAATCCAGAAAGGCAGGACAGGCCATGGAGAACTGGGAGCCTTGTTATGCTGATGTGTGGGATGTAAATTGCCAACAGCCACTCTGGAGAAGTGTATGGTGTTTCCTGAAACATCTAAAAAACAAAGAAAAACAGAGCCTAGGGCACTTCCACTTATGGTCCTATAGCTTAGGGAAATTAAAATCAAAAAGACACAGCCACCCCAAAATTTGGGAATGCGCTGTTTACAAGAACCTCGTTTACGGTACAAGTTCAATATCACAGAAAGCGAAAAATGGATAAAGAAGTTGTGGTACTTACGTACAATGCAATATCACTCAGCAATGAAATCTATGTCATCAGACCTGTAGCAGCATAATGAGTAGATTCAGGTACGATGATTCTAAGTGAAATAAGTCACACAGAAAAAGAAACATCATAAGATATCACTAATACACGGAATGTAAACTTGGCTACAGAGGAACTGAATTACAAAGCAGAACAGGGACTCAAATGTAGAAAACCAACTTATGCTTGCTTAAGGGGAAAGGTGAGTTGGGGTGCTGCATAAAACCAGAGATTGAAATTAGCACAGATACCATTCCATAAGCCAAATATGTAATAGACAAGAGCAACACCTTGCTCAACGAAGTGGACTCAACACCCCATATTAAACGCCTAAGAATATACCTGACTAGTAAGAATCTTAAAACCTATGGATTGATATGTCTCCAAAAGAGAATCAAGCGTGTGTACAGCAGAATACTCGCAGCAGTGATAGGATTGGTGAGAATCGGTGAGCAAATGCAGACCCTTTGAAGTCATATTGCATGGTACCCATTCCATGGGTCTCAACTCTCCAGGTTTAAGGGATTCTTCCTTCAGCTAAAACATGCATGTGGAAGCCAGAGTATGATCCACTGTGTGATCAGGAAACGTGTTCAAATGTGTCTCAGGTTTCGTCCCCTGGTACTCGGGTGCAACATTCCAGACGCTTTACTAACACTCTCCCCACTTGGAGAGTCAGTGCCTTTAACCTCCTGTTTGGCCCAGTTTGCAATTTCTGCGGAAAATGAACAGGAATAGGGAGAACCCATGAGAGACTAGCTGGAGGTGTCTGAACGGGCAAATTTAACCCTCATTTCCCACCAGGAAGAGGAATTAACCAAAGGCTCTGCGTGCCATTCCGGAACCACACTAGGGCCTGAAGCAATCTTGCAGTGTTGCGGCCAGCTCACAAGAAAGCGAGTTGAAGAAAGGAGCTCAGGGGCACTGTAATTCACAAACCTGCAGAGTTATAAATGACAGCTATCGTCCAAAAATATATTGAAGTAAGGCTGCCAAGAGGACTTGAAAGCGGGGCAGAATTGCAGGAAACCGATTTCAGGAGGTAGACTGGAATTGCATGTAAAGCATAGGAAAAGAGGCAGAACGTCCACCATGATGCACTTGGCCAAAAAGTGCGTATGCGTTTTTTCCTGAATATATTCAGGAAAAAACGCATACGCACTTTTTGGCCAGCAAAGCAAGCTTGCAAAGGAAATCTGCACTACAATGAAGTCTCACTGCCCAGCGGTCAAAAGGGTCATCTGAAAAAAGTGTAAAATCCAGAAAGGCAGGACAGGCCATGGAGAACTGGGAGCCTTGTTATGCTGAAGGGCAGGATGTAAATTGCCAACAGCCACTCTGGAGAAGTGTATGGTGTTTCCTGAAACATCTAAAAAACAAAGCAACAGAGCCTAGGGCACTTCCACTTATTGTCCTATAGCTTAGGGAAATTAAAATCAAAAAGACACAGCCACCGCAAAGTTTGGGATGGCTCTGTTGACAAGAAACTCGTTTACAGTACAAGTTCAATATCGCAGAAATCAAAAAATGGATAAAGAAGTTGTGGTACTTACGTACAATGCAATATCACTCAGCAATGAAATCTATGTCATCAGGCCCGTAGCTCAAAAATGAGTGGATTCAGGTATGATGATTCTAAGTGAAATAAGTCACACAGAAAAAGAAACATCATAAGATATCACTACTACACGGAATGTAAACTTCGCTACACAGGAACTGAATTACAAAACAGAACAGGGGCTCAAATGTAGAAAACCAACTTATGCTTGCTTAAGGGGAAAGGTGAGTTGTGGTGCTGCATAAAACCAGAGATTGAAATTAGCACAGATACCGTTCCATAAGCCAAATATATAATAGACAAGAGCTACTCCTTGCTCAAGGAAGTGGACTCAGCACCCCATATTACACGCCTAAGAATATACCTGACTAGTAAGAATCTTAAAACCTATGGATTTATATGTCTCTGAAAGAGAATCAAGCATGTGTACAGTGGCATAAACGCAGCAGTGATAGGATTGGTGAGGTTGGGTGAGCAAATGCAGACCCTTTGAAGTCATATTTCATGGTACCCATTCCATGGGTCTCAACTCTCTAGGTTTAAGGGATTCTTCCTTCAGCTAAAACATGCATGTGGAATCCAGAGTATGATCCACCATGTGATCGGGAAATGTGTTCAAAAGGGTCTCAGTTTTCGTCCCCTGGTACTTGGGTGCAACATTCCAGACGCTTTACTAACACTCTCCCCACTTGGAGAGTCAGTGCCTTTAACCTCCTGTTTGGCCCAGTTTGCAATTTCTGCGTAAGATGAACAGGAATAGGGAGAACCAGTGAGAGACTAGCTGGAGGTGTCTGGACGGGCAAAATTATCTTTCATTTCCCACCAGGAAGAGGAATTAACCAAAGGCTCAGCGTGCCGTGCCAGAACTACACTAGGGCCTGAAGCAATCCTGTGGTGTTGTGGCCAGCTCACAAGAAAGTGAGTTGAAGAAAGGAGCTCAGGGGCACTCTCATTCACACAGCTGCAGAGTTAAAAACGACAGCTTTCGTCCAAAAATATATTGAAGTAAGGCTGCCAAGAGGACTTGAAAGTGGGGCAGAATTGCAGGAAACTGATTTCAGGGGGTAGACAGGAATTGCATTTCAAGCATGGGAAAAGAGGGAGACCGGCCACAATGATGCACTTGGCAAAAAAGTGCGTATGCGTTTGTCCTGAATATATACAGGAAAAAAAGCATACGCCGTTTTTGGCCAACCAAGCAAGCTTGCAAAGGAAATCTGCACTACAATGAAGTCTCACATCCAACTGGTCAAAAGGGCCATCTGAAAAATGTGTAAAATCCAGAAAGGCAGGACAGGCCATGGAGAACTGGGAGCCTTGTTATGCTGATGGGCGGGATGTAAATTGCCAACAGCCACTCTGGAGAAGTGTATGGTGTTACCTAAAACATCCAAAACACAAAGCAACAGAGACTAGGGCACTTCCACTTATGGTCCTATAGCTTAGGGAAATTAAAATCAAAAAGACACAGCCACCCCAAAGTTTGGGCCGGCTCTCTTTACAAGAACCTCGTTTACGGTACAAGTTCAATATCACAGAATCCGAAAAATGGATAAAGAAGTTGTGGTACTTACGTACAGTGCAATATCACTCAGCAATGAAATCTATGTCATCAGGCCCGTAGCAGCATAATGAGTGGATACAGGTACGATGATTCTAAGTGAAATAAGTCACAAAGGAAAACAAACATCATAAGATATTACTAATACACGGAATGTAAACTTGGCTACACAGGAACTGAATTACAAAACAGAACAGGGACTCAAATGTAGAAAACCAACTTATGCTTGCTTAAGGGGAAAGATCAGTTGGGGTGCTGCATAAAACCAGAGATTGAAATTAGCACAGATACCGTTCCATAAGCCAAATATGTAATAGACAAGAGCTACTCCTTGCTCAACGAAGTGGACTCAACACCCCATATTAAACGCCTAAGAATATACCTGACTAGTAAGAATCTTAAAACCTATGGATTTATATGTCTCCGAAAGAGAATGAAGCGTGTGTACAGCGGCATAAATGCAGCAGTGATAGGATTGGTGAGGTTCGGTGAGCAAATGCAGACCCTTTGAAGTCATATTGCATGGTACCCATTCCATGGGTCTCAACTCTCCAGGTTTAAGGGATTCTTCCTTCAGCTAAAACATGCATGTTGAACCCAGAGTATGATCCACTGTGTGATCAGGAAATGTGTTCAAATGTGTCTCAGTTTTCGTCCCCTGGTACTCAGGTGCAACATTCCAGACGCTTTACTAACACTCTCCCCACTTGGAGAGTCAGTGTCTTTAACCTCCTGCTTGGCCCAGTTTGCAATTTCTGCATAAGATATACAGGAATAGGGAGAAAGAGTGAGAGACTAGCTGGAGGTGTCTGGACGGGCAAATTTAACTCTCATTTCCCACCAGGAAGAGGAATTAACCAAAGGCTCACCGTGCCGTGCCGGAACCACACTAGGGCCTGAAGCAATCCTGCGGTGTTGTGGCCAGCTCACAAGAAAGCGAGTTGAAGAAAGGAGCTCAGGGGCACTGTAATTCACAAACCTGCAGAGTTATAAATGACAGCTATCGTCCAAAAATATATTGAAGTAAGGTTGCCAAGAGGACTTGAAAGCGGGGCAGAATTGCAGGAAACCGATTTCAGGAGGTAGAGTGGAATTGCATGTAAAGCATAGGAAAAGAGGCAGAACGTCCACAATGATGCACTTGGCCAAATAGGGCGTATGCGTTTTATCCTGAATATACTCAGGAAAAAACGCATACGCCATTTTTGGCCAACCAAGCAAGCTTGCAAAGGAAATCTGCACTACAATGAAGTCTCACTGCCCTCCGGTCAAAAGGGCCATCTGAAAAAAGTGTAAAATCCAGAAAGGCAGGACAGGCCATGGAGAACTGGGAGCCTTGTTATGCTGATGTGTGGGATGTAAATTGCCAACAGCCACTCTGGAGAAGTGTATGGTGTTTCCTGAAACATCTAAAAAACAAAGAAAAACAGAGCCTAGGGCACTTCCACTTATGGTCCTATAGCTTAGGGATATGAAAATCAAAAAGACACAGCCACCCCAAAATTTGGGAATGCGCTGTTTACAAGAACCTCGTTTACGGTACAAGTTCAATATCACAGAAAGCGAAAAATGGATAAAGAAGTTGTGGTACTTACGTACAATGCAATATCACTCAGCAATGAAATCTATGTCATCAGACCTGTAGCAGCATAATGAGTAGATTCAGGTACGATGATTCTAAGTGAAATAAGTCACACAGAAAAAGAAACATCATAAGATATCACTAATACACGGAATGTAAACTTGGCTACAGAGGAACTGAATTACAAAGCAGAACAGGGACTCAAATGTAGAAAACCAACTTATGCTTGCTTAAGGGGAAAGGTGAGTTGGGGTGCTGCATAAAACCAGAGATTGAAATTAGCACAGATACCATTCCATAAGCCAAATATGTAATAGACAAGAGCAACACCTTGCTCAACGAAGTGGACTCAACACCCCATATTAAACGCCTAAGAATATACCTGACTAGTAAGAATCTTAAAACCTATGGATTGATATGTCTCCAAAAGAGAATCAAGCGTGTGTACAGCAGAATACTCGCAGCAGTGATAGGATTGGTGAGAATCGGTGAGCAAATGCAGACCCTTTGAAGTCATATTGCATGGTACCCATTCCATGGGTCTCAACTCTCCAGGTTTAAGGGATTCTTCCTTCAGCTAAAACATGCATGTGGAATCCAGAGTATGATCCACCATGTGATCGGGAAATGTGTTCAAAAGGGTCTCAGTTTTCGTCCCCTGGTACTTGGGTGCAACATTCCAGACGCTTTACTAACACTCTCCCCACTTGGAGAGTCAGTGCCTTTAACCTCCTGTTTGGCCCAGTTTGCAATTTCTGCGTAAGATGAACAGGAATAGGGAGAACCAGTGAGAGACTAGCTGGAGGTGTCTGGACGGGCAAAATTATCTTTCATTTCCCACCAGGAAGAGGAATTAACCAAAGGCTCAGCGTGCCGTGCCAGAACTACACTAGGGCCTGAAGCAATCCTGTGGTGTTGTGGCCAGCTCACAAGAAAGTGAGTTGAAGAAAGGAGCTCAGGGGCACTCTCATTCACACAGCTGCAGAGTTAAAAACGACAGCTTTCGTCCAAAAATATATTGAAGTAAGGCTGCCAAGAGGACTTGAAAGTGGGGCAGAATTGCAGGAAACTGATTTCAGGGGGTAGACAGGAATTGCATTTCAAGCATGGGAAAAGAGGGAGACCGGCCACAATGATGCACTTGGCAAAAAAGTGCGTATGCGTTTGTCCTGAATATATACAGGAAAAAAAGCATACGCCGTTTTTGGCCAACCAAGCAAGCTTGCAAAGGAAATCTGCACTACAATGAAGTCTCACATCCAACTGGTCAAAAGGGCCATCTGAAAAATGTGTAAAATCCAGAAAGGCAGGACAGGCCATGGAGAACTGGGAGCCTTGTTATGCTGATGGGCGGGATGTAAATTGCCAACAGCCACTCTGGAGAAGTGTATGGTGTTACCTAAAACATCCAAAACACAAAGCAACAGAGACTAGGGCACTTCCACTTATGGTCCTATAGCTTAGGGAAATTAAAATCAAAAAGACACAGCCACCCCAAAGTTTGGGCCGGCTCTCTTTACAAGAACCTCGTTTACGGTACAAGTTCAATATCACAGAATCCGAAAAATGGATAAAGAAGTTGTGGTACTTACGTACAGTGCAATATCACTCAGCAATGAAATCTATGTCATCAGGCCCGTAGCACCATAATGAGTGGATACAGGTACGATGATTCTAAGTGAAATAAGTCACAAAGGAAAACAAACATCATAAGATATTACTAATACACGGAATGTAAACTTGGCTACACAGGAACTGAATTACAAAACAGAACAGGGACTCAAATGTAGAAAACCAACTTATGCTTGCTTAAGGGGAAAGATCAGTTGGGGTGCTGCATAAAACCAGAGATTGAAATTAGCACAGATACCGTTCCATAAGCCAAATATGTAATAGACAAGAGCTACTCCTTGCTCAACGAAGTGGACTCAACACCCCATATTAAACGCCTAAGAATATACCTGACTAGTAAGAATCTTAAAACCTATGGATTTATATGTCTCCGAAAGAGAATGAAGCGTGTGTACAGCGGCATAAATGCAGCAGTGATAGGATTGGTGAGGTTCGGTGAGCAAATGCAGACCCTTTGAAGTCATATTGCATGGTACCCATTCCATGGGTCTCAACTCTCCAGGTTTAAGGGATTCTTCCTTCAGCTAAAACATGCATGTTGAACCCAGAGTATGATCCACTGTGTGATCAGGAAATGTGTTCAAATGTGTCTCAGTTTTCGTCCCCTGGTACTCAGGTGCAACATTCCAGACGCTTTACTAACACTCTCCCCACTTGGAGAGTCAGTGTCTTTAACCTCCTGCTTGGCCCAGTTTGCAATTTCTGCATAAGATATACAGGAATAGGGAGAAAGAGTGAGAGACTAGCTGGAGGTGTCTGGACGGGCAAATTTAACTCTCATTTCCCACCAGGAAGAGGAATTAACCAAAGGCTCACCGTGCCGTGCCGGAACCACACTAGGGCCTGAAGCAATCCTGCGGTGTTGTGGCCAGCTCACAAGAAAGCGAGTTGAAGAAAGGAGCTCAGGGGCACTGTAATTCACAAACCTGCAGAGTTATAAATGACAGCTATCGTCCAAAAATATATTGAAGTAAGGTTGCCAAGAGGACTTGAAAGCGGGGCAGAATTGCAGGAAACCGATTTCAGGAGGTAGAGTGGAATTGCATGTAAAGCATAGGAAAAGAGGCAGAACGTCCACAATGATGCACTTGGCCAAATAGGGCGTATGCGTTTTATCCTGAATATACTCAGGAAAAAACGCATACGCCATTTTTGGCCAACCAAGCAAGCTTGCAAAGGAAATCTGCACTACAATGAAGTCTCACTGCCCTCCGGTCAAAAGGGCCATCTGAAAAAAGTGTAAAATCCAGAAAGGCAGGACAGGCCATGGAGAACTGGGAGCCTTGTTATGCTGATGTGTGGGATGTAAATTGCCAACAGCCACTCTGGAGAAGTGTATGGTGTTTCCTGAAACATCTAAAAAACAAAGAAAAACAGAGCCTAGGGCACTTCCACTTATGGTCCTATAGCTTAGGGATATGAAAATCAAAAAGACACAGCCACCCCAAAATTTGGGAATGCGCTGTTTACAAGAACCTCGTTTACGGTACAAGTTCAATATCACAGAAAGCGAAAAATGGATAAAGAAGTTGTGGTACTTACGTACAATGCAATATCACTCAGCAATGAAATCTATGTCATCAGACCTGTAGCAGCATAATGAGTAGATTCAGGTACGATGATTCTAAGTGAAATAAGTCACACAGAAAAAGAAACATCATAAGATATCACTAATACACGGAATGTAAACTTGGCTACAGAGGAACTGAATTACAAAGCAGAACAGGGACTCAAATGTAGAAAACCAACTTATGCTTGCTTAAGGGGAAAGGTGAGTTGGGGTGCTGCATAAAACCAGAGATTGAAATTAGCACAGATACCATTCCATAAGCCAAATATGTAATAGACAAGAGCAACACCTTGCTCAACGAAGTGGACTCAACACCCCATATTAAACGCCTAAGAATATACCTGACTAGTAAGAATCTTAAAACCTATGGATTGATATGTCTCCAAAAGAGAATCAAGCGTGTGTACAGCAGAATACTCGCAGCAGTGATAGGATTGGTGAGAATCGGTGAGCAAATGCAGACCCTTTGAAGTCATATTGCATGGTACCCATTCCATGGGTCTCAACTCTCCAGGTTTAAGGGATTCTTCCTTCAGCTAAAACATGCATGTGGAATCCAGAGTATGATCCACCATGTGATCGGGAAATGTGTTCAAAAGGGTCTCAGTTTTCGTCCCCTGGTACTTGGGTGCAACATTCCAGACGCTTTACTAACACTCTCCCCACTTGGAGAGTCAGTGCCTTTAACCTCCTGTTTGGCCCAGTTTGCAATTTCTGCGTAAGATGAACAGGAATAGGGAGAACCAGTGAGAGACTAGCTGGAGGTGTCTGGACGGGCAAAATTATCTTTCATTTCCCACCAGGAAGAGGAATTAACCAAAGGCTCAGCGTGCCGTGCCAGAACTACACTAGGGCCTGAAGCAATCCTGTGGTGTTGTGGCCAGCTCACAAGAAAGTGAGTTGAAGAAAGGAGCTCAGGGGCACTCTCATTCACACAGCTGCAGAGTTAAAAACGACAGCTTTCGTCCAAAAATATATTGAAGTAAGGCTGCCAAGAGGACTTGAAAGTGGGGCAGAATTGCAGGAAACTGATTTCAGGGGGTAGACAGGAATTGCATTTCAAGCATGGGAAAAGAGGGAGACCGGCCACAATGATGCACTTGGCAAAAAAGTGCGTATGCGTTTGTCCTGAATATATACAGGAAAAAAAGCATACGCCGTTTTTGGCCAACCAAGCAAGCTTGCAAAGGAAATCTGCACTACAATGAAGTCTCACATCCAACTGGTCAAAAGGGCCATCTGAAAAATGTGTAAAATCCAGAAAGGCAGGACAGGCCATGGAGAACTGGGAGCCTTGTTATGCTGATGGGCGGGATGTAAATTGCCAACAGCCACTCTGGAGAAGTGTATGGTGTTACCTAAAACATCCAAAACACAAAGCAACAGAGACTAGGGCACTTCCACTTATGGTCCTATAGCTTAGGGAAATTAAAATCAAAAAGACACAGCCACCCCAAAGTTTGGGCCGGCTCTCTTTACAAGAACCTCGTTTACGGTACAAGTTCAATATCACAGAATCCGAAAAATGGATAAAGAAGTTGTGGTACTTACGTACAGTGCAATATCACTCAGCAATGAAATCTATGTCATCAGGCCCGTAGCACCATAATGAGTGGATACAGGTACGATGATTCTAAGTGAAATAAGTCACAAAGGAAAACAAACATCATAAGATATTACTAATACACGGAATGTAAACTTGGCTACACAGGAACTGAATTACAAAACAGAACAGGGACTCAAATGTAGAAAACCAACTTATGCTTGCTTAAGGGGAAAGATCAGTTGGGGTGCTGCATAAAACCAGAGATTGAAATTAGCACAGATACCGTTCCATAAGCCAAATATGTAATAGACAAGAGCTACTCCTTGCTCAACGAAGTGGACTCAACACCCCATATTAAACGCCTAAGAATATACCTGACTAGTAAGAATCTTAAAACCTATGGATTTATATGTCTCCGAAAGAGAATGAAGCGTGTGTACAGCGGCATAAATGCAGCAGTGATAGGATTGGTGAGGTTCGGTGAGCAAATGCAGACCCTTTGAAGTCATATTGCATGGTACCCATTCCATGGGTCTCAACTCTCCAGGTTTAAGGGATTCTTCCTTCAGCTAAAACATGCATGTTGAACCCAGAGTATGATCCACTGTGTGATCAGGAAATGTGTTCAAATGTGTCTCAGTTTTCGTCCCCTGGTACTCAGGTGCAACATTCCAGACGCTTTACTAACACTCTCCCCACTTGGAGAGTCAGTGTCTTTAACCTCCTGCTTGGCCCAGTTTGCAATTTCTGCATAAGATATACAGGAATAGGGAGAAAGAGTGAGAGACTAGCTGGAGGTGTCTGGACGGGCAAATTTAACTCTCATTTCCCACCAGGAAGAGGAATTAACCAAAGGCTCACCGTGCCGTGCCGGAACCACACTAGGGCCTGAAGCAATCCTGCGGTGTTGTGGCCAGCTCACAAGAAAGCGAGTTGAAGAAAGGAGCTCAGGGGCACTGTAATTCACAAACCTGCAGAGTTATAAATGACAGCTATCGTCCAAAAATATATTGAAGTAAGGTTGCCAAGAGGACTTGAAAGCGGGGCAGAATTGCAGGAAACCGATTTCAGGAGGTAGAGTGGAATTGCATGTAAAGCATAGGAAAAGAGGCAGAACGTCCACAATGATGCACTTGGCCAAATAGGGCGTATGCGTTTTATCCTGAATATACTCAGGAAAAAACGCATACGCCATTTTTGGCCAACCAAGCAAGCTTGCAAAGGAAATCTGCACTACAATGAAGTCTCACTGCCCTCCGGTCAAAAGGGCCATCTGAAAAAAGTGTAAAATCCAGAAAGGCAGGACAGGCCATGGAGAACTGGGAGCCTTGTTATGCTGATGTGTGGGATGTAAATTGCCAACAGCCACTCTGGAGAAGTGTATGGTGTTTCCTGAAACATCTAAAAAACAAAGAAAAACAGAGCCTAGGGCACTTCCACTTATGGTCCTATAGCTTAGGGATATGAAAATCAAAAAGACACAGCCACCCCAAAATTTGGGAATGCGCTGTTTACAAGAACCTCGTTTACGGTACAAGTTCAATATCACAGAAAGCGAAAAATGGATAAAGAAGTTGTGGTACTTACGTACAATGCAATATCACTCAGCAATGAAATCTATGTCATCAGACCTGTAGCAACATAATGAGTAGATTCAGGTACGATGATTCTAAGTGAAATAAGTCACACAGAAAAAGAAACATCATAAGATATCACTAATACACGGAATGTAAACTTGGCTACAGAGGAACTGAATTACAAAGCAGAACAGGGACTCAAATGTAGAAAACCAACTTATGCTTGCTTAAGGGGAAAGGTGAGTTGGGGTGCTGCATAAAACCAGAGATTGAAATTAGCACAGATACCATTCCATAAGCCAAATATGTAATAGACAAGAGCAACACCTTGCTCAACGAAGTGGACTCAACACCCCATATTAAACGCCTAAGAATATACCTGACTAGTAAGAATCTTAAAACCTATGGATTGATATGTCTCCAAAAGAGAATCAAGCGTGTGTACAGCAGAATACTCGCAGCAGTGATAGGATTGGTGAGAATCGGTGAGCAAATGCAGACCCTTTGAAGTCATATTGCATGGTACCCATTCCATGGGTCTCAACTCTCCAGGTTTAAGGGATTCTTCCTTCAGCTAAAACATGCATGTGGAAGCCAGAGTATGATCCACTGTGTGATCAGGAAACGTGTTCAAATGTGACTCAGGTTTCGTCCCCTGGTACTCGGGTGCAACATTCCAGACGCTTTACTAACACTCTCCCCACTTGGAGAGTCAGTGCCTTTAACCTCCTGTTTGGCCCAGTTTGCAATTTCTGCGGAAAATGAACAGGAATAGGGAGAACCCATGAGAGACTAGCTGGAGGTGTCTGGACGGGCAAATTTAACCCTCATTTCCCACCAGGAAGAGGAATTAACCAAAGGCTCTGCGTGCCATTCCGGAACCACACTAGGGCCTGAAGCAATCTTGCAGTGTTGCGGCCAGCTCACAAGAAAGCGAGTTGAAGAAAGGAGCTCAGGGGCACTGTAATTCACAAACCTGCAGAGTTATAAATGACAGCTATCGTCCAAAAATATATTGAAGTAAGGCTGCCAAGAGGACTTGAAAGCGGGGCAGAATTGCAGGAAACCGATTTCAGGAGGTAGACTGGAATTGCATGTAAAGCATAGGAAAAGAGGCAGAACGTCCACCATGATGCACTTGGCCAAAAAGTGCGTATGCGTTTTTTCCTGAATATATTCAGGAAAAAACGCATACGCACTTTTTGGCCAGCAAAGCAAGCTTGCAAAGGAAATCTGCACTACAATGAAGTCTCACTGCCCAGCGGTCAAAAGGGTCATCTGAAAAAAGTGTAAAATCCAGAAAGGTAGGACAGGCCATGGAGAACTGGGAGCCTTGTTATGCTGAAGGGCAGGATGTAAATTGCCAACAGCCACTCTGGAGAAGTGTATGGTGTTTCCTGAAACATCTAAAAAACAAAGCAACAGAGCCTAGGGCACTTCCACTTATTGTCCTATAGCTTAGGGAAATTAAAATCAAAAAGACACAGCCACCGCAAAGTTTGGGATGGCTCTGTTGACAAGAAACTCGTTTACAGTACAAGTTCAATATCGCAGAAATCAAAAAATGGATAAAGAAGTTGTGGTACTTACGTACAATGCAATATCACTCAGCAATGAAATCTATGTCATCAGGCCCGTAGCACAAAAATGAGTGGATTCAGGTATGATGATTCTAAGTGAAATAAGTCACACAGAAAAAGAAACATCATAAGATATCACTACTACACGGAATGTAAACTTCGCTACACAGGAACTGAATTACAAAACAGAACAGGGGCTCAAATGTAGAAAACCAACTTATGCTCGCTTAAGGGGAAAGGTGAGTTGTGGTGCTGCATAAAACCAGAGATTGAAATTAGCACAGATACCGTTCCATAAGCCAAATATATAATAGACAAGAGCTACTCCTTGCTCAAGGAAGTGGACTCAGCACCCCATATTACACGCCTAAGAATATACCTGACTAGTAAGAATCTTAAAACCTATGGATTTATATGTCTCTGAAAGAGAATCAAGCATGTGTACAGTGGCATAAACGCAGCAGTGATAGGATTGGTGAGGTTGGGTGAGCAAATGCAGACCCTTTGAAGTCATATTTCATGGTACCCATTCCATGGGTCTCAACTCTCTAGGTTTAAGGGATTCTTCCTTCAGCTAAAACATGCATGTGGAATCCAGAGTATGATCCACCATGTGATCGGGAAATGTGTTCAAAAGGGTCTCAGTTTTCGTCCCCTGGTACTTGGGTGCAACATTCCAGACGCTTTACTAACACTCTCCCCACTTGGAGAGTCAGTGCCTTTAACCTCCTGTTTGGCCCAGTTTGCAATTTCTGCGTAAGATGAACAGGAATAGGGAGAACCAGTGAGAGACTAGCTGGAGGTGTCTGGACGGGCAAAATTATCTTTCATTTCCCACCAGGAAGAGGAATTAACCAAAGGCTCAGCGTGCCGTGCCAGAACTACACTAGGGCCTGAAGCAATCCTGTGGTGTTGTGGCCAGCTCACAAGAAAGTGAGTTGAAGAAAGGAGCTCAGGGGCACTCTCATTCACACAGCTGCAGAGTTAAAAACGACAGCTTTCGTCCAAAAATATATTGAAGTAAGGCTGCCAAGAGGACTTGAAAGTGGGGCAGAATTGCAGGAAACTGATTTCAGGGGGTAGACAGGAATTGCATTTCAAGCATGGGAAAAGAGGGAGACCGGCCACAATGATGCACTTGGCAAAAAAGTGCGTATGCGTTTGTCCTGAATATATACAGGAAAAAAAGCATACGCCGTTTTTGGCCAACCAAGCAAGCTTGCAAAGGAAATCTGCACTACAATGAAGTCTCACATCCAACTGGTCAAAAGGGCCATCTGAAAAATGTGTAAAATCCAGAAAGGCAGGACAGGCCATGGAGAACTGGGAGCCTTGTTATGCTGATGGGCGGGATGTAAATTGCCAACAGCCACTCTGGAGAAGTGTATGGTGTTACCTAAAACATCCAAAACACAAAGCAACAGAGACTAGGGCACTTCCACTTATGGTCCTATAGCTTAGGGAAATTAAAATCAAAAAGACACAGCCACCCCAAAGTTTGGGCCGGCTCTCTTTACAAGAACCTCGTTTACGGTACAAGTTCAATATCACAGAATCCGAAAAATGGATAAAGAAGTTGTGGTACTTACGTACAGTGCAATATCACTCAGCAATGAAATCTATGTCATCAGGCCCGTAGCAGCATAATGAGTGGATACAGGTACGATGATTCTAAGTGAAATAAGTCACAAAGGAAAACAAACATCATAAGATATTACTAATACACGGAATGTAAACTTGGCTACACAGGAACTGAATTACAAAACAGAACAGGGACTCAAATGTAGAAAACCAACTTATGCTTGCTTAAGGGGAAAGATCAGTTGGGGTGCTGCATAAAACCAGAGATTGAAATTAGCACAGATACCGTTCCATAAGCCAAATATGTAATAGACAAGAGCTACTCCTTGCTCAACGAAGTGGACTCAACACCCCATATTAAACGCCTAAGAATATACCTGACTAGTAAGAATCTTAAAACCTATGGATTTATATGTCTCCGAAAGAGAATGAAGCGTGTGTACAGCGGCATAAATGCAGCAGTGATAGGATTGGTGAGGTTCGGTGAGCAAATGCAGACCCTTTGAAGTCATATTGCATGGTACCCATTCCATGGGTCTCAACTCTCCAGGTTTAAGGGATTCTTCCTTCAGCTAAAACATGCATGTGGAATCCAGAGTATGATCCACCGTGTGATCGGGCAACGTGTTCAAATGTGTCTCAGTTTTCGTCCCCTGGTACTCGGGTGCAACATTCCAGACGCTTTACTAACACTCTCCCCACTTGGAGAGTCAATGCCTTTAACCTCCTGTTTGGCCCAGTTTGCAATTTCTGCGTAAGATGAACAGGAATAGGGAGAACCAATGAGAGACTAGCTGGAGGTGTCTGGACGGGCAAATTTAACTCTCATTTCCCACCAGGAAGAGGAATTAACCAAAGGCTCAGCGTGCCATGCCGGAACCACACTAGGGCCTGAAGCAATCCTGTGGTGTTGCGGCCAGCTCACAAGAAAGCGAGCTGAAGAAAGGAGCTCAGGGACACTTTAATTCAAAAACCTGCAGAGTTATAAATGACAGCTATCGTCCAAAAATATATTGAAGTAAGGCTGCCAAGAGGACTTGAAAGCGGGGTAGAATTGCAGGAAACCGATTTCAGGAGGTAGACTGGAATTGCATGTAAAGCATATGAAAAGAGGCAAAACGTCCACCATGATGCACTTGGCCAAAAGGGGCGTATGCGTTTTTTCCTGAATATATTCAGGAAAAAACGCATACGCCCTTTTTGGCCAACCAAGCAAGCTTGCAAAGGAAATCTGCACTACAATGAAGTCTCACTGCCCCCCGGTCAAAAGGGTCATCTCAAAAAAGTGTAAAATCCAGAAAGGCAGGACAGGCCATGGAGAACTGGGAGCCTTGTTATGCTGATGGGCGGGATGTAAATTGCCAACAGCCACTCTGGAGAAGTGTATGGTGTTTCCTGAAACATCTAAAAAACAAAGCAACAGAGCCTAGGGCACTTCCACATATGGTCCTATAGCATAGGGAAATTAAAATCAAAAAGACACAGCCACCCCACAGTTTAGGACGGCTCTGTTTACAAGAACCTCATTTACGGTACAAGTTCAATATCACAGAAAGCGAAAAATGGATAGAGAAGTTGTGGTACTTACTTACAATGCAATATCACTCAGCAATGAAATCTATGTCATCAGGCCCGTAGCAGCATAATGAGTGGATTCAGGTACGATGATTCTAAGTGAAATAAGTCACACAGAAAAAGAAACATCATAAGATATCACTAATACACGGAAAGTAAACTTGGCTACATAGGAACTGAATTACAAAACAGAACAGGGTCTCAAATGTAGAAAACCAACCCATGTTTGCTTAAGGGGAAAGGTGAGTTGGGGTGCTGCATAAAACCAGAGATTGAAATTAGCACAGATACCTTTCCATAAGCCAAATATGTAATAGACAAGAGCTACTCCTTGCTCAACGAAGTGGACTCAACACCCCATATTAAACGCCTAAGAATATACCTGACTAGTAAGAATCTTAAAACCTATGGATTTATATGTCTCTGAAAGAGAATCAAGCGTGTGTACAGCGGCATAAACGCAGCAGTGATAGGATTGGTGAGGTTCAGTGAGCAAATGCAGACCCTTTGAAGTCATATTGCATGGTACCCATTCCATGGGTCTCAACTCTCCAGGTTTAAGGGATTCTTCCTTCAGCTAAAACATGCATGTGGAACCCAGAGTATGATCCACCGTGTGATCGGGCAACGTGTTCAAATGTGTCTCAGTTTTCGTCCCCTGGTACTCAGGGGCAACATTCCAGATGCTTTACTAACACTCTCTCCACGTGGAGGGTCAGTGCCTTTAACCTCCTGTGTGGCCCAGTTTGCAATTTCTGCGGAAAATGAACAGGAATAGGGAGAACCAATGAGAGACTAGCTGGAGGTGTCTGGATGGGCAAATTTAACTCTCATTTCCCACCAGGAAGAGGAATTAACCAAAGGCTCAGTGTGCCATGCCGGAACCACACTAGGTCCTGAAGCCATCCAGCGGTGTTGCGGCCAGCTCAGAAGGAAAACAGTTGAAGAAAGGAGCTCAGGGGCATTGTAATTCACAAACCTGCAGAATTATAAATGACAGCTATCGTCCAACAATATACTGAAGTAAGGCTGCCAAGAGGACTTGAAAGCGGGGCAGAATTGCAGGAAACCGATTTCAGGAGGTAGACTGGAATTGCATGTAAAGCATAGGAAAAAAGGCAGAACGTCCACAATGATGCACTTGGCCAAAAAGGGCATATGCGTTTTTTCCTGAATATATTCAGGAAAAAACGCATATGCCCTTTTTGGCCAACCAAGCAAGCTTGCAAAGGAAATCTGCACTACAATGAAGTCTCACTGCCCCCCGGTCAAACGGGCCATCTGAAAAAAGTGTAAAATCCAGAAAGGCAGGACAGGCCATGGAGAACTGGGAGCCTTGTTATGCTGATGGGCGGGATGTAAATTGCCAACAACCACTCTGGAGAAGTGTATGGTGTTTCTTCAAACATCCAAAAAACAAAGCAACAGAGCCTAGGGCACTTCCATTTATGGTCCTATAGCTTAGGGAAATTATAATCAAAAAGACACAGCCACCCCAAAGTTTGGGATGGCTCTGTTTACAAGAATCTCGTTTACGGTACAAGTTCAATATCACAGAAAGTGAAAAATGGATAAAGAAGTTGTGGTACTTATGTACAATGCAGTATCACTCAGCAATGAAATCTATGTCATCAGGCCCGTAGCAGCATAATGAGTGGATTCAGGTACGATGAGTCTAAGTGAAATAAGTCACACAGAAAAAGAAACATCATAAGATATCACTAATACACGGAATCTAAACTTGGCTACACAGGATCTGAATTACAAAACAGAACAGGGACTCAAATGCAGAAAACCAACTTATGCTTGCTTAAGGGGAAAGGTGAGTTGGGGTGCTGCATAAAACCAGAGATTGAAATTAGCACAGATACCATTCCTTTAGCCAAATATGTAATAGACAAGAGCTACTCCTTGCTCAACGAAGTGGACTCAACACACCATATTAAACGCCTAAGAATATACCTGACTAGTAGGAATCTTAAAACCTATGGATTTATAAGTCTCCGAAAGACAATCAAGCGTGTGTACAGTGGCATAAACGGAGCAGTGATAGGATTGGTGAGGTTCGGTGAGCAAATGCAGACCCTTTGAAGTCATATTGCATGTTACCCATTCCATGGGTCTCAATTCTCCAGGTTTAAGTATTCTTACTTCAGCTAAAACATGCATGTGTTATCCAGAGTATGATCCACCGTGTGATCGGGCAACGTGTTCAAATGTGTCTCAGTTTTCGTCCCCTGGTACTCGGGGGCAACATTCCAGATGCTTTACTAACACTCTCTCCACGTGGAGGGTCAGTGCCTTTAACCTCCTGTTTGGCCCAGTTGGCAATTTCTGCGGAAAATGAACAGGAATAGGTGAACCAATGAGAGACTAGCTGGAGGTGTCTGGACGGTAAAATTTAACTCTCATTTCCCACCAGGAAGAGGAATTAACCAAAGGCTCAGCGTGCCATGCCGGAACCACACTAGGGCCTGAAGCAATCGTACGGTGTTGTGGCTAGCACACAAGAAAGCGAGTTGAAGAAAGGAGCTCAGGGGCACTGTAATTCACAAACCTGCAGAGTTATAAATGACAGCTATCGTCCAAAAATATATTGAAGTAATGCTGCCAAGAGGACTTGAAAGCGGGGCAGAATTGCAGGAAACCGATTTCAGGAGGTAGACTGGAATTGCATGTAAAGCATAGGAAAACAGGCAGAACGTCCACAATGATGCACTTGGCCAAAAAGGGCGTATGAGTTTCTTCCTGAATATATTCAGGAAAAAACGCATACGCACTTTTTGGCCAACCAAGCAAGCTTGCAAAGGAAATCTGCACTACAATGAAGTCTCACTGCCCCCCGGTCAAAAGGGCCATCTGAAAAAAGTGTAAAATCCAGAAAGGCAGGACAGGCCATGGAGAACAGGGAGCCTTGTTATGCTGATAGGCGGGATGTAAATTGCCAACAGCCACTCTGGAGAAGTGTATGGTGTTTCCTGAAACATCTAAAAAACAAAGAAAAACAGAGCCTAGGGCACTTCCACTTATGGTCCTATAGCTTAGGGAAATTAAAATCAAAAAGACACAGCCACCCCAAAATTTGGGAATGCGCTGTTTACAAGAACCTAGTTTATGGTACAAGTTCAATATCACAGAAAGCGAAAAATGGATAAAGAAGTTGTGGTACTTACGTACAATGCAATATCACTCAGCAATGAAATCTATGTCATCAGGCCCGTAGCAGCATAATGAGTAGATTCAGGTACGATGATTCTAAGTGAAATAAGTCACACAGAAAAAGAAACATCATAAGATATCACTACTACTCGGAATGTAAACTTGGCTACACAGGAACTGAATTACAAAACAGAATAGTGTCTCAAATGTAGAAAACCAACTTATGCTTGCTTAAGGGGAAAGGTGAGTTTGGGTGCTGCATAAAAGCAGAGATTGAAATTAGCACAGATACCGTTCCATAAGCCAAATATGTAATAGACAAGAGCTACTCCTTGCTCAACGAAGTGGACTCAGCACCCCATATTACACGCCTAAGACTATACCTGACTAGTAAGAATCTTAAAACCTATGGATTTATATGTCTCTGAAAGAGAATCAAGCGTGTGTACAGCGGCATACTCGCAGCAGTGATAGGATTGGTGAGAATCGGTGATCAAATGCAGACCCTTTGAAGTCATATTGCATGGTACCCATTCCATGGGTCTCAACTCTCCAGGTTTAAGGGATTCTTCCTTCAGCTAAATCATGCATGTAGAACCCAGAGTATGATCCACTGTGTGATCAGGAAATGTGTTCAAATGTGTCTCAGTTTTCGTCCCCTGGTACTCAGGTGCAACATTCCAGACGCTTTACTAACACTCTCCCCACTTGGAGAGTCAGTGTCTTTAACCTCCTGCTTGGCCCAGTTTGCAATTTCTGCATAAGATATACAGGAATAGGGAGAAAGAGTGAGAGACTAGCTGGAGGTGTCTGGACGGGCAAATTTAACTCTCATTTCCCACCAGGAAGAGGAATTAACCAAAGGCTCACCGTGCCGTGCCGGAACCACACTAGGGCCTGAAGCAATCCTGCGGTGTTGTGGCCAGCTCACAAGAAAGCGAGTTGAAGAAAGGAGCTCAGGGGCACTGTAATTCACAAACCTGCAGAGTTATAAATGACAGCTATCGTCCAAAAATATATTGAAGTAAGGTTGCCAAGAGGACTTGAAAGCGGGGCAGAATTGCAGGAAACCGATTTCAGGAGGTAGAGTGGAATTGCATGTAAAGCATAGGAAAAGAGGCAGAACGTCCACAATGATGCACTTGGCCAAATAGGGCGTATGCGTTTTATCCTGAATATACTCAGGAAAAAACGCATACGCCATTTTTGGCCAACCAAGCAAGCTTGCAAAGGAAATCTGCACTACAATGAAGTCTCACTGCCCTCCGGTCAAAAGGGCCATCTGAAAAAAGTGTAAAATCCAGAAAGGCAGGACAGGCCATGGAGAACTGGGAGCCTTGTTATGCTGATGTGTGGGATGTAAATTGCCAACAGCCACTCTGGAGAAGTGTATGGTGTTTCCTGAAACATCTAAAAAACAAAGAAAAACAGAGCCTAGGGCACTTCCACTTATGGTCCTATAGCTTAGGGATATGAAAATCAAAAAGACACAGCCACCCCAAAATTTGGGAATGCGCTGTTTACAAGAACCTCGTTTACGGTACAAGTTCAATATCACAGAAAGCGAAAAATGGATAAAGAAGTTGTGGTACTTACGTACAATGCAATATCACTCAGCAATGAAATCTATGTCATCAGACCCGTAGCAGCATAATGAGTAGATTCAGGTACGATGATTCTAAGTGAAATAAGTCACACAGAAAAAGAAACATCATAAGATATCACTAATACACGGAATGTAAACTTGGCTACAGAGGAACTGAATTACAAAGCAGAACAGGGACTCAAATGTAGAAAACCAACTTATGCTTGCTTAAGGGGAAAGGTGAGTTGGGGTGCTGCATAAAACCAGAGATTGAAATTAGCACAGATACCATTCCATAAGCCAAATATGTAATAGACAAGAGCAACACCTTGCTCAACGAAGTGGACTCAACACCCCATATTAAACGCCTAAGAATATACCTGACTAGTAAGAATCTTAAAACCTATGGATTGATATGTCTCCAAAAGAGAATCAAGCGTGTGTACAGCGGAATACTCGCAGCAGTGATAGGATTGGTGAGAATCGGTGAGCAAATGCAGACCCTTTGAAGTCATATTGCATGGTACCCATTCCATGGGTCTCAACTCTCCAGGTTTAAGGGATTCTTCCTTCAGCTAAAACATGCGTGTGGAAGCCAGAGTATGATCCACTGTGTGATCAGGAAACGTGTTCAAATGTGTCTCAGGTTTCGTCCCCTGGTACTCGGGTGCAACATTCCAGACGCTTTACTAACACTCTCCCGACTTGGAGAGTCAGTGCCTTTAACCTCCTGTTTGGCCTAGTTTGCAATTTCTGCGGAAAATGAACAGGAATAGGGAGAACCAATGAGAGACTAGCTGGAGATGTCTGGACGGGCAAATTTAACTCTCATTTCCCACCAGGAAGAGGAATTAACCAAAGGCTCTGCATGCCATGCCGGAAAAACACTAGGGCCTGAAGCAATCCTGCGGTGTTGCGGCCACCTCACAAGAAAGCGAGTTGAAGAAAGGAGCTCAGGGGCACTGTAATTCACAAACCTGCAGAGTTATAAATGACAGCTATCGTCCAAAAATATATTGAAGTAAGGCTACCAAGAGGACTTGAAAGCGGGGCAGAATTGCAGGAAACCGATTTCAGGAGGTAGACTGGATTTGCATGTAAAGCATAGGAAAAGAGGCAGAACGTCCACAATGATGCACTGGACCAAAAAGGGCGTATGCATTTTTTCCTGAATATATTCAGGAAAAAACGTATACGCCCTTTTTGGCCAACCAAACAAGCTTGCAAAGGAAATCTGCACTACAATGAAGTCTCACTGCCCCCTGCTCAAAAGGGTCATCTGAAAAAAGTGTAAAATCCAGAAAGGCAGGACAGGCCATGGAGAACTGGGAGCCTTGTTATGCTGATGGGTGGGATGTAAATTGCCCACAGCCACTCTAGAGCAGTACATGGTGTTTCCTGAAACATCTAAAAAACAAAGCAACAGAGTCTAGGGCACTTCCACTTATGGTCCTATAGCTTATGGAAATTACAATTAAAAAGACACAGCCACCCCAAAGTTTGGGACGGCTCTGTTTACAAGAACCACGTTTATGGTACATGTTCAATATCACAGAAAGCGAGAAATGGATAAAGAAGTTGTGGTACTTACGTACAATGCAATATCACTCAGCAATAAAATCTATGTCATCAGGCCCATGGAAGCATAATGAGTGGATTCAGGTACGATGATTCTAAGTGAAATAAGTCACACAGAAAAAGAAACATCATAAGATATCATTAATACACGGAATATAAACTTGGCTACACAGGAACTGAATTATAAAACAGAACAGGGTCTCAAATGTAGAAAACCAACTTATGCTTGCTTAAGGGGAAAGGTGAGTTGGGGTGCTGCATAAAACCAGAGATTGAAATTAGCACAGATACCGTTCCATAAGCCAAATATGTAATAGACAAGAGCAACTCCTTGCTCAACGAAGTGGACTCAACACCCCATATTAAACGCCTAAGACTATACCTGACTAGTAAGAATCTTAAAACCTATGGATTTATATGTCTCCGAAAGAGAATCAAGCGTGTGTACAGCGGCATAAAGGCAGCAGTGATAGGATTGGTGAGGTTCAGTGAGCAAATGCCGACCCTTTGAAGTCATATTGCATGGTACCTATTCCATGGGTCTCAACTCTCCAGGTTTAAGGGATTCTTCCTTCAGCTAAAACATGCATGTGGAACCCAGAGTATGATCCACTGTGTGATCGGGAAACGTGTTCAAATGTGTCTCAGTTTTCGTCCCCTGGTACTCGGGTGCAACATTCCAGACGCTTTACTAACTCTCCCCACTTGGAGAGTCAGTGCCTTTAACCTCCTGTTAGGCCCAGTTTGCAATTTCTGTGGAAAATGAACAGGAATAGGGAGAACCAATGAGAGACTAGCTGGAGGTGTCTGGACGGGCAAATTTAACTCTCATTTCCCACCAGGAAATGGAATTAACCAAAGGCTCAGCGTGCCGTGCCGGAACCACACTAGGGCCTGAAGCAATCCTGCGGTGTTGCGGCCAGCTCACAAGAAAGCGAGTTGAAGAAAGGAGCTCAGGGGCACTGTAATTCTCAAACCTGCAGAGTTATAAATGACAGCTATCATCCAAAAATATATTGAAGTAAGTCTGCCAAGAGGACTTGAATGTGTGGCAGATTGCAGGAAACCGATTTCAGGAGGTAGACTGGAATTGCATGTAAATCATAGGAAAAGAGGCAGAACGTCCACAATGATGCACTTGGCCAAAAAGGGCATATGCGTTTTTTCCTGAATATATTCAGAAAGAAACGCATACGCCCTTTTTGGCCAACCAAGCAAGCTTGCAAAGGAAATCTGCACTACAATGAAGTCTCACTGCCCCCCGGTCAAACGGGCCATCTGAAAAATGTGTAAAATCCAGAAAGGCAGGACAGGCCATGGAGAACTGGGAGCCTTGTCATGCTGAAGGGCGGGATGAAAATTGCCAACAGCCACTCTGGAGAAGTGTATGGTGTTTCCTGAAACATCTACAAAACAAAACAACAGAGCCTAGGGCACTTCCACTTATGGTCCTATAGCTTAGGGAAATTAAAATCAAAAAGACACAGCCACCCCAAAGTTTGGGACGGCTCTGTTTACAAGAACCTTGTTTATGGTACAAGTTCAATATCGCAGAATGCGAAAAATGGATAAAGAAGTTTTGGTACTTAGGTACAATGCAATATCACTCAGCAATGAAATCTATGTCATCAGGCCCGAAGCAGCATAATGAGTGGATTCAGGTACGATGATTCTAAGTGAAATAAGTCACACAGAAAAAGAAACATCATAAGATATCACTAATACACGGAATTTAAACTTGGCTACACAGGAACTGAATTACAAAACAGAACAAGGTCTCAAATGTAGAAAACCAACTTATGCTTGCTTAAGGGGAAAGGTGAGTTGGGGTGCTGCATAAAACCAGAGATTGAAATTAGCACAGATACCGTTCCATAAGCCAAATATGTAATAGACAAGAGCTACTCCTTGCTCAACGAAGTGGACTCAACACCACATATTAAAAGCCTAACAATATACCTGACTAGTAAGAATCTTAAAACCTATGGATTTATATGTCTCCAAAAGAGAATCAAGTGTGTGTACAGTGGCATGAACGCAGCAGTGATAGGATGGTGAGTTTCGGTGAGCAAATGCAGACCCTTTGAAGTCATATTGCATGGTACCCATTCCATGAGTCTCAACCATCCAGGTTTAAGGGATTCTTCCTTCAGCTAAAACATGCATGTGGAACCCAGAGTATGATCCACCGTGTGATCCGGAAACGTGTTCAAATGTGTCTCAGTTTTCGTCCCCTGGTACTCGGGTGCAACATTCCAGACGCTTTATTAACACTCTCCCCACTTGGAGAGTCAGTGCCTTTAACCTCCTGTTTGGCCCAGTTTGCAATTCCTTCGGAAAATCAACAGGAATAGGGAGAACCAATGAGAGACTAGCTGGAGGTGTCTGGACAGGCAAATTTAACTCTCATTTCCCACCAGGCAGAGGAATTAACCAAAGGCTCAGTGTGCCTTGCCAGAACCACACTAGGGCCTGAAGCAATCCTGCGGTGTTGCTGCCAGCTCACAAGAAAGCAACTTGAAGAAAGGAGCTCAGGGGCACTGTCATTCACAAACCTGCAGAGTTATAAATGACAGCTATCGTCCAAAAATATGTTGAAGTAAGGCTGCCAAGAGGACTTGAAAGTGGAGCAGAATTGCAGGAAACCGATGTCAGGAGGTAGACTGGAATTGCATGTAAAGCATAGGAAAAGAGGCAGAACGTCCACAATGATGCACTTGGCCAAAAAGGGCGTATGCGTTTTTTCCTGAATATATTCAGGAAAAAACGCATACGCACTTTTTCGCCAACCAAGCAAGGTTGCAAAGGAAATCTGCACTACAATGAAGTCTCACTGCCCCCCGGTCAAAAGGGCCATCTGAAAAAAGTGTAAAATCCAGAAAGGCAGGACAGGCCGTGGAGAACTGGGAGCCTTGTCATGCTGAAGGGCGGGATGAAAATTGCCAACAGCCACTCTGGAGAAGTGTATGGTGTTTCCTGAAACATCTAGAAAACAAGCAACAGAGCCTAGGGCACTTCCATTTATGGTCCTACAGCTTAGGGAAATTAAAATCAAAAAGACACAGCCACCCCAAAGTTTGGGACGGCTCTGTTTACAAGAACCTCGTTTATGGTACAAGTTCAATATCGCAGAAAGCGAAAAATGGATAAAGAAGTTGTGGTACTTACCTACAATGCAATATCACTCAGCAATGAAATCTATGTCATCAGGCCCGAAGCAGCATAATGAGTGGATTCAGGTACAATGATTCTAAGTGAAATAAGTCACACAGAAAAAGAAACATCATAAGATATCACTAATACACGGAATGTAAACTTGGCTACAGAGGAACTGAATTACAAAACAGAACAGGGTCTCAAATGTAGAAAACCAACTTATGCTTGCTTAAGGGGAAAGGTGAGTTGGGGTGCTGCATAAAACCAGAGATTGAAATTAGCACAGATACCGTTCCATAAGCCAAATATGTAATAGACAAGAGCTACTCCTTGCTCAACGAAGTGGACTCAACACCCCATATTAAATGCCTAGGAATATACCTGACTAGTAAGAATCTTAAAACCTATGGATTTATATGTCTCCGAAAGAGAATCAAGCGTGTGTACAGCGGCATAAAGGCAGCAGTGAAAGGATTGGTGAGGTTTGGTGAGCAAATGCAGACCTTTTGAAGTCATATTGCATATTACCCATTCGATGGGTCTCAACTCTGCAGGTTTAAGGGATTCTTCCTTCAGCTAAAACATGCATGTGGAACCGAGAGTATGATCCACCGTGTGATCGGGATACGTGTTCAAATGTGTCTCAGTTTTCGTCCCCTGGTACTCGGGTGCAAAATTCCAGACGCTTTACTAACACTCTCCCCGCTTGGAGAGTCAGTGCCTTTAAACTCCTGTTTGGCCCAGTTTGCAATTTCTGCGGAAAATGAACAGGAATAGGGAGAACCAATGAGAGACTCGCTGCAGGTGTCTGGACAGGCAAATTTAACTCTCATTTCCCACCAGGAAGAGGATTTAACCAAAGGCTCAGCGTGCCGTGCCGGAACCACACTAGGGCCTGAAGCAATCCTGCGGTGTTGTAGCCAGCTCACAAGAAAGCGAGTTGAAGAAAGGAGCTCAGGGGCACTGTGATTCACAAACCTGCAGAGTTATAAGTGACAGCTATCGTCCAAAAATATATTGAAGTAAGGCTGCCAAGAGGACTTGAATGCGGGGCAGAATTGCAGGAAACCGCTTTCAGGAGGTAGACTGGAACTGCATGTAAAGCATAGGAAAAGAGGCAGAACGTCCACAATGATGCACTTGGCCAAAAAGGGCGTATGCGTTTTTTCCTGAATATATTCAGGAAAAAAGGCATACGCACTTTTTGGCCAACCAAGCAAGCTTGCAAAGGAAATCTGCACTACAATGAAGTTTCACTGCCCCCCGGTCAAAAGGACCATCGGAAAGAAGTGTAAAATCCAGAAAGGCAGGACAGGCCATGGAGAACTGGGAGCCTTGTTATGCTGATGGGCGGGATGTAAACTGCCAACAGCCACTCTGGAGAAGTGTATGGTGTTTCCTGAAACATCTAAAAAACAAAGCAACAGAGCCTAGGGCACTTCCATTTATGGTCCTATAGCTTAGGGAAATTAAAATCAAAAAGACACAGCCACCCCAATGTTTGGGACGGCTCTGTTTACAAGAACCTCGTTTACAGTACAAGTTCAATATCACAGAATGCGAAAAATGGATAAAGAACTTTTGGTACTTACGTACAATGCAATATCACTCAGCAATGAAATCTATGTCATCAGGCCCGTAGCTGCATACTGAGTGGATTCAGGTACGATGACTCTAAGTGACATAAGTCACACAGAAAAAGAAACATCATAAGATATCACTAATACACGGAATGTAAACTTGGCTACACAGGAACTGAATTACAAAACAGAACAGGGTCTCAAATATAGAAAACCAACTTATGCTTGCTTAAGGGGAAAGGTGAGTTGGGGTGCTGCATAAAACCAGAGATTGAACTTAGCACAGATACCGTTCCATAAGCCAAATATGTAATAGACAAGAGCTACTCCTTGCTCAACGAAGTGGAATCAACACCCCATAATAAACGCCTAAGAATATACCTGACTAGTAAGAATCTTAAAACCTATGGATTTCTATGTCTCCAAAAAAGAATCAGGCGTGTGTACAGCGGCATAAACGCAGCAGTGATAGGATTGGTGAGGTTCGGTGAGCAAATGCAGACCCTTTGAAGTCATATTGCATGGTACCCATTCCATGGGTCTCAACTCTCCAGGTTTAAGGGATTCTTCCTTCAGCTAAAACATGCATGTGGAACCCAGAGTATGATCCACCGTGTGATCGGGAAATGTGTTCAAATGTGTCTCAGTTTTCATCCCCTGGTAGTCGGGTGCAACATTCCAGACGCTTTACTAACACTCTCCCGACTTGGAGAGTCAATGCCTTTAAACTCCTGTTTGGCCCAGTTTGCAATTTCTGGGGAAAATGAACAGGAATAGGGAGAACCAATGAGAGACAAGCTGGAGGTGTCTGGACGGGCAAATTTAACTCTCATTACCCACCAGGACGAGGAATTAACCAAAGTCTCAGCGTGCCATGCCGGAACCACACTAGGGCCTGAAGCAATCATGCAGTGTTGCGGCCAGCTCACAAGAAAGCGAGTTGAAGAAAGGAGCTCAGGGGCACTGTCATTCACAAACCTGCAGAGTTATAAATGACAGCTATCGTCCAAAAATATATTGAAGTAAGGCTGCCAAGAGGACTTGAAAGCAGGGCAGAATTGCAGGAAACCGATTTCAGGAGGTAGACTGGAATTGCATGTAAAGCATAGGAAAAGAGGCAGAACGTCCACAATGATGCACTTGGCCAAAAAGGGCGTATGCGTTTTATCCTGAATATACTCAGGAAAAAACGCATACGCCCTTTTTGGCCAACCAAGCAAGCTTGCAAAGGAAATCTGCACTACAATGAAGTCTCACTGCCCCCCGGTCAAAAGGGCCATATGAAAAATGTGTAAAATCCAGAAAGGCAGGACAGGCCGTGGAGAACTGGGAGCCTTGTTATGCTGATGGGCGGGATTTATATTGCCAACAGCCACTCTGGAGATGCCTATGGTGTTTCCTGAAACATGTAAATAACAAAGCAACAGAGACTAGGGCACTTCCACTTATGGTCCTATAGCTTAAGGAAATTAAAATCAAAAAGACACAGCCACCCCAAAGTTTGGGACGGCTCTGTTTACAAGAACCTCGTTTACAGTACAAGTTCAATATCACAGAAAGCAAAAAATGGATAAAGAAGTTGTGGTACTTACGTACAATGCAATATCACTCAGCAATGAAATCTATGTCATCAGGCCCGTAGCAGCATAATGAGTGGATTCAGGTACGATGATTCTAAGTGAAATAAGTCACACAGAAAAAGAAACATCATAAGTTATCACTAATACACGGTATGTATACTTGGCTACACAGGAACAGAATTACAAAACAAAAGAGGGTCTCAAATGTAGAAAACCAACTTATGCTTGCTTAAGGGGAAAGGTGAGTTGGGGTGCTGCATAAAACCAGAGATTGAAATTGGCACAGATACCGTTCCATAAGCCAAATATGTAATAGACAAGAGCTACTCCTTTCTCAACGAAATGGACTCAACACCACATATTAAACGCCTAAGAATATACCTGACTAGTAAGAATCTTAAAACCTATGGATTTCTATGTCTCTGAAAGAGAATCAAGCGTGTGTACAGCGGCATAAACGCAGCAGTGATAGGATTGGTGAGGTTTGGTGAGCAAATGCAGACCCTTTGATGTCCTATTGCATGGTACCCATTCCATGGGTCTCAACTCTCCAGGTTTAAGGGATTCTTCCTTCAGCTAAAACATGCATGTGGAACCCAGAGTATGATCCACCATGTGATCGGGAAACGTGTTCAAATATGTCTCAATTTTTGTCCCCTGGTACTCCGGTGCAACATTCCAGACGCTTTACTAACAATCTCCCCACTTGGAGAGTCAGTGCCTTTAAACTCCTGTTTGCCCCAGTTTGCAATTTCTGCGTAAGATGAACAGGAATAGGGAGAACCAATGAGAGACTAGCTGGAGGTGTCTGGACGGGCAAATTTAACTCTCATTTCCCACCAGGAAGAGGAATTAACCAAAGGCTCAACGTGCCATGTCGGAACCACACTAGGGCCAGAAGCAATCCTGCGGTGTTGCGGCCAGCTCACAAGAAAGCGAGTTGAAGAAAGGAGCTCAGGGGCACTGTCATTCACAAACCTGCAGAGTTATAAATGACAGCTATCGTCCAAAAATATATTGAAGTAAGGCTGCCAAGAGGACTTGAAAGCGGGGCAGAATTGCAGGAAACCGATTTCAGGATGTAGACTGGAATTGCATGTAAAGCATAGGAAAAGAGGCAGAACGTCCACAATGATGCACTTGGCCAAAAAGGGCGTATGCGTTTTTTCCTGAATATATTCAGGAAAAAAGGCATACGCACTTTTTGGCCAACCAAGCAAGCTTGAAAAGGAAATCTGCACTACAATGAAGTTTCACTGCCCCCCGGTCAAAAGGACCATCGGAAAGAAGTGTAAAATCCAGAAAGGCAGGACAGGCCATGGAGAACTGGGAGCCTTGTTATGCTGATGGGCGGGATGTAAACTGCCAACAACCACTCTGGAGAAGTGTATGGTGTTTCCTGAAACATCTAAAAAACAAAGCAACAGAGCCTAGGGCACTTCCACTTATGGTCCTATAGCTTAGGGAAATTAAAATCAAAAATACACAGCCACCCCAAAGTTTGGGACTGCTCTGTTTACAAGAACCTCGTTTACAGTACAAGTTCAATATCACAGAATGCGAAAAATGGATAAAGAACTTTTGGTACTTACGTACAATGCAATATCACTCAGCAATGAAATCTATGTCATCAGGCCCGTAGCTGCATACTGAGTGGATTCAGGTACGATGATTCTAAGTGACATAAGTCACACAGAAAAAGAAACATCATAAGATATCACTAATACACGGAATGTAAACTTGGCTACACAGGAACTGAATTACAAAACAGAACAGGGTCTCAAATATAGAAAACCAACTTATGCTTGCTTAAGGGGAAAGGTGAGTTGGGGTGCTGCATAAAACCAGAGATTGAACTTAGCACAGATACCGTTCCATAAGCCAAATATGTAATAGACAAGAGCTACTCCTTGCTCAACGAAGTGGACTCAACAACCCATAATAAACGCCTAAGAATATACCTGACTAGTAAGAATCTTAAAACCTATGGATTTCTATGTCTCCAAAAAAGAATCAGGCGTGTGTACAGCGGCATAAACGCAGCAGTGATAGGATTGGTGAGGTTCGGTGAGCAAATGCAGACCCTTTGAAGTCATATTGCATGGTACCCATTCCATGGGTCTCAACTCTCCAGGTTTAAGGGATTCTTCCTTCAGCTAAAACATGCATGTGGAACCCAGAGTATGATCCACCGTGTGATCGGGAAACGTGTTCAAATGTATCTCAGTTTTTGTCCCCTGGTACTTGGGTGCAACATTCCAGACGCTTTACTAACACTCTGCCCACTTGGAGAGTCAGTGCCTTTAACCTCCTATTTGGCCCAGTTTGCAATTTCTGCATAAGATGAACAGGAATAGGGAGAACCAATGAGAGACTAGCTGGAGGTGTCTGGACGGGCAAATTTAACTCTACTTTCCCACCAGGAAGAGGAATTAACCAAGGCTCAGCGTGCCGTGCCGGAACCACACTAGGGCCTGAAGCAATCCTGCGGTGTTGCGGCCCGCTCACAAGAAAGCGAGTTGAAGAAAGGAGCTCAGGGGCACTGTAATTCACAAACCTGCAGAGTTATAAATGACAGCTATCGTCCAAAAATATATTGAAGTAAGGCTGCCAAGAGGACTTGAAAGCGGGGCAGAATTGCAGGAAACCGATTTCAGGAGGTAGACTGGAATTGCATGTAAAGCATAGGAAAAGAGGCAGAACGTCCACAATGATGCACTTGGCCAAAAAGGGCGTATGCGTTTTTTCCTGGATATATTCAGGAAAAAACGCATACGCCCTTTTTGGCCAACCAAGCAAGCTTGCAAAGAAAATCTGCACTACAATGATGTCTCAGTGCCCCCCGGTCAAAAGGGCCATCTGAAAAAAGTGTAAAATCCAGAAAGGCAGGACAGGCCATGGAGAACTGGGAGCCTTGTTATGCTGATGGGCGGGATGTAAATTGCCAACAGCCACTCTGGAGAAGTGTATGGTGTTTCCTGAAACATCCAAAAAACAAAGCAACAGAGCCTAGGGCACTTCCACTTATGGTCCTATAGCTTAGGGAAATTAAAATCAAAAAGACACAGCCACCCCAATGTTTGGGACGGCTCTGTTTACAAGAACCTCGTTTACGGTACAAGTTCAATATCACAGAAAGCGAAAAATGGACAAAGAAGTTGTGGTACTTACGTACAATGCAATATCACTCAGCAATGAAATCTATGTCATCAGGCCCGTAGCAGCATAATGAGTGGATTCAGGTACGATGATTCTAAGTGAAATAAGTCACACAGAAAATGAAACATCATAAGATATCACTACTACATGGAATGTAAACTTGGCTACACAGGAACTGAATTACAAAACAGAACAGGGTCTCAAATGTAGAACACCAACTTATGCTTGCTTAAGGGGAAAGGTGAGTTGAGGTGCTGCATAAAACCAGACATTGAATTTAGCACAGATACCGTTCCATAAGCCAAATATGTAATAGACAAGAGCTACTTCTTGCTCAACGAAGTGGACTCAACACCCCATATTAAACGCCTAAGAATATACCTGACTAGTAAGAATCTTAAAAACCTATGGATTGATATGTCTCCGAAAGAGAATGAAGCGTGTGTACAGCGGCATAAACGCAGCAGTGATAGGATTGGTGAGGTTCGGTGATTAAATGCAGACCCTTTGAAGTCATATTGCATGGTACCCATTCCATGGGTCTCAACTCTCCAGGTTTAAGGGATTCTTCCTTCAGCTAAAACATGCATGTGGAACCCAGAGTATGATCCACCGTGTGATCGGGAAACGTGTTCAAATGTGTCTCAGTTTTCGTCCCCTGGTACTCGGGTGCAACATTCCAGACGCTTTACTAACACTCTCCCCACTTGGAGAGTCAGTGCCTTTAACCTCCTGTTTGGCCCAGTTTGCAATTTCTGCGGTAAATGAACAGGAATAGGGAGAACCAATGAGAGACTAGCTGGAGGTGTCTGGACGGGCAAATTTAACTCTCATTTCCCACCAGGAAGAGGAATTAACCAAAGGCTCAGCGTGCCGTGCCGGAACAACACTAGGGCCTGAAGCAATCGTGCGGTGTTGCGGCCAGCTCACAAGAAAGTGAGTTGAAGAAAGGAGCTCAGGGGCACTGTCATTCACAAACCTGCAGAGTTATAAATGACAGCTATCGTCCAAAAATATATTGAAGTAAGGCTGCCAAGAGGACTTGAAAGCGGGGCAGAATTGCAGGAAACCGATTTCAGGAGGTACACTGGAATTACATGTGAAGCATAGGAAAAGAGGCAGAACGTCCACAATGATGCACTTGGCCAAAAAGGGCGTATGCGTTTTTTCCTGAATATATTCAGGAAAAAACGCATACGCACTTTTTGGCCAACCAAGCAAGCTTGCAAAGGAAATCTGCACTACAATGAAGTCTCACTGACCCCTGGTCAAAACGGCCATCTGAAAAAAGTGTAAAATCCAGAAAGGCAGGACAGGCCATGGAGAACTGGGAGCCTTTGTTATGCTGATGGGCGGGATGTAAATTGCCAACAGCCACTCTGGAGAAGTGTATGGTGTTTCCTGAAACATCTAAAAAACAAAGCAACAGAGCCTAGGGCACTTCCACTTATGGTCCTATAGCTTAGGGAAATTAAAATCAAAAAGACACAGCCACCCCAAAGATTGGGACGGCTCTGTTAACAAGAACCTCGTTTACGTTACAAGTTCAATATCGCAGAAGGTGAAAAATGGATAAAGAAGTTGTGGTACTTACGTACAATGCAATATCACTCAACAATGAAATCTATATCATCAGGCCCGTAGCAGCATAATGAGTGGATTCAGGTACGATGATTCTAAGTCAAATAAGTCACACAGAAAAAGAAACATCATAAGATATCACTAATACACAGAATGTAAACTTGGCTACACAGGAACTGAATTACAAAACAGAACAGGGTCTCAAATGTAGAAAACCAACTTATGCTTGCTTAAGGGGAAAGGTGAGTTGGGGTGCTGCATAAAACCAGAGATGGAAATTAGCACAGATACCATTCCATAAGCCAAATACATAATAGACAAGAGCTACTCCTTGCTCAATTAAGTGGACTCAACACCCCATATTAAACGCCTAAGAATATACCTGACTAGTAACAATCTTAAAACCTATGGATTTCTATATCTCCGAAAGAGAATCAAGCGTGTGTACAGCGGCATAAATGCAGCAGTGATAGGATTGGTGAGGTTTGGTGAGCAAATGCAGACCCGTTGAAGCCATATTTCATGGTACCCATTCCATGGGACTCAACTTTCCAGGTTTAAGGGATTCTTCCTTCAGCTAAAACATGCATGTGGAACCCAGATTATGATCCACCGTGTGATCGGGAAACGTGTTCAAATGTGTCTCAGTTTTCGTCCCCTGGTACTCGGATGCAACATTCCAGATGCTTTACTAACACTCTCCCCACTTGGAGAGTCAGTGCCTTTAAACTCCTGTTTGGCCCAGTTTGCAATTTCTGCGGAAAATAAACAAAAACAGGGAGAACCAATGAGAGACTAGCTGGAGGTCTCTGGACGGGCAAATTTAACTCTCATTTCCCAGCAGGAAGAGGAATTAACCAAAGGCTCAGTGTGCCATGCCGGAACTACACTAGGGCCTGAAGCAATCCTGCGGTGTTGCAGCCAGCTCACAAGAAAGCGAGTTGAAGAAAGGAGCTCAGGGACACTGTAATTCAAAAACCTGCAGAGTTATAAAAGACAGCTATCGTCGAAAAATATATTGAAGTAAGGCTGCCAAGAGGACTTGAAAGCGGGGCAGAATTGCAGGAAACCGATTTCAGGAGGTAGACTGGAATTGCATGTAAAGCATAGTAAAAGAGGCAGAACGTCCACAATGATGCACTTGGCCAAAAAGGGCGTACGTGTTTTTTCCTGAATATATTCAGAAAAAAACGCATACGCCCTTTTTGGCCAACCAAGCAAGCTTGCAAAGGAAATCTGCATAACAATGAAGTGTCACTGCCGCCCGGTCAAAAGGGCCATCTGAAAAAAGTGTAAAATCCAGAAAGGCAGGACAGGCCATGGAGAACTGGGAGCCTTGTTATGCTGATGGGCGGGATGTAAATTGCCAACAGCCACTCTGGAGAAGTGTATGGTGTTTCCTGAAACATCTAAAAAACAAAGCAACAGAGCCTAGGGCACTTCCACTTATGGTCCTATAGCTTAGGGAAATTAAAATCAAAAAGACACAGCCACCCAAATGTTTGGGACAGCTCTGTTTACAAGAACCTCATTTACGGTACAAGTTCAATATCACAGAAAGCGAAAAATGGATAAAGAAGTTGTGGTACTTACGTACAATGCAATATCACACAGCAATGAAATCTATGTCATCAGGCCCGTAGCAGCATAATGAGAGGATTCAGGTACGATGATTCTAAGTGAAATAAGTCACACAGAAAAAGAAACATCATAAGATATCACTAATACACGGAATGTAAACTTGGCTACACAGGAACTGAATTACAAAACAGAACAGGGTCTCAAATGTAGAACACCAACTTATGCTTGCTTAAGGTGAAAGGTGAGTTGGGGTGCTGCATGAAACCAGAGATTGAAATTAGCACACATACCGTTCCATAAGCCAAATATGTAATAGACAAGAGCTACTCCTTGCTCAACGAAGTGGACTCAACACCCCATATTAAACGCCTAAGAATATACCTGACTAGTAAAAATCTTAAAACCTATGGATTGATATGTCTCCGAAGGAGAATCAAGCGTGTGTACAGCGACATAAACGCAGCAGTGATAGCATTGGTGAGGTTCGGTGAGCAAATGCAGACCCTTTGAAGTCATATTGCATGGTACCCATTCCATGGGTCTCAACTCTCCAGGTTTAAGGGTATCTTCCTTCAGATGAAACATGCATGTGGAACCCAGAGTATGATCCACCATGTGATCGGGAAATGTGTTCAAATGTGTCTCAGTTTTCGTCCCCTGGTACTCGGGTGCAACATTCCAGACGCTTTACTAACACTCTCCCCAATTGGAGAGTCAGTGCCTTTAACCTCCTGTTTGGCCCAGTTTGCAATTTCTGTGGAAAATGAACAGGAATAGGGAGAACCCATGAGAGACTAGCTGGAGGTGTCTGCACGGGCAAATTTAACTCTCATTTCCCACCAGGAAGAGGAATTAACCAAAGGCTCAGCATGCCATGCCGGAACCACACTAGGGCCTGAAGCAATCCTGCGGTGTTGCGGCCAGCTCACAAGAAAGCGAGTTGAAGAAAGGAGCTCAGGGGCACTGTCATTCACAAACCTGCAGAGCTATAAATGACAGCTATCGTCCAAAAATATATTGAAGTAAGGCTGACAAGAGGACTTGAAAGCGGGGCAGAATTGCAGGAAACCGATTTCAGGAGGTAGACTGGAATTGCATGTAAAGCATAGGAAAAGAGGCAGAACGTCCACAATGATGCACTTGGCCAAAAAGGGCGTATGCGTTTTTTCCTGAATATATTCAGGAAAAAACGCATACGCCCTTTTTGGCCAACCAAGCAAGCTTGCAAAGGAAATCTGCACAACAGTGAAGTCTCACTGCCCCCCGGTCAAAGGGCCATCTGAAAAAAGTGTAAAATCCAGAAAGGCAGGAGAGGCCATGGAGAACTGGGAGCCTTGTTATGCTGATGGGCGGGATGTAAACTGCCAACAGCCACTCTGGAGAAGTGTATGTTGTTTCCTGAAACATCCAAAAAACAAAGCAACAGAGCCTAGGGCACTTCCAATTATGGTCCTATAGTTTAGGGAAATTAAAATCAAAAAGACACAGCCACCCCAAAGTTTGGGGCGGCTCTGTTTACAAGAACCTCGTTTACGGTACAAGTTCAATATCACAGAAAGCGAAAAATGGATAAAGAAGTTGTGGTACTTACGTACAATGCAATATCACTCAGCAATGAAATCTATGTCATCGGGCCCATAGCAGCATAATGAGTGGATTCAGGTACGATGATTCTAAGTGAAATAAGTCACACAGAGTAAGAAACATCATAAGATATCACAACTACACGGAATGTAAACTTGGCTACACAGGAACTGAATTACAAAACAGAACACGGTCTCAAATGTAGAAAACCAACTTATGCTTGCTTAAGGGGAAAGGATAGGAAAAGAGGCAGAACGTCCACAATGATGCACTTGGCCAAAAAGGGCGTATGCATTTTTTCCTGAATATATTCAGGAAAAAACGCATACGCCCTTTTTGGCCAACCAAGCAAGCTTGCAAAGGAAATCTGCACTACAATGAAGTCTCACTGCCCCACGGTCAAAAGGGCCATCTGAGAAAAGTGTAAAATCCAGAAAGGCAGGACAGGCCATGGAGAACTGGGAGCCTTGTTATGCTGATGGGCGGGATGTAAATAGCCAACAGCCACTCTGGAGAAGTGTATGGTGTTTCCTGAAACATCTAAAAAACAAAGCAACAGAGCCTAGGGCACTTCCACTTATGGTCCTATAGCTTAGGGAAATTAAAATCAAAAAGACACAGCCACCCCAAAGTTTGGGATGGCTCTGTTTACAAGAACCTCGTTTACGGTACAAGTTAAATATCGCAGAAGGTGAAAAATGGATAAAGAAATTGTGGTACTTACGTACAATGCAATATCACTCAGCAATGAAATCTATGTCATCAGGCCTGTAGCAGCATAATGAGTGGATTCAGGTACGATGATTGTAAGTGAAATAAGTCACACAGAAAAAGAAACATCATAAGATATCACTAATACACGGAATGTAAACTTGGCTACAGAGGAACTGAATTACAAAACAGAACAGGGTCTCAAATGTAGAAAACCAACCTATGTTTGCTTAAGGGGCAAGGTGAGTTGGGGTGCTGCATAAAACCAGAGATTGAAATTAACACAGATACCGTTCCATAAGCCAAATATGTAACAGACAAGAGCTACTCCTTGCTCAACGAAGTGGACTCAACACCCCATATTAAACGCCTAAGAATATACCTGACTAGTAAGAATCTTAAAACCTATGGATTTATATGTCTCTGAAAGAGAATCAAGCGTGTGTACAATGGCATAAACTCAGCAGTGATAGGATTGGTGATGTTCGGTGAGCAAATGCAGACCCTTTGAAGTCATATTGCATGGCACCCATTCCATGGGTCTCAACTCTCCAGGTTTAAGGGATTCTTCCTTCAGCTAAAACATGCATGTGGAACCCAGAGTATGATCTACCGTGTGATCGGGAAACGTGTTCAAATGTGTCTCAGTTTTCGTCCCCTGGTACTCGGGTGCAACATTCCAGACGCTTTACTAACTCTCCCCACTTGGAGAGTCAGTGCCTTTAACCTCCTGTTTGGCCCAGTTTGCAATTTCTGCGGAAAATGAACAGGAATAGGGAGAACCAATGAGAGCCTAGCTGGAGGTGACTGCACGTGCAAATTTAACTCTCATTTCCCACCAGGAAGAGGAATTAACCAAAGGCTCAGCATGCCATGCCGGAACCACACTAGGGCCTGAAGCAATCCTGCGGTGTTGCGGCCAGCTCACAAGAAAGCGAGTTGAAGAAAGGAGCTCAGGGGCACTGTAATTCACAAACCTGCAGAGTTATAAGTGACAGCTATCGTCCAAAAATATATTGAAGTAAGGCTGCCAAGATGACTTGAAAGCGGGCGAGAGTTGCAGGAAACCGATTTCAGGAGGTAGACTGGAATTGCATGTAAAGCATAGGAAAAGAGGCAGAACGTCCACAATGATGCACTTGGCCAAAAAGGGTGTATGCGTTTTTTCCTGAATGTATTCAGGAAAAAACTCATACACACTTTTTGGCCAACCAAGCAAGCTTGCAAAGGAAATCTGCACTACAATGAAGTCTCACTGCCCCCCAGTCAAAAGGGCCATTTGAAAAAAGTGTAAAATCCAGAAAGGCAGGAGAGGCCATGGAGAATTGGGAGCCATGTTATGCTGTTGGGCGGGATGTAAACTGCCAACAGCCACTCTGGAGAAGTGTATGGTGTTTCCTGAAACATCCAAAAAACAAAGCAACAGAGCCTAGGGCACTTCCAATTATGGTCCTATAGTTTAGGGAAATTAAAATCAAAAAGACACAGCCACCCCAAAGTTTAGGACGGCTCTGTTTACAAGAACCTCGTTTACGGTACAAGTTCAATATCACAGAAAGCGAAAAATGGATAAAGAAGTTGTGGTACTTACGTACAATGCAATATCACTCAGCAATGAAATCTATGTCATCAGGCCCATAGCAGCATAATGAGTGGATTCAGCTACGATGATTCTAAGTGAAATAAATCACACAGAAAATGAAACATCATAAGATATCACTACTACACGGAATGTAAACTTGGCTACACAGGAACTGAATTACAAAATAGAACAGGGTCTCAAATGTAGAAAACCAACTTATGCTTGCTTAAGGGGAAAGGATAGGAAAAGAGGCAGAACGTCCACAATGATGCACTTGGCCAAAAAGGGCATATGCGTTTTTTCCTGAATATATTCAGGAAAAACGCATATGCCCTTTTTGGCCAACCAAGCAAGCTTGCAAATGAAATCTGCACTACAATGAAGTCTCACTGCCCCCCAGTCAAAAGGGCCATCTGAAAAAAGTGTAAAATCCAGAAAGACAGGACAGGCCATGGAGAACTGGGAGCCTTGTTATGCTGATGGGTGGGATGTAAATTGCCAACAGCCACTCTGGAGAAGTGTGTGGTGTTTCCTGAAACATCTAAGAAACAAAGCAACAGAGCCTAGGGCACTTCCACTTATGGTCCTATAGCTTAGGGAAATTAAAATCAAAAAGACACAGCCACCCCAAAGTTTGGGATGGCTCTGTTTACAAGAACCTCGTTTACGGTACAAGTTCAATATCACAGAAAGCAAAAAATGGATAAAGAAGTTGTGATACTTACGTACAATGCAATATCACTCAGCAATGAAATCTATGTCATCAGACCCATAGCAGCATAATGAGAGGATTCAGGTATGATGATTCTAAGTGAAATAAGTCACACAGAAAAAGAAACATCATAAGATATCACTACTACACGGAATGTAAACTTGGCTACACAGGAACTGAATTACAAAACAGAACAGGGTCTCAAATGTAGAAAACCAACTTATGCTTGCTTAAGGGGAAGGGTGAGTTGTGGTGCTTCATAAAACCAGAGATTGAAATTAGCACAGATACCGTTCCATTAGCCAAATATGTAATAGACAAGAACTACTCCTTGCTCAACGAAGTGGACTCAACACCCCATATTAAACGCCTAAGAATATAGCTGACTAGTAAGAATCTTAAAACCTATGGATTTATATGTCTCCGAAAGAGAATCAAGCATGTGTACAGCAGCATAAACGCAGCAGTGATAGGATTTGTGAGGTTCAGTGAGCAAATGCAGACCCTTTGAAGTCGTATTGCATGGTACCCATTCCATGGGTCTCAACTCTCCAGGTTTAAGGGATTCTTCCTTCAGCTAAAACATGCATGTGGAACCCAGAGTATGATCCACCGTGTGATCGGGAAACGTGTTCAAATGTGTCTCAGTTTTCAACCCTGGTACACGGGTACAACATTCCAGACGCTTCACTAACACTCACCCCACTTGGAGAGTCAGTGCCATTAACCTCCTGTTTGGCCCAGTTTGCAATTTCTGCGGTAAATGAACAGGAATAGGGAGAACCAATGAGAGACTAGCTGGAGGTGTCTGGACGGGCAAATTTAACTCTCATTTCCCACCAGGAAGAGGAATTAACCAAAGGCTCAGCGTGCCGTGCCGGAACAACACTAGGGCCTGAAGCAATCGTGCGGTGTTGCGGCCAGCTCACAAGAAAGCGAGTTGAAGAAAGGAGCTCAGGGGCACTGTCATTCACAAACCTGCAGAGTTATAAATGACAGCCATCGTCCAAAAATATATTGAAGTAAGGCTGCCAAGAGGACTTGAAAGCGGGGCAGAATTGCAGGAAACCGATTTCAGGAGGTACACTGGAATTACATGTAAAGCATAGGAAAAGAGGCAGAACGTCCACAATGATGCACTTGGCCAAAAAGGGCGTATGCGTTTTTTCCTGAATATATTCAGGAAAAAACGCATACGCCCTTTTTGGCCAACCAAGCAAGCTTGCAAAGGAAATCTGCACTACAATGAAGTCTCACTGCCCCACAGTCAAAAGGGCCATCTGAAAAAAGTGTAAACTCCAGAAAGGAAGGACAGGCCATGGAGAAATGGGAGCCTTGTTATGCTGATGGGCGGGATGTAAATTGCCAACAGCCACTCTGGAGAAGTGTATGGTGTTTCCTGAAACATCCAAAAAACAAAGCAACAGAGCCTAGGGCACTTCCACTTATGGTCCTATAGTTTAGGGAAATTAAAATCAAAAAGACACAGCCACCCCAAAGTTTGGGAGAGCTCGGTTTACAAGAACCTCATTTACGGTACAAGTTCAATATCACAGAAAGCGCAAAATGGATAAAGAAGTTGTGGTACTTACGTACAATGCAATATCACTCAGCAATGAAATCTATGTCATCAGGCCCATAGCAGCATAATGAGTGGATTCAGGTACGATGATTCTAAGTGAAATAAGTCACACAGAAAAAGAAACATCATAAGATATCACTAATACACGGAATGTAAACTTCGCTACAGAGGAATTGAATTACAAAACAGAACAGGGTCTCAAATGTAGAACACCAACTTATGCTTGCTTAAGGTAAAGGAGAGTTGGGCTGCTGCATAAAACCAGAGATTGAAATTAGCACAGATACCGTTCCATAAGCCAAATATGTAATAGACAAGAGCTACTCCTTGCTCAACGGAGTGGACTCAACACCCCATATTAAACGCCTAAGAATATACCTGACTGGTAAGAATCTTAATACCTATGGTTTTATATGTCTCCGAAAGACAATCAAGCGTGTGTACAGCAGCATAAACGCAGCAGTGATAGGATTGGTGAGGTTCTTTGAGCAAATGCAGACCCTTTGAAGTCGTATTGCATGGTAACCATTCCGTGGGTCTCAACTCTCCAGGTTTCAGGGATTTTTCCTTCAGCTAAAACATGCATGTGGAACCCAGAGTATGATCCACTGTGTGATCGGGAAACGTGTTCAAATGTGTCTCAGTTTTCGTCCCCTGCTACTCGGGTGCAACATTCCAGACGCTTTACTAACACTCTCCCCACTTGGAGAGTCAGTGCGTTTAACCTCCTGTTTGGCCCAGTTTGCAATTTCTGCGGAAAATGAACAGGAATAGGGAGAACCAATGAGAGACTAGCTGGAGGTGTCTGGACGGGCAAATTTAACTCTCATTTCCCAGCAGGAAGAGGAATTAACCAAAGGCTCAGCGTGACATGCCGGAACCACACTACGGCCTGAAGCAATCGTGCGGTGTTGCGGCCAGCTCACAAGAAAGCGAGTTGAAGAAAGGAGCTCAGGGACACTGTCATTCACAAACTTGGAGAGTTATAAATGACAGCTATCGTCTAAAAATATATTGAAGTAAGGCTGCCAAGAGGACTTGAAAGCGGGGCAGAATTGCAGGAAACCGATTTCAGGAGGTAGCCTGGAATTGCATATAAAGCATAGGAAAAGAGGCAGAACGTCCACAATGATGCACTTGGCCAAAAAGGTCGTATGCGTTTTTTCCTGAATGTATTCGGTAAAAAACGCATACACACTTTTTGGCCAACCAAGCAAGCTTGCAAAGGAAATCTGCACTACAAAGAAGTCTCACTGCCCCCCGGTCAAAAGGGCCATATGAAAAATGTGTAAAATCCAGAAAGGCAGGACAGGCCATGGAGAACTGGGAGCCTTGTTATGCTGATGGGCGGGATGTAAATTGCCAACAGCCACTCTAGAGAAGTGTATGGTGTTTCCTGAAACATGTAAGAAACAAAGCAACAGAGCCTAGGGCACTTCCACTTATGGTCTTACAGCTTAGGGAAATTAAAATCAAAAAGACACAGCCACCCCAAAATTTGGGATGGCTCTGTTTACAAGAACCTTGTTTACGGTACAAGTTCAATATCACAGAAAGCAAAAAATGGATAAAGAAGTTGTGGTACTTACGTACAATGCAATATCACTCAGCAATGAAATCTCTGTCATCAGGCCCGTAGCAGCATAATGAGTGGATTCAGGTACGATGATTCTAAGTGAAATAAGTCACACAGAAAAAGAAACATCATAAGATATCACTAATACACGGAATGTAAACTTGGCTACACAGGAACTGAATTACAAAACAGAACATGGTCTCAAATGTAGAAAACCAACTTATGCTTGCTTAAGGGGAAAGGTGAGTAGGGGTGATGCATAAAACCAGAGATTGAAATTAGCACAGATACCGTTCCATAAGCCAAATATGTAATAGAGAACAGCTACTCCTTGCTCAACGAAGTGGACTCAACACCCCATATTTAACGCCTAAGAATATACCTGACTGGTAAGAATCTTAATACTTATGGATTTATATGTCTCCGAAAGAGAATCAAGCGTGTGTACAGCAGCATAAACGCAGCAGTGATAGGACTGGTGAGGTTCAGTGAGCAAATGCAGACCCTTTGAAGTCGTATTGCATGGTACCCATTCCATGGGTCTCAACTCTCCAGGTTTAAGGGATTCTTCCTTCAGCTAAAACATGCATGTGGAACCCAGAGTATGATCCACCATGTGATAGGGAAACGTGTTCAAATGTGTCTCAGGTTTCGTCCCCTGGTACTTGGGTGCAACATTCCAGATGCTTTACTAACACTCTCCCCACTTGGAGAGTCAGTGCCTTTAACCTCCTGTTTGGCCAAGTTTGCAATTTCTGCGGAAAATGAACAGGAATAGGGAGAACCCATGAGAGAATAGCTGGAGGTGTCTGGACTGGCAAATTTAACTCTCATTTCCAACCAGGAAGAGGAATTAACCAAAGGCTCAGCGTGCAATGCCAGAACCACTCTAGGGCCTGAAGCAATCCTGCAGTGTTGCAGCCAGCTCACAAGAAAGCGAGTTGAAGAAAGGAGCTCAGGGGCACTGTCATTCACAAACCTGCAGAGTTATAAATGACAGCTATCGTCCAAAAATATATTGAAGTAAGGCTGCCAAGAGGACTTGAAAGCAGGGCAGAATTGCAGGAAACCGATTTCAGGAGGTAGACTGGAATTGCATGTAAAGCATAGGAAAAGAGGCAGAACGTCCACAATGATGCACTTGGCCAAAAAGGGCATATGCGTTTTTTCCTGAATGTATTCAGGAAAAAACGCATATGCCCTTTTTGGCCAACCAAGCAAGCTTGCAAAGAAATCTGCACTACAATGAAGTCTCACTGCCCCCCGTTCAAAAGGGTCATCTGAAAAAAGTGTAAAATCCAGAAAGGCAGGACAGGCCATGGAGAACTGGGAGCCTTGTTATGCTGATGGGTGGGATGTAAATTGCCAACAGCCACTCTGGAGAAGTGTATGGTGTTTCCTGAAACATCCAAAAAACAAAGCAACAGAGCCTAGGGCACTTCCACTTATGGTCCTATAGCTTAGGGAAATTAAAATCAAAAAGACACAGCCACCCCAAAGTTTGCGACGGCTCTGTTTACAAGAACCTCGTTTACGGTACAAGTTCAATATCACAGAAAGCGAAAAGTGGATAAAGAAGTTGTGGTACTTACGTACAATGCAATATCACTCAGCAATGAAATCTATGTCATCAGGCCCGTAGCAGCATAATGAGTGGATTCAGGTTCGGTGATTCTAAGTGAAATAAGTCACACAGAAAAGGAAACATCATAAGATATCACTACTACACGGAATGAAAACTTGGCTACACAGGAACTGAATTACAAAACAGAACAGGGTCTCAAATGCACAAAACCAACTTATGCTTGCTTAAGGGGAAAGGTGAGTTGGGGTGCTGCATAAAACCAGATATTGAAATTAGCACAGATACCATTCCATAAGCCAAATATGTAATAGACAAGAGCTACTCCTTGCTCAACGAAGAGGACACAACCCCCATATTAAACGCCTAAGAATATACCTGACTAGTAAGAATCTTAAAACCTATGGGTTTATATGTCTCCGAAAGAGAATCAAGCATTTGTACAGTGGCAAAAACGCAGCAGTGATAGCATGGGTGAGGTTTGGTGAGCAAATGCAGACCCTTTGAAGTCATATTGCATGGTACCCATTCCATGGGTCTCAACTCTCCAGGTTTAAGAGATACTTCCTTCAGCAAAAACATGCATGTGGAACCCAGAGTATGATCCACCGTGTGATTGGGAAATGGGTTCAAATGTTTCTCAGTTTTCGTCCCCTGGTACTCGGGTGCAACATTCCAGACGCCTTACTAACACTCTCCCCACTTGGAGAGTCAGTGCCTTTAACCTCCTGTTTGGCCCAGTTTGCAATTTCTGTGGAAGATGAACAGGAATACGGAGAACCAATGAGAGACTAGCTGTAGGTGTCTGGACGGGCAAATTTAACTCTCATTTCCCACCAGGAAGAGGATTTAACCAAAGGCTCAGCATGCCATGCCGGAACCACACTAGGGCCTGAAGCAATTCTGTGGTGTTGCGGCCAGCTCACAAGAAAGCGAGTTGAAGAAAGGAGCTGAGGGGAACTGTAATTCACAAACGTGCAGAGTTATAAATGACAGCTATCGTCCAAAAATATATTGAAGTAAGGCTGCCAAGAGGACTTGAAAGCGGGGCAGAATTGCAGGAAACCGATTTCAGGAGGTAGACTGGAATTGCATGTAAAGCATAGGAAAAGAGGCAGAACGTCCACAATGATGCACTTGACCAAAAAGTGCGTATGCGTTTTTTCCTGAATATATTCAGGAAAAAGCGCATAGGCCCTTTTTGGCCAACCAAGCAAGCTTGCAAAGGAAATCTGCACTAAAAGGAAGTCTCACTTCCCCCCAGTCAAAAGGGCCATCTGAAAAAAGTCTGAAATCCAGAAAGGCAGGACAGGCCATGGAGAACTGGGAGCCTTGTTATGCTGATGGGCGGGATGTAAATTGCCAACAGCCACTCTGGAGAAGTGTATGGTGTTTCCTGAAACATCTAAAAAGCAAAGCAACAGAGCTTAGGGCCCTTCCACTTATGGTCCTATAGCTTAGGGAAATTAAAATCAAAAAGACACAGCCACCCCAATGTTTGGGACGGCTCTGTTTACAAGAACCTCGTTTACAGTACAAGATCAATACCGCAGAAAGCGAAAAACGGATAAAGAAGTTGTGGTACTTACATGCAATGCAGTATCACTCAGCAATGAAATCTATGTCATCAGGCCAGAAGCAGCATAACGAGTGGATTTAGGTACGATGATTCTAAGTGAAATAAGTCACACAGAAAAAGAAACATCGTAAGATATCACTAATACACAGAATGTAAACTTGGCTACACAGGAACTGAATTACAAAACAGAACAGGGACTTAAATTTGGAAAACCAACTTATGCTTGCTTAAGGGGAAAGGTGAGTTGTGGCGCTGCATAAAACCAGAGATTGAAATGAGCACATATACTGTTCCATAAGCCAAATATGTAATAGACAAGAGCTATTCCTTGCTCAATGAAATTGACTCAACACCCCATATTAAACGCCTAAGAATATACCTGACTAGTAAGAATCTTAAAACCTATGGATTGATATGTCTCTGAAAGAGAATCAAGCGTGTGTAGACTGGCATAAACGCAGCAGTGATAGGATCGGTGAGGTTCGGTGAGCAAATGCAGACCCTTTGAAGTCATATTGCATGGTAACCATTCCATGGGTCTCAACTCTCCAGGTTTAAGGGATTCTTCCTTCAGCTAAAACATGCATGTGGAACCCAGGTTATGATCCACCATGTGATCGGGAAACGTGTTCAAATGTGTCTCAGTTTTGTCCCCTGGTACTCGGGTGCAAAATTCCAGACGCTTTACTAACACTCTCCCCACTTAGAGAGTCAGTGCCTTTAAACTCTTGTTTGGCCCAGTTTGCAATTTCTGTGTAAGATGAACAGGAATAGGGAGAACCAATGACAGACTAGCTGGAGGTGTCTGGACGGGCAAATTTAACTCTCATTTCCCACCAGGAAGAGGAATTAACCAAAGGCTCAGCGTGCCATGCCGGAACCACACTAGGGCCTGAAGCAATCCTGCGGCTTTGCAGCCAGCTCACAAGAAAGCGAGTTGAAGAAAGGAGCTCAGGGGCACTGTCATTCACAAACCTGCAGAGTCATAAATGACAGCTATCATCCAAAAATATATTGAAGTATGGCTGCCAACAGGACTTGAAAGCGGGGCAGAATTGCAGGAAACCGATTTCAGGAGGTAGACTGGAATTGCATTTAAAGCATAGGAAAAGAGGCAGAACGTCCACAATGATGCACTTGGCCAAAAAGGGTGTATGCATTTTTCACAGAATATATTCAGGAAAAAACGCATACGCCCTTTTTGGCCAACCAAGCAAGCTTGCAAAGGAAATCTGCACTACAATGAAGTCTCACTGCCCCCCAGTCAAAAGGACCATCTGAAAAAAGTGTAAAATCCAGAACGGCAGGACAGGCCATGGAGAACTGGGAGCCTTGTTATGCTGATGGGCGGGATGTAAATTGCCAACAGCCACTCTGGAGAAGTGTATGGTGTTTCCAGAAATATCGAAAAAACAAAGCAACAGAGCCTAGGGCACTTCCACTTATGGTCCTATAGCTTAGGGAAATTAAAATCAAAATGACACAGCCACCCCAAAATTTGGGACGGCTCTGTTTACAAGAACCTCGTTTACGGTACAAGTTCAATATCGCAGAAAGCAAAAAATGGATAAAGAAGTTGTGGTATTTACGTACAATGCAATATCACTCAGCAATGAAATCTATGTCATCAGGCCCGTAGCAGCATAATGAGTGGATTCAGGTATGATGATTCTAAGTGAAATAAGTCACACAGAAACAGAAATATCATAAGATATCACTACTACACGGAATGTAAACTTGGCTACACAGGAACTGAATTACAAAACAGAACATGGTCTCAAATGTAGAAAACCAACTTATGCTTGCTTAAGGGGAAAGGTGAGTTGGGGTGCTGCATAAAACGAGAGATTGAAATTACCACAGGTACCGTTCCATAAGCCAAATATATAATAGACAAGAGCTACTACTTGCTCCACAAAGGGGACTCAACACCCCATATTAAACGCCTAAGAATATACCTCACTAGTAAGAATCTTAAAACCTATGGATTGATATGTCTCCGAAAGAGAACCAAGCGTGTGTACAGCAGCATAAATGCAGCAGTGATAGGATTGGTGAGGTTCGGTGAGCAAATGCAGACCCTTTGAAGTCATATTGCATGGTACCCATTCCAAGGGTCTCAACTCTCCAGGTTTAAGGGATTCTTCCTTCAGCTAAAACATGCATGTGGAACCCAGAGTATGATCCACCGTGTGATCGGGAAACGTGTTCAAATGTGTCTCAGTTTTCGTCCCCTGGTACTCGGGTGCAACATTCCAGACGCTTTACTAACACTCTCCCAACTTGGAGAGACAGTGCCTTTAACCTCCTGTTTGGCCCAATTTGCAATTTCTGCGGAAAATGAACAGGAATAGGGAGAAGCCATGAGAGACTAGCTGGAGGTGTCTGCACGGGCAAATTTAACTCTCATTTCCCACCAGGAAGAGGAATTAACCAAAGGCTCAGAGTGCCGTGCCGGAAACACACTAGGGCCTGAAGCAATCCTGTGGTGTTGTGGCCAGCTCACAAGAAAGCGAGTTGAAGAAAGGAGCTCAGGGGCACTGTAATTCACAAACCTGCAGAGTTATAAATGACAGCTATCGTCCAAAAATATATTGAAGTAAGGCTGCCAAGAGGACTTGAAAGCGGGGCAGAATTGCAGGAAACCGATTTCAGGAGGTAGACTGGAATTGCATGTAAAGCATAGGAAAAGAGGCAGAACGTCCACAATGATGCACTTGGCCAAAAAGGGCGTATGCGTTTTTTCCAGAATATATTTAGGAAAAAACGCATACGCCCTTTTTGGCCAAGCAAGCAAGCTTGCAAAGGAAATCTGCACTACAATGAAGTCTCACTGCCCCCCGGTCAAAAGGGCCATCTGAAATAAGTGTAAAATCCAGAAAGGCAGGACAGACCATGGAGAACTGGGAGCATTGTTATGCTGAAGGGCGGGATGTAAATTGCCAACAGCCACTCTGAGGAAGTGTATGGTGTTTCCTGAAACATCTAAAAAACAAAGCAACAGAGCCTAGGGCACTTCCACTTATGGTCCTATAGGTTAGGGAAATTAAAATCAAAAAGACACAGCCACCCCAAATTTTGGGACGGCTCTGTTTACAAGAACCTGGTTTACGGTACAAGTTCAATATCGCAGAAAGTGAAAAATTGATAAAGAAGTTGTGGAACTTACGTACAATGCAGTATCACTCAGCAATGAAATCTATGTCATCAGGCCAGAAGCAGCATAACGAGTGGATTTAGGTATGATGATTCTAAGTGAAATAAGTCACACAGAAAAAGAAACATCGTAAGATATCACTACTACACGGAATGTAAACTTGGCTACACAGGAACTGAATTACAAAACAGAACAGGGACTTAAATTTGGAAAACCAACTTATGCTTGCTTAAGGGGAAAGGTGAGTTGTGGCGCTGCATAAAACCAGAGATTGAAATGAGCACATATACTGTTCCATAAGCCAAATATGTAATAGACAAGAGCTATTCCTTGCTCAATGAAATTGACTCAACACCCCATATTAAACGCCTAAGAATATACCTGACTAGTAAGAATCTTAAAACCTATGGATTGATATGTCTCTGAAAGAGAATCAAGCGTGTGTAGACTGGCATAAACGCAGCAGTGATAGGATCGGTGAGGTTCGGTGAGCAAATGCAGACCCTTTGAAGTCATATTGCATGGTAACCATTCCATGGGTCTCAACTCTCCAGGTTTAAGGGATTCTTCCTTCACCTAAAACATGCATGTGGAACCCAGAGTATGATCCACCGTGTGATCGGGAAACGTGTTCAAATGTGTCTCAGTTTTCGTCCCCTGGTACTCGGGTGCAACATTCCAGACGCTTTAGTAACACTCTGCCCACTTGGAGAGTCAGTGCCTTTAACGTCCTGTTTGGCCCAGTTTGCAATTTCTTTAGAAAATCAACAGGAATAGGGAGAACCAAAGAGAGACTAGCTGGAGGTGTCTTGACGGGCAAGTTTAACTCTCATTTCCCACCAGGAAGAGGAATTAACCAAAGGCTCAGCGTGCCATGCTGGAACCACACTAGGGCCTGAAGCAATCCTGCGGTGTTGCGGCCAGCTCACAAGAAAGCGAGTTGAAGAAAGGAGCTCCGGGACACTGTAATTCACAAAACTGCAGAGTTATAAATGACAGCTATCGTCCAAAAATATATTGAAATAAGGCTGCCAAGAGGACTTGAAAGCGGGGCAGAATTGCAGGAAACCGATTTCAGGAGGTAGAAAGGAATTGCATGTAAAGCATAGGAAAAGAGGCAGAACGTCCACAATGATGCACTTGGCCAAAAAGGGCGTATGCGTTATTTACTGAATATATTCAGGAAAAAACGCATACGCCCTTTTTGGCCAAGCAAGCAAGCTTGCAAAGGAAATCTGCACTACAATGAAGTCTCACTGCCCCCCGGTCAAAAGGGCCATCTGAAAAAAGTGTAAAATCCAGAAAGGCAGGACAGGCCATGGAGAACTGGGAGATTTGTTATGCTGATGGGCGGGATGTAAATTGCCAACAGCCACTCTGGAGAAGTGTATGGTGTTTCCTGAAACATCTAAAAAACAAAGCAACAGAGCCTAGGGCACTTCCACTTATGGTCCTATAGCTTAGGGAAATTAAAATCAAAAAGACACAGCCACCCCAAAGTTTGGACCGGCTATGTTTACAAGAACCTCATTTACGGTACAAGTTCAATATCACAGAAAGCGAAAAATGGTTAAAGAAGTTGTGGTACTTACGTACAATGCAATACCACTCAACAATGAAATCTGTGTCATCAGGCCCATAGCAGCATAATGAGTGGATTCAGGTACGATGATTCTAAGTGAAATAAGTCACACAGAAAAAGAAACATCATAAGATATCACTAATACACGGAATGTAAACTTGGCTACAGAGGAACTGAATTACAAAACAGAACAGGGTCTCAAATGTAGAACACCAACTTATGCTTGCTTAAGGGGAAAGGTGAGTTGGGGTGCTGCATAAAACCAGAGATTGAAATTAGCACAGATACCGTTCCATAAGCCAAATATGTAATAGACAAGAGCTACTCCTTGCTCAACGAAGTGGACTCAACACCCCATATTAAACGCCTAAGAATATACCTGACTAGTAAGAATCTTAAAACCTATGGATTTATATGTCTCCAAAAGAGAATCAAACGTGTGTACAGCGCTATAAACGCAGCAGTGATAGGATTGCTGAGGTTCGGTGAGCTAATGCAGACCCTTTGAAGTCATATTGCATGGCACCCATTCCATGGGTCTCAAGTCTCCAGGTTTAAGGGATTCTTCCTTCAGCTAAAACAGGCATGTTGCACCCAGAGTATGATCCACCGTGCGATCGGGAAACGTGTTCAAATGTGTCTCAGTTTTCATCCCCTGGTACTCGGGTGCAACATTCCAGACGCTTTACTAACACTCTCCCCACTTGGAGAGTCAGTGCCTTTAATCTCCTGTTTGGCCCAGTTTCCAATTTCTTCGGAAAATCAACAGGAATAGGGAGAACCAATGAGAGACTAGCTGGAGGTGTCTGGATGGGCAAATTTAACTCTCATTTCCCACAAGGAAGAGGAATTAACCAAAGGCTCAGTGTGCCGTGCCGGAACCACAATAGGGCCTGAAGCAATCCTGCGGTGTTGCGGCCAGCTCACAAGAAAGCGAGTTGAAGAAAGGAGCTCAGGGGCACTGTCATTCACAAACCTGCAGAGTTATAAATGACAGCTATCGTCCAAAAATATATTGAAGTAAGGCAGCCAAGAGGACTTGAAAGCGGGGCAGAATTGCAGGAAACCTATTTCAGGAGGTAGACTGGAATTGCATGTAAAGCATAGGGAAAGAGGCAGAACGTCCACAATGGTGCATTTGGCCAAAAAGGGCGTATGCGTTTTTTCCTGAATATATTCAGGAAAAAACGCATACGCCCTTTTTGGCCAACCAAGCAAGCTTGCAAAGGAAATCTGCACTACAATGAAGTCTCACTGCCCCCTGGTCAAAAGGGCCATCTGAAAAAAGTGTAAAATCCAGAAAGGCAGGACAGGCCATGGAGAACTGGGAGCCTTGTTATGCTGATGGGCGGGATGTAAATTGCCAACAGCCACTCTGGAGAAGTGTATGGTGTTTCCTGAAACATCCAAAAAACAAAGCAACAGAGCCTAGGGCACTTCCACTTATGGTCCTATAGCTTAGGGAAATTAAAATCAAAAAGACACAGCCACCCCAAAGTTTGGGACGGCTCTGTTTACAAGAACCTCGTTTACGGTACAAGTTCAATATCACAGAAAGTGAAAAATGGATAAACAAGTTGTGCTACTTACGTACAATGCAATATCACTCAGCAACGAAATCTATGTCATCAGGCCCATAGCAGCATAATGAGTGGATTCAGGTACGATGATTCTAAGTGAAATAAGTCACACAGAAAAAGAAACATCATAAGATATCACTACTACACGGAATGTAAACTTGGCTACACAGGAACTGAATTACAAAACAGAACAGGGTCTCAAATGCAGAAAACCAACTTATGCTTGCTTAAGGGGAAAGGTGAGTTGGGGTGCTGCATAAAACCAGAGATTGAAATTAGCACAGATACCGTTCCATAAGCCAAATATGTAACAGACAAGAGCTACTCCTTGCTCAACGAAGTGGACTCAACACCCCATATTAAACGCCTAAGAATATACCTGACTAGTAAGAATCTTAAAACCTACGGATTTATATGTCTCCGAAAGAGAATCAAGCGTGTGTACAGCGGCATAAACGCAGCAGTGATAGGATTGGTGAGGTTCGGTGAGCACATGCAGACCCTTTGAAGTCATATTTCATGGCACCCATTCCATGGGTCTCAAGTCTCCAGGTTTAAGGGATTCTTCCTTCAGCTAAAACATGCATGTGGAACCCAGAGTATGATCCACCGTGTGATCGGGAAATGTGTTCAAATGTGTCTCAGTTTTCGTCCCCTGGTACCCGGGCGCAACATTCCAGATACTTTACTAACACTCTCCACACTTGGAGAGTCAGTGCCTTTCACCTCCTTTTTGGCCCAGTTTGCAATTTCTGCGGAAAATGAACAGGAATAGGGAGAACCCATGAGAGACTAGCTGGAGGTGTCTGGACGGGCAAATTTAACTCTCATTTCCCACCAGGAAGAGGAATTAACAAAAGGCTCAGCATGCCATGCCGGAACCACACTAGGGCCTGAAGCAATACTGCAGTGTTGCAGCCAGCTCACAAGAAAGCGAGTTGAAGAAAGGAGCTCAGGGGCACTGTCATTCACAAACTTGCAGAGTTATAAATGACAGGTATCGTCCAAAAATATATTGAAGTAAGGCTGCCAAGAGGACTTGAAAGCGGGGCAGAATTGCAGGAAACCGATTTCAGGAGGTAGACTGGAATTGCATGTACAGCATAGGAAAAGAGGCAGAACGTCCACAATGATGCACTTGGCCAAAAAGGGCGTATGCGTTTTTTCCTGAATATATTCAGGAAAAAACGCATACGCCCTTTTTGGCCAACCAAGCAAGCTTGCAAAGGAAATGTGCACTACAATGAAGTCTCACTGCCCCCCTGTCAAAAGGGCCATCTGAAAAAAGTGTAAAATCCAGAAAGGCAGGACAGGTCATGGAGAACTGGGAGTCTTCTTATGCTGATGGGCGGGATGCAAATTACCAACAGCCACTCTGGAGAAGTGTATGGTGTTTCATGAAACATCTAAAAAACAAAGCAACAGAGCCTAGGGCACGTCCACTTATGGTCCTATAGCTTAGGGAAATTAAAATCAAATAGACACAGCCACCCCAAAGTTTGGGATGGCTGTGTTTACAAGAACCTCGTTTACGGTAAAGTTCCATATCACAGAAAGCGAAAAATGGATAAAGAAGTTGTGGTACTTACGTACAATGCAATATCACTCAGCAATGAAATCTATGTCATCAGGCCCGTAGCAGCATAATGAGTGGATTCAGGTACGATGATTCTAAGTGAAATAAGTCACACAGAAAAAGAAACATCATAAGATATCACTAATACACGGAATGTAAACTTGGTTGCACAGGAACTGAATTACAAAACAGAACAGGGACTCAAATGCAGAAAATCAACTTATGCTTGCTTAAGGGGAAAGGTGAGTTGGGGTGCTGCATAAAACCAGAGATTGAAAGTAGCACAGATACCGTTCCATAAGCCAAATATGTAATAGACAAGAGCTACTCCTTGCTCAATGAAGTGGAATCAACACCCCATATTAAACGCCTAAGAATATACCTGACTAGTAAGAATCTTAAAACCTATGGATTTCTATGTCTCCGAAAGAGAATCAAGCATGTGTACAGCGGCATAAACGCAGCAGTGATAGGACTGGTGAGGTTCGGTGAGCAAATGCAGACCCTTTGAAGTCATATTGCATGGTACCCATTCCATGGGTCTCAACTCTCCAGGTTTAAGGGATTCTTCCTTCAGCTAAAACGTGCATGTGGAACCCAGAGTATGATCCACCGTGTGATCAGGAAACGTGTTCAAATGTGTCTCAGTTTTCGTCCCCTGGTACTTGGGGGCAACATTCCAGACGCTTTACTAACACTCTCCCCACTTGGAGAGTCAGTGCCTTTAACCTCCTGTTTGGCCCAGTTTGCAATTTCTGCGGAAGATGAACAGGAATAGGGAGAACGAATGAGAGACTAGCTGGAGGTGTCTGGACGGGCAAATTTAACTCTCATTTCCCACCAGGAAGAGGAATTAACCAAAATCTCAGCGTGCCGGGCCGGAACCACACTAGGGCCTGAAGAAATCCTGTGGTGTTGCGGCCAGCTCACAAGAAAGCGAGTTGAAGAAAGGAGCTCAGGGGCACTGTCATTCACAAACTTGCAGAGTTATAAATGACAGCTATCGTCCAAAAATATATTGAAGTAAGGCTGCCAAGAGGACTTGAAAGTGGGGCAGAATTGCAGGAAACCGATTTCAGGAGGTAGACTGGAATTCCATGTAAAGCATAGGAAAAGAGGCAGAACGTCCACAATGATGCACTTGGCCAAAAAGGGCGTATGCGTTTTCTCCTGAATATATTCAGGAAAAAACGCATACGCACTTTTTGGCCAACCAACAAGCTTGCAAAGGAAATCTGCACTACAATGAAGTCTCACTGTCCCCCGGTCAAAAGAGCCATCTGAAAAAAGTGTAAAATCCAGAAAGGCAGGACAGGCCATGGAGAACTGGGAGCCTTGTTATGCTGATGGGCGGGATGTAAATTGCCAACAGCCACTCTGGAGAAGTGTATGGTGTTTCCTGAAACATCTAAAGAACAAAGCAACAGAGCCTAGGGCACTTCCACTTATGGTCCTATAGCTTAGGGAAATTAAAATCAAAAAGACAAAGCCACCCCAAAGTTTGGGATGGCTCTGTTTACAAGAACCTCGTTTACGGTACAAGTTCAATATCACAGAAAGCGAAAAATGGATAAAGAAGTTGTGGTACTTACGTACAAAGCAATATCACTCAGCAATGAAATCTATGTCATCAGGCCCGTAGCAGCATAATGAGTGGATTCAGGTACGATGATTCTAAGTGAAATAAGTCGCACAGAAAAAGAAACATCATAAGATATCACTACTACAGGGAATGTAAACTTGGCTACACAGGAACTGAATTACAAAACAGAACAGGGTCTCAAATGTAGAAAACCAGCTTATGCTTGCTTAAGGGGAAAGGTGAGTTGGGGTGCTGCATAAAACCAGAGATTGAAATTAGCACAGATACCGTTCCATAAGCCAAATATGTAATAGACTAGAGCTACTCCTTGCTCAACGAAGTGGACTCAACACCCCATATTAAACGCCTAAGAATATATGTGAGTAGTAAGAATCTTAAAACCTATGGATTTATATGTCTCCGAAAGAGAATCAAGCGTGTGTACAGCAGCATAAGCGCAGCACTGATAAGATTGGTGAGGTTCGGTGAGCAAATGCAGACCCTTTGAAGTCATATTGCATGGTACCCATTCCATAGGTCTCAACTCTCCAGATTTAAGTGATTCTTCCTTCGGCTAAAACATGCATGTGGAACGCAGAGTATGATATACCGTGTGATCGGGAAATGTGTTCAAATGTGTCTCAGTTTTCGTCCCCTGGTACTCGGGTGCAATATTCCACACGCTTAACTAACACTCTCCCCACTTGGAGAGTCAGTGCCTTTAACCTCCTGTTTGGCCCAGTTTGCACTTTCTGTGGAAGATGAACAGGAATAGGGAGAACCAATGAGAGACTAGCTGGAGGTGTCTGGACGGGCAAATTTAACTCTCATTTCCCACCAGGAAGAGGAATTAACCAAAGGCTCAGCGTGCCATGCCGGAACCACACTAGGGCCTGAAGCAATCCTGCGGTGTTGCGGCCAGCTCACAAGAAAGCGAGTTGAAGAAAGGAGCTCAGGGACACTGTCATTCACAAACCTGCAGAGTTATAAATGACAGCTATCGTCCAAAAATATATTGAAGTAAGGCTGCCAAGAGGACTTGAAAGCGGTGCAGAATTGCAGGAAACCGATTTCAGGAGGTAGACTGGAATTGCATGTAAAGCATAGGAAAAGAGGCAGAACGTCCACAATGATGCACTTGGCCAAAAAGGGCGTATGCGTTTTTTCCTAAATATATACAGAAAAAAACGCATACGCCCTTTTTGGCCAACCAAGCAAGCTTGCAAAGGAAATCTGCACTACAATGAAGTCTCTCTGCCCCAGGGTCAAAAGGGCCATCTGAAAAAAGTGTAAAATCCAAAAAGGCAGGACAGGCCATGGAGAACTGGGAGCCTTGTTATGCTGATGGGCGGGATGTAAATTGCCAACAGACACTCTGGAGAAGTGTATGGTGTTTCCTGAAACATCCAAAAAACAAAGCAACAGAGCCTAGGGCACTTCCAATTATGGTCCTATAGTTTAGGGAAATTAAAATAAAAAAGACACAGCCACCCCAATGTTTGGGACGGCTCTGTTTACAAGAACCTCGTTTACAGTACAAGTTCAATATCACAGAAAGCGAAAAATGGATAAAGAAGTTGTGGTATTTACGTACAATGCAATATCACTCAGCAATGAAATCTATGTCATCAGGCCCGTAGCAGCATAATGAGTGGATTCAGGTACGATGATTCTAAGTGAAATAAGTCACACAGAAAAAGAAACATCATAAGATATCACTACTACACGGAATGTAAACTTGGCTACACAGGAACTGAATTACAAAACAGAACAGGGTCTCAGATGTAGAAAACCAACTTATGCTTGCTTAAGGGGAAAGGTGAGCTGGGGTGCTGCATAAAACCAGAGATTGAAATTAGCACAGATACCGTTCCATAAGCCAAATATGTAATAGACAAGAGCTACTCCTTGCTCAACGAAGTGGACTCAACACCCCATATTAAACGCCTAAGAATACACCTGACTAGTAAGTATCTTAAAACCTATGGATTTATATGTCTGCGAAAGAGAATCAAGCATGTGTACAGTGGCATAAACGCAGCAGTGATAGGATTTGTGAGGTTCGGTGAGCAAATGCAGACCCTTTGAAGTCATATTGCATGGTACCCATTCCATGGGTCTCAACTCTCCAGGTTTAAGGGATTCTTCCTTCATCTAAAACATGCATGTGGAACCCAGAGTATGATCCACCATGTGATCTGGAAATGTGTTCAAATGTGTCTCAGTTTTCGTCCCCTGGTACTCGGGTGCAACATTCCAGACGCTTTACTAACACTCTCCTCACTTGGAGAGTCAGTGCCTTTAACCTCCTGTTTGGCCCAGTTTGCAATTTCTGCGGAAAATGAACAGGAATAGGGAGAACCCATGAGAGACTAGCTGGAGGTGTCTGGACGGGCAAATTTAACTCTCATTTCCCACCAGGAAGAGGAATTAACAAAAGGCTCAGCATGCCATGCCGGAACCACACTAGGGCCTGAAGCAATACTGCAGTGTTGCAGCCAGCTCACAAGAAAGCGAGTTGAAGAAAGGAGCTCAGGGGCACTGTCATTCACAAACCTGCAGAGTTATAAATGACAGGTATCGTCCAAAAATATATTGAAGTAAGGCTGCCAAGAGGACTTGAAAGCGGGGCAGAATTGCAGGAAACCGATTTCAGGAGGTAGACTGGAATTGCATGTACAGCATAGGAAAAGAGGCAGAACGTCCACAATGATGCACTTGGCCAAAAAGGGCGTATGCGTTTTTTCCTGAATATATTCAGGAAAAAACGCATACGCCCTTTTTGGCCAACCAAGCAAGCTTGCAAAGGAAATGTGCACTACAATGAAGTCTCACTGCCCCCCTGTCAAAAGGGCCATCTGAAAAAAGTGTAAAATCCAGAAAGGCAGGACAGGTCATGGAGAACTGGGAGTCTTCTTATGCTGATGGGCGGGATGCAAATTACCAACAGCCACTCTGGAGAAGTGTATGGTGTTTCATGAAACATCTAAAAAACAAAGCAACAGAGCCTAGGGCACGTCCACTTATGGTCCTATAGCTTAGGGAAATTAAAATCAAATAGACACAGCCACCCCAAAGTTTGGGATGGCTGTGTTTACAAGAACCTCGTTTACGGTAAAGTTCCATATCACAGAAAGCGAAAAATGGATAAAGAAGTTGTGGTACTTACGTACAATGCAATATCACTCAGCAATGAAATCTATGTCATCAGGCCCGTAGCAGCATAATGAGTGGATTCAGGTACGATGATTCTAAGTGAAATAAGTCACACAGAAAAAGAAACATCATAAGATATCACTAATACACGGAATGTAAACTTGGTTGCACAGGAACTGAATTACAAAACAGAACAGGGACTCAAATGCAGAAAATCAACTTATGCTTGCTTAAGGGGAAAGGTGAGTTGGGGTGCTGCATAAAACCAGAGATTGAAAGTAGCACAGATACCGTTCCATAAGCCAAATATGTAATAGACAAGAGCTACTCCTTGCTCAATGAAGTGGAATCAACACCCCATATTAAACGCCTAAGAATATACCTGACTAGTAAGAATCTTAAAACCTATGGATTTCTATGTCTCCGAAAGAGAATCAAGCATGTGTACAGCGGCATAAACGCAGCAGTGATAGGACTGGTGAGGTTCGGTGAGCAAATGCAGACCCTTTGAAGTCATATTGCATGGTACCCATTCCATGGGTCTCAACTCTCCAGGTTTAAGGGATTCTTCCTTCAGCTAAAACGTGCATGTGGAACCCAGAGTATGATCCACCGTGTGATCAGGAAACGTGTTCAAATGTGTCTCAGTTTTCGTCCCCTGGTACTTGGGGGCAACATTCCAGACGCTTTACTAACACTCTCCCCACTTGGAGAGTCAGTGCCTTTAACCTCCTGTTTGGCCCAGTTTGCAATTTCTGCGGAAGATGAACAGGAATAGGGAGAACGAATGAGAGACTAGCTGGAGGTGTCTGGACGGGCAAATTTAACTCTCATTTCCCACCAGGAAGAGGAATTAACCAAAATCTCAGCGTGCCGGGCCGGAACCACACTAGGGCCTGAAGAAATCCTGTGGTGTTGCGGCCAGCTCACAAGAAAGCGAGTTGAAGAAAGGAGCTCAGGGGCACTGTCATTCACAAACTTGCAGAGTTATAAATGACAGCTATCGTCCAAAAATATATTGAAGTAAGGCTGCCAAGAGGACTTGAAAGTGGGGCAGAATTGCAGGAAACCGATTTCAGGAGGTAGACTGGAATTCCATGTAAAGCATAGGAAAAGAGGCAGAACGTCCACAATGATGCACTTGGCCAAAAAGGGCGTATGCGTTTTCTCCTGAATATATTCAGGAAAAAACGCATACGCACTTTTTGGCCAACCAACAAGCTTGCAAAGGAAATCTGCACTACAATGAAGTCTCACTGTCCCCCGGTCAAAAGAGCCATCTGAAAAAAGTGTAAAATCCAGAAAGGCAGGACAGGCCATGGAGAACTGGGAGCCTTGTTATGCTGATGGGCGGGATGTAAATTGCCAACAGCCACTCTGGAGAAGTGTATGGTGTTTCCTGAAACATCTAAAGAACAAAGCAACAGAGCCTAGGGCACTTCCACTTATGGTCCTATAGCTTAGGGAAATTAAAATCAAAAAGACAAAGCCACCCCAAAGTTTGGGATGGCTCTGTTTACAAGAACCTCGTTTACGGTACAAGTTCAATATCACAGAAAGCGAAAAATGGATAAAGAAGTTGTGGTACTTACGTACAAAGCAATATCACTCAGCAATGAAATCTATGTCATCAGGCCCGTAGCAGCATAATGAGTGGATTCAGGTACGATGATTCTAAGTGAAATAAGTCGCACAGAAAAAGAAACATCATAAGATATCACTACTACAGGGAATGTAAACTTGGCTACACAGGAACTGAATTACAAAACAGAACAGGGTCTCAAATGTAGAAAACCAGCTTATGCTTGCTTAAGGGGAAAGGTGAGTTGGGGTGCTGCATAAAACCAGAGATTGAAATTAGCACAGATACCGTTCCATAAGCCAAATATGTAATAGACTAGAGCTACTCCTTGCTCAACGAAGTGGACTCAACACCCCATATTAAACGCCTAAGAATATATGTGAGTAGTAAGAATCTTAAAACCTATGGATTTATATGTCTCCGAAAGAGAATCAAGCGTGTGTACAGCGGCATAAGCGCAGCACTGATAAGATTGGTGAGGTTCGGTGAGCAAATGCAGACCCTTTGAAGTCATATTGCATGGTACCCATTCCATAGGTCTCAACTCTCCAGATTTAAGTGATTCTTCCTTCGGCTAAAACATGCATGTGGAACGCAGAGTATGATATACCGTGTGATCGGGAAATGTGTTCAAATGTGTCTCAGTTTTCGTCCCCTGGTACTCGGGTGCAATATTCCACACGCTTAACTAACACTCTCCCCACTTGGAGAGTCAGTGCCTTTAACCTCCTGTTTGGCCCAGTTTGCACTTTCTGTGGAAGATGAACAGGAATAGGGAGAACCAATGAGAGACTAGCTGGAGGTGTCTGGACGGGCAAATTTAACTCTCATTTCCCACCAGGAAGAGGAATTAACCAAAGGCTCAGCGTGCCATGCCGGAACCACACTAGGGCCTGAAGCAATCCTGCGGTGTTGCGGCCAGCTCACAAGAAAGCGAGTTGAAGAAAGGAGCTCAGGGGCACTGTCATTCACAAACCTGCAGAGTTATAAATGACAGCTATCGTCCAAAAATATATTGAAGTAAGGCTGCCAAGAGGACTTGAAAGCGGTGCAGAATTGCAGGAAACCGATTTCAGGAGGTAGACTGGAATTGCATGTAAAGCATAGGAAAAGAGGCAGAACGTCCACAATGATGCACTTGGCCAAAAAGGGCGTATGCGTTTTTTCCTAAATATATACAGAAAAAAACGCATACGCCCTTTTTGGCCAACCAAGCAAGCTTGCAAAGGAAATCTGCACTACAATGAAGTCTCTCTGCCCCAGGGTCAAAAGGGCCATCTGAAAAAAGTGTAAAATCCAAAAAGGCAGGACAGGCCATGGAGAACTGGGAGCCTTGTTATGCTGATGGGCGGGATGTAAATTGCCAACAGACACTCTGGAGAAGTGTATGGTGTTTCCTGAAACATCCAAAAAACAAAGCAACAGAGCCTAGGGCACTTCCAATTATGGTCCTATAGTTTAGGGAAATTAAAATAAAAAAGACACAGCCACCCCAATGTTTGGGACGGCTCTGTTTACAAGAACCTCGTTTACAGTACAAGTTCAATATCACAGAAAGCGAAAAATGGATAAAGAAGTTGTGGTATTTACGTACAATGCAATATCACTCAGCAATGAAATCTATGTCATCAGGCCCGTAGCAGCATAATGAGTGGATTCAGGTACGATGATTCTAAGTGAAATAAGTCACACAGAAAAAGAAACATCATAAGATATCACTAATACACGGAATGTAAACTTGGCTACACAGGAACTGAATTACAAAACAGAACAGGGTCTCAGATGTAGAAAACCAACTTATGCTTGCTTAAGGGGAAAGGTGAGCTGGGGTGCTGCATAAAACCAGAGATTGAAATTAGCACAGATACCGTTCCATAAGCCAAATATGTAATAGACAAGAGCTACTCCTTGCTCAACGAAGTGGACTCAACACCCCATATTAAACGCCTAAGAATACACCTGACTAGTAAGTATCTTAAAACCTATGGATTTATATGTCTGCGAAAGAGAATCAAGCATGTGTACAGTGGCATAAACGCAGCAGTGATAGGATTTGTGAGGTTCGGTGAGCAAATGCAGACCCTTTGAAGTCATATTGCATGGTACCCATTCCATGGGTCTCAACTCTCCAGGTTTAAGGGATTCTTCCTTCATCTAAAACATGCATGTGGAACCCAGAGTATGATCCACCATGTGATCTGGAAATGTGTTCAAATGTGTCTCAGTTTTCGTCCCCTGGTACTCGGGTGCAACATTCCAGACGCTTTACTAACACTCTCCTCACTTGGAGAGTCAGTGCCTTTAACCTCCTGTTTGGCCCAGTTTGCAATTTCTGCGGAAAATGAACAGGAATAGGGAGAAGCCATGAGAGACTAGCTGGAGGTGTCTGCACGGGCAAATTTAACTCTCATTTCCCACCAGGAAGAGGAATTAAACAAAGGCTCAGAGTGCCGTGCCGGAAACACACTAGGGCCTGAAGCAATCCTGTGGTGTTGTGGCCAGCTCACAAGAAAGCGAGTTGAAGAAAGGAGCTCAGGGGCACTGTAATTCACAAACCTGCAGAGTTATAAATGACAGCTATCGTCCAAAAATATATTGAAGTAAGGCTGCCAAGAGGACTTGAAAGCGGGGCAGAATTGCAGGAAACCGATTTCAGGAGGTAGACTGGAATTGCATGTAAAGCATAGGAAAAGAGGCAGAACGTCCACAATGATGCACTTGGCCAAAAAGGGCGTATGCGTTTTTTCCAGAATATATTTAGGAAAAAACGCATACGCACTTTTTGGCCAACCAAGCAAGCTTGCAAAGGAAATCTGCACTACAATGAAGTCTCACTGCCCCCCGGTCAAAAGGGCCATCTGAAATAAGTGTAAAATCCAGAAAGGCAGGACAGACCATGGAGAACTGGGAGCATTGTTATGCTGAAGGGCGGGATGTAAATTGCCAACAGCCACTCTGAGGAAGTGTATGGTGTTTCCTGAAACATCTAAAAAACAAATCAACAGAGCCTAGGGCACTTCCACTTATGGTCCTATAGTTTAGGGAAATTAAAATCAAAAAGACACAGCCACCCCAAATTTTGGGACGGCTCTGTTTACAAGAACCTGGTTTACGGTACAAGTTCAATATCGCAGAAAGTGAAAAATTGATAAAGAAGTTGTGGAACTTACGTACAATGCAATATCACTCAACAATGAAATCTATGTCATCAGGCCCATAGCAACATATTGAGTGGTTTCAGGTATGATGATTTTAAGTGAAATAAGTCACACAGAAAAAGAAAGATCATAAGATATCACTACTACACGGAATGTAAACTTGGCTACACAGGAACTGAATTACAAAACAGAACAGGGTCTCAAATGTATAAAACCAACTTATGCTTGCTTATGGGGAAAGGTGAGTTGGGGTGCTGCATAAAGCAAGAGATTGAAATTAGCACAGATACCCTTCCAAAGCCAAATATGTAATAGACAAAATCTACTCCTTGCTCAACGAAGTGGAATCAACACCCCATATTAAACGCCTAAAAATATACCTGACTAGTAAGAATCTTAAAACCTATGGATTTATATGTCTCCGAAAGAGAATCAAGCGTGTGTACAGCAGCATAAACGCAGCAGTGATAGGATTGGTGAGGTTCGGTGAGCAAATGCAGACCTTTTGAAGTCATATTGCATTGTACCCATTCCATGGGTCTCAACTCTCCAGGTTTAAGGGATTCTTCCTTCAGCTAAAACATGCATGAGGTACGCAGAGTATGATCCACCATGTGATCGGGAAACGTGTTCAAATGTGTCTCAGTTTTGGTCCCTGGTACTCGGGTGCCACATTCCAGATGCTTTACTAACACTCTCCCCACTTGGAGAGTCAGTGCCTTTAAACTCCTGTTTGGCCCAGTTTGCAATTTCTGCGGAAAATGAACAGGAATAGGGAGAACCAATGAGAGACTAGCTGGAGGTGTGTGGACGGGCAAATTTAACTCTCATTTCCCACCAGGAAGAGGAATTAATCAAATGCTCAGCGTGCCATGCGGGAATCACACTAGGGCCTGAAGCAATCCTGCGGTGTTGCGGCCAGCTCACAAGAAAGCAAGTTGAAGGAAGGAGCTCAGGGGCGCTGCCATTCACAAACCTGCAGAGTTATAAATGACAGCTATCGTCCAAAAATATATTGAAGTAAGGCTGCCAAGAGGACTTGAAAGTGGGGCAGAATTGCAGGAAACCGATTTCAGGAGGTAGACTGGAATTGCATGTAAAGCATAGGAAAAGAGGGAGAACGTCCACAATGATGCACTTGGCCAAAAAGGGCGTATGCGTTTTTTCCTGAATATATTCAGGAAAAAACGTATACGCCCTTTTTGGCCAACCAAGCAAGCTTGCAAAGGAAATCTGCACTACAATTAAGTCTCACTGCCCCCCTGTCAAAAGGGCCATCTGAAAAAAGTGTAAAATCCACAAAGGCAGGACAGGCCATGGAGAACTGGGAGCCTTGTTATGCTGATGGGCGGGATGTAAATTGCCAACAAACACTCTGGAGAAGTGTATGGTGTTTCCTGAAACATCCAAAAAACAAAGCAACAGAGCCTAGGGCACTTCCACTTATGGTCCTATAGCTTAGGGAAATTGAAATCAAAAAGACACAGCCAACCAAAAGTTTGGGACGGCTCTGTTTACAAGAACCTCGTTTACAGTACAAGTTCAATATCACAGAAAGCGAAAAATGGATAAAGAAGTTGTGGTATTTACGTATAATGCAATATCACTCAGCAATGAAATCTATGTCATCAGGCCCATAGCAGCATAATGAGTGGATTCAGGTACGATGATTCTAAGTGAAATAAGTCACACAGAAAAAGAAACATCATAAGATATCACTAATACACGGAATGTAAACTTGGCTACACAGGAACTGAATTACAAAACAGAACAGGGTCTCAGATGTAGAAAACCAACTTATGCTTGCTTAAGGGGAAAGGTGAGCTGGGGTGCTGCATAAAACCAGAGATTGAAATTAGCACAGATACCGTTCCATAAGCCAAATATGTAATAGACAAGAGCTACTCCTTGCTCAACGAAGTGGACTCAACACCCCATATTAAACGCCTAATAATACACCTGACTAGTAAGTATCTTAAAACCTATAGATTTATATGTCTGCGAAAGAGAATCAAGCATGTGTACAGTGGCATAAACGCAGCAGTGATAGGATTTGTGAGATTCGGTGAGCAAATGCAGACCCTTTGAAGTCATATTGCATGGTACCCATTCCATGGGTCTCAACTCTCCAGGTTTAAGGGATTCTTCCTTCAGCTAAAACATGCATGTGGAAACCACAGTATGATCCACCGTGTGATCGGCAAACGTGTTCAAATGTGTCTCAGTTTTCATCCCCTGGTACTCGGGTGCAATATTCCAGACGCTTAACTAACACTCTCCCCACTTGGAGAGTCAGTGCCTTTAACCTCCTGTTTGGCCCAGTTTGCAATTTCTGTGGAAGATGAACAGGAATAGGGAGAACCAATGAGAGACTAGCTGGAGGTGTCTGGACGGGCAAATTTAACTCTCATTTCCCACCAGGAAGAGGAATTAACCAAAGGCTCAGCGTGCCATGCCGGAACCACACTAGTGCCTGAAGCAATCCTGCGGTGTTGCGGCCAGCTCACAAGAAAGCGAGTTGAAGAAAGGAGCTCAGGGGCACTGTCATTCACAAACTTGCAGAGTTATAAATGACAGCTATCGTCCAAAAATATATTGAAGTAAGGCTGCCAAGAGGACTTGAAATTGGGGCAGAATTGCAGGAAACCGATTTCAGGAGGTAGACTGGAATTGCATGTAAAGCATAGGAAAAGAGGCAGAACGTCCACAATGATGCACTTGGCCAAAAAGGGCGTATGCGTTTTCTCCTGAATATATTCAGGAGAAAACGCATACGCCCTTTTTGGCCAACCAAGCAAGCTTGCAAAGGAAATCTGCACTACAATGAAGTCTCACTGCCCCCCGGTCAAAAGGGCCATCTGAAAAAAGTGTAAAATCCAGAAAGGCAGGACAGGCCATGGATAAGTGGAAGCCTTCTTATGCTGATGGGCGGGATGTAAATTGCCAACAGAAACTCTGGAGAAGTGTATGGTGTTTCCAGAAACATCTAAAAAACACAGCAACAGAGCCTAGGGCACTTCCACTTATGGTCCTATAGCTTAGGGAAATTAAAATCAAAAAGACACAGCCACCCCAAAGTTTGGGATGGCTCTGTTTACAAGAACCTCGTTTATGGTACAAGTTCAATATCACAGAAAGCGAAAAATGGATAAAGAAGTTGTGGTACTTACGTACAATGCAATATCACTCAGCAATGAAATCTATGTCATCAGGCCCGTGGAAGCATAGTGAGTGGATACAGGTACGATGATTCTAAGTGAAATGAGTCACACAGAAAAAGAAACATCATAAGATATCACTAATAAACGGAATGTAAACTTGGCTACACAGGAACTGAAATACAAAACAGAACAGGGTCTCAAATGTAGAAAACCAGCTTATGCTTGCTTAAGGGGAAAGGTGAGTTGGGGTGCTGCATAAAACCAGAGATTGAAATTAGCACAGATACCGTTCCATAAGCCAAATATGTAATAGACAAGAGCTACTCCTTGCTCAACGAAGTGGACGCAACACCCCATATTAAACGCCTAAGAATATATCTGAGTAGTAAGAATCTTAAAACCTATGGATTGATATGTCTCCAAAAGAGAATCAAGCGTGTGTACAGCGGCATAAGCGCAGCAGTGATAGGATTGGTGAGGTTCGGTGAGCAAATGCAGACCCTTTGAAGTCATATTGCATAGTACCCATTCCACGGGTCTCAACTCTCCAGGTTTAAGGGATTCTTCCTTCAGCTAAAACATGCATGTGGAACCCAGAGTATGATCCACCGTGTGATCGGGAAACGTGTTCAAATGTGTCTCAGTTTTCGTCCCCTGGTACTCGGGTGCAACATTCCAGATGCTTTACTAACACTCTTCCCACTTGGAGAGTCAGTGCCTTTAACCTCCTGTTTGGCCCAGTTTGCAATTTCTGCAGAAAATGAACAGGAATAGGGAGAACCAATGAGAGACTAGCTGGAGGTGTCTGGACGGGCAAATTTAACTCTCATTTCCCACCAGGAAGAGGAATTAACCAAAGGCTCAGCGTGCCATGCCGGAACCACACTAGGGCCTGAAGCAATCCTGTGGTGTTGCGGCCAGCTCACAAGAAAGCGAGTTGAAGAAAGGAGCTCAGGGGCACTGTAATTCACAAACCTGCAGAGTTACAAATGACAGCTATCGTCCAAAAATATATTGAAGTAAGGCTGCCAAGAGGACTTGAAAGCGGGGCAGAATTGCAGGAAACCGATTTGAGGAGGTAGACCGGAATTGCATGTAAAGCATACAAAAACAGGAAGAACGTCCACAATGATGCACTTGGCCAAAAAGTGCGTACGAGTTTTTTCCTGAATATATTCAGGAAAAAACGCATACGCACTTTTTGGCCAACCAACCAAGCTTGCAAAGGAAATCTGCATTACAATGAAGTCTCACTGCCCCCCATTCAAAGGGGCCATCTGAAAAAAGTGTAAAATCCAGAAAGGCAGGACAGGCCATGGAGAATTGGGAGCCTTGTTATGCTGATGTGTGGGATGTAAATTGCCAACAGCCACTCTGGAAAAGTGTATGGTTTTTCCTGAAACATCTAAAAAACAAGCAACAGAGCCAAGGGCACTTCCACTTATGGTCCTATAGCTTAGGGAAATTAAAATCAAAAAGACGCAGCCACCCCAAACTTTGGAATGGCTCTGTTTACAAGAACCTCGTTTACGGTACAAGTTCAATATCACAGAAAGCGAAAAATGGATAAAGATGTTGTGGTATTTACGTATAATGCCATATCACTCACCAATGAAATCTATGTCATCAGGCGCATAGCAGCATAATGAGTGGATTCAGGTACGATGATTCTATGTGAAATAAGTCACACAGAAAATGAAACATCATAAGATATCACTAATACACGGAATGTAAACTTGGCTACACAGGATCTGAATTACAAAACAGAACAGGGTCTCAAATGTAGAAAACCAACTTATGCTTGCTTAAGGGGAAAGGTGAGTTGGGGTGCTGCATAAAACCAGAGATTGAAATTAGCACAGATACCGTTCCATAAGCCAAATATGTAATAGACAAGAGCTACTCCTTGCTCAACGAATTGGACTCAACACCCCATATTAAACGCCTAAGTATATACATGACTTGTAAGAATCTTAAAACCTATGGATTGATATGTCTCCGAAAGAGAATCAAGCGTGTGTACAGCGGCATAAACGCAGCAGTGATAGGATTGGTGAGGTTCGGTGAGCAAATGCAGACCCTTTGAAGTCATATTGCATGGTACCCATTCCATGGGTCTCAACTCTCCAGGTTTAAGGGATTCTTCCTTCAGCTAAAACATGCATGTGGAACGCAGAGTATGATACACCGTGTGATCGGGAAACGTGTTCAAATGTGTCTCAGTGTTCATTCCCTGGTACTCGGGTGCAACATTCCAGACGCTTTACTAACACTCTCCCCACCTGGACAGTCAGTGCCTTTAACCTCCTGTTTCGCCCACTTTTCAATTTCCGCGGAAGATGAACAGGAATACGGAGAACCAATGAGAGACTAGCTGGAGGTGTCTGGATGGGCAAATATAACTCTCATTTCCCACCAGGAAGAGGAATTAACCAAAGGCTCAGCATACCGTGCCAGAACCACACTAGGGCCTGAAGCAGTCCTGCGGTGTTGCGGCCAGCTCACAAGAAAAAGAGTTGAAGAAAGGAGCTCTGGGGCACTGTAATTCACAAACCTGCAGAATTATAAATGACAGCTATCGTCCAACAATATATTGAAGTAAGGCTGCCAAGAGGACTTGAAAGTGGGGCAGAATTGCAGGAAACCGATTTCAGGAGGTAGACTGGAATTGCATGTAAAGCATAGGAAAAGAGGCAGAACGTCCACAATGATGCACTTGGCCAAAAAGGGCGTATGCGTTTTTTCCTGAATATATTCAGGAAAAAACGCATACGCCCTTTTTGGCCAACTAAGCAAGCTTGCAAAGGAAATCTGCACTACAATGAAGTCTCACTGCCTCCCGGTCAAAAGGGCCATCTGAAAAAAGTGTAAAATCCAGAAAGGCAGGACAGGCCATGGAGAACTGGGAGCCTTTTTATGCTGATGGGCAGGATGTAAATTGCCAACAGCCACTCTGGAGAAGTGTATGGTGTTTCCTGAAACATCTAAAAAACCAAGCAACAGAGCCTAGAGCACTTCCACTTATGGTCCTATAGCTTAGGGAAATTAAAATCAAAAAGACACAGCCACCCCAATATTTGGGATGGCTCTATTTACAAGAACCTCATTTACGGTACAAGTTCAATATCACAGAAAGCGAAAAATGGATAAAGAAGGTGTGGTACTTACGTACAATGCAATATCACTCAGCAATGAAATCTATGTCATCAGGCCCGTAGCAGCATAATGAGTGGATTCAGGTACGATGATTCTAAGTGAAATAAGTCACACAGAAAAAGAAACATCATAAGATATCACTAATACACGGAATGTAAACTTGGCTACACAGGAACTGAATTACAAAACAGAACAGGGTCTCAAATGTAGAAAACCAACATATGCTTGCTTAAGAGGAAAGGTGAGTTGCGGTGCTGCATAAAACCAGAGATTGAAATTAGCACAGATACCGTTCCATTAGCCAAATATGTAATAGACAAGAGCTACTCCTTGCTCAACGAAGTGGACTCAACACCCCATATTAAACGCCTAAGAATATACCTGACTAGTAAGAACCTTAAAACCTATGGATTGATATGTCTCCAAAAGAGAATCAAGCGTGTGTACAGTGGCATAAACGCAGCAGTGATAGGATTGGTGAGGTTCGGTGATAAATTGCAGACCCTTTGAAGTCATATTGCATGGTACCCATTCCATGGGTCTCAACTCTCCAGGTTTAAGGGATTCTTCCTTCAGCTAAAACATGCATGTGGAACCCAGAGTATGATCCACCGTGTGATCGGGAAACGTGTTCAAATGTGTCTCAGTTTTCATCCCCTGGTACTCGGGTGCAACATTCCAGACGCTTTACTAACTCTCCCCACTTGGAGAGTCAGTGCCTTTAACCTCCTGTTTGGCCCAGTTTGCAATTTCTGCGGAAAATGAACAGGAATAGGGAGAACCAATGAGAGACTAGCTGGAGGTGTCTGGACGGGTAAATTTAACTCTCATTTCCCACCAGGAAGAGGAATTAACCAAAGGCTCAGCGTGCCGTGCCGGAACCACACTAGGGCCTGAAGCAATGCTGCGGTGTTGCGGCCAGCTCACAAGAAAGCGAGTTGAAGAAAGGAGCTCAGGGGCACTGTGATTCACAAACCTGCAGAGTTATAAATGACAGCTATCGTCCAAAAATATATTGACGTAAGGCTGCCAAGAGGACTTGAAAGCGGGGCAGAATTGCAGGAAACCGATTTCAGGAGGTAGACTGGAATTGCATGTAAAGCATAGGAAAAGAGGCAGAACGTCCACAATGATGCACTTGGCCAAAAAGTGCGTATGCGTTTTTTCCTGAATATATTCAGGAAAAAACGCATACGCCCTTTTTGGCCAACCAAGCAAGCTTGCAAAGAAATCTGCACTACAATGAAGTCTCACTGCCCCCCAGTCAAAGGGGCAATCTGAAAAAAGTGTAAAATCCAGAAAGGCAGGACAGGCCATGGAGAACTGGGAGCCTTGTTATTCTGATGGGCGGGATGGTAATTGCCAACAGCCACTCTGGAGAAGTGTATGGTGTTTCCTGAAACATCTAAAAAACAAAGCAACAGAGCCTAGGGCACTTCCACTTATGGTCCTATAGCTTAGGGAAATTAAAATAAAAAAGACACAGCCACCCCAATGTTTGGGACGGCTCTGTTAACAAGAACCTCGTTTACAGTACAAGTTCAATATCACAGAAAGCGAAAAATGGATAAAGATGTTGTGGTACTTACGTACAATGCAATATCACTCAGCAATGAAATCTATGTCATCAGGCCCGTAGCAGCATAATGAGTGGATTCAGGTACGATTATTCTAAGTGAAATAAGTCACACAGAAAAAGAAACATCATAAGATATCACCAATACACGAAACGTAAACTTGGCTACTCAGGAAATGAATTACAAAACACAACAGGGTCTCAAATGTAGAAAACCAACTTATGCTTGCTTAAGGGGAAAGATGAGTTGGGGTGCTGCGTAAAACCAGAGATTGAAAGTAGCACAGATACCGTTCCATAAGCTAAATATGTAATAGACAAGAGCTACCCCTTGCTCAACGAAGTGGACTCAACACCCCATATTAAACGCCTAAGAATATACCTGACTAGTAAGAATCTTAAAACCTATGGATTGATATGTCTCCGAAAGGGAATCAAGCATGTGTACAGCGGCATAAACGCAGCAGTGATAGGATGGGTGAGGTTCAGTGAGCAATTGCAGACCCTTTGAAGTCATATTGCATGGTACCCATTCCATGGGTCTCAACTCTCCAGGTTTAAGGGATTCTTCCTTCAGCTAAAACATGCATGTGGAACCCAGAGTATGATCCACCGTGTGATCGGGAAACGTGTTCAAATGTGTCTCAGTTTTTGTCCCCTGGTACTCGGGTGCAATATTCCACACGCTTAACTAACACTCTCCCCACTTGGAGAGTCAGTGCCTTTAACCTCCTGTTTGGCCCAGTTTGCAATTTCTGTGGAAGATGAACAGGAATAGGGAGAACCAATGAGAGACTAGCTGGAGGTGTCTGGACGGGCAAATTTAACTCTCATTTCCCACCAGGAAGAGGAATTAACCAAAGGCTCAGCATGCCATGCCAGAACCACACTAGGGCCTGAAGCAATACTGCGGTGTTGCGGCCAGCTCACAAGAAAGCGAGTTGAAGAAAGGAGTTCAGGGGCACTGTCATTCACAAACTTGCAGAGTTATAAATGACAGCTATAGTCCAAAAATATATTGAAGTAAGGCTGCCAAGGGACTTGAAAGCGGGGCAGAATTGCAGGAAACCGATTTCAGGAGGTAGACTGGAATTGCATGTAAAGCATAGGAAAAGAGGCAGAACGTCCACAATGATGCACTTGGCCAAAAAGGGCGTATGCGTTTTTTCCTGAATATATTCAGGAAAAAACGCATACGACCTTTTTGGCCAACCAAGCAAGCTTGCAAAGGAAATCTGCACTACAATGAAGTCTCACTGCCCCCCCGGTCAAAAGGGCCATCTGAAAAAAATGTAAAATCCAGAAAGGCAGGACAGGCCATGGATAACTGGAAGCCTTCTTATGCTGATGGGCGGGATGTAAATTGCCAACAGAAACTCTGGAGAAGTGTATGGTGTTTCCAGAAACATCTAAAAAACACAGCAACAGAGCCTAGGGCACTTCCACTTATGGTCCTATAGCTTAGGGTAATTAAAATAAAAAAGACACAGCCACCCCAAAGTTTGGGACGGCTCTGTTTACAAGAACCTCGTTTACGGTACAAGTTCAATATCACAGAAAGCGAAAAATGGATAAAGAAGTTGTGGTACTTACGTACAATGCAATATCACTCAGCAATGAAATCTATGTCATCAGGCCTGTAGCAGCATAATGAGTGGATTCAGGTACGATGATTCTAAGTGAAATAAGTCACACAGAAAAAGAAACATCCCAAGATATCACTAATACACGGAATGTAAAATTGGCTACACAGGAACTGAATTACAAAACAGAACAGGGTCTCAAATGTAGAAAACCAACTTATGCTTGCTTAAGGGGAAAGGTGAGTTGGGGTGCTGCATAAAACCAGAGATTGAAATTAGCACAGATACCGTTCCATAAGCCAAATATATAATACACAAGAGCTACTCCTCGCTCAATGAAGTGGACTCAACACCCCATATTAAACGCCTAAGAATATACCTGACTAGTAAGAATCTTAAAACCTATGGATTTATATGTCTCCAAAAGAGAATCAAGCGTGTGTACAGCGGCATAAGCGCAGCAGTGATAGGATTGGTGAGGTTCGGGGAGCAAATGCAGACCCTTTGAAGTCATATTGCATAGTACCCATTCCACGGGTCTCAACTCTCCAGGTTTAAGGGATTCTTCCTTCAGCTAAAACATGCATGTGGAACCCAGGGTATGATCCACCGTGTGATCGGGAAACATGTTCAAATGTGTCTCAGTTTTCGTCCCCTGGTACTCGGGTGCAACATTCCAGATGCTTTACTAACACTCTTCCCACTTGGAGAGTCAGTGCCTTTAACCTCCTGTTTGGCCCAGTTTGCAATTTCTGCAGAAAATGAACAGGAATAGGGAGAACCAATGAGAGACTAGCTGGAGGTGTCTGGACGGGCAAATTTATCTCTCATTTCCCACCTGGAAGAGGATTTAAACAAATGCTCAGCGTGCCGTGCCGGAACCACACTAGGGCCTGAAGCAACCCTGCGGTTTGCGGCCAGCTCACAAGAAAGCGAGTTGAAGAAAGGAGCTCAGGGGCACTGTAATTCACAAACCTGCAGAGTTATACATGACAGCTATAGTCCAAAAATATATTGAAGTAAGGCTGCCAAGAGGACTTGAAAGCGGGGCAGAATTGCAGGAAACCGATTGAAGAAGGAAGACTGGAATTGCATATAAAGCATAGGAAAAGAGGCAGAATGTCCACAATGATGCACTTGGCCAAAAAGGGCGTATGCGTTTTTTCCTGAATATATTCAGGAGACAACGCATACGCCCTTTTTGGCCAAGGAAACAAGTTTGCAATAGAAATCTGCACTACAATGAAATCTCACTGCCCCCCCTCAAAAGGGCAATCTGAAAAAAGTGTAAAATCCAGAAAGGCAGGACAGGCCATGGAGAACTGGGAGCCTTGTTATGCTGATGGGTGGGATGTAAATTGCCAACAGCCACTCTGGAGAAGTGTATGGTGTTTCCTGAAACATCTAAAAAACAAAGCAACAGAGCCTAGGGCACTTCCACTTATGGTCCTATAGCTTAGGGAAATTAAAATCAAAAAGACACAGCCACCCCAAAGTTTGTGACGGCTCTGTTTGCAAGAACCTCAGTTACGGTACAAGTTCAATATCACAGAAAGCAAAAAGTGGATAAAGACGTTGTGGTACTTACGTACAATGCAATATCACTCAGCAACGAAATCTATGTCATCAGACCCATAGCAGCATAATGAATGGATTCAGGTACGATGATTCTAAGTGAAATAAGTCACACAGAAAAAGAAACAGCATAAGATATCACTAGTACACGGAATGTAAACTTGGCTACACAGGAACTGAATTACAAAACAGAACAGGGTCTCAAATGTAGAAAACCAACTTATGCTTGCTTCAGGGGAAAGGTGAGTTGGGGTGCTGCATAAAACCAGAGATTGAAATTAGCACAGATACCCTTCCATAAGCCAAATATGTAATAACAAGAGCTACTCCTTGCTCAACGAAGTGGACTCAACACCCCATATTAAACGCCTAAGTATATACCTGACTAGTAAGAATCTTAAAACCTATGGATTTATATTTCTCCGAAAGAGAATCAAGCGTGGGTTCAGTGGCATAAACGCAGCAGTGATAGGATTGGTGAGGTTCGGTGAGCAAATGCAGACCCTTTGAAGTCATATGGCATGGTACACATTCCATGGGTCTCAACTCTCCAGGTTTAAGGGATTCTTCCTTCAGCTAAAACATGCATGTGGAGCCCAGAGTATGATCCACCGTGTGATCGGGAAACGTGTTCAAATGTGTCTCAGTTTTCGTCCCCTGGTACTTGGGTGCAATATTCCAGACGCTTTACTAACACTCTCCCCACTTGGAGAGTCAGTGCCTTTAACCTCCTGTTTGGCCCAGTTTGCAATTTCTGCGGAAAATGAACAGGAATAGGGAGAACCCATGAGAGACTAGCTGCAGGTGTCTGGACGGGCAAATTTAACTCTCATTTCCCACGAGGAAGAGGAATTAAACAAAGGCTCAGCGTGCCATGCCGGAACCACACTAGGGCCTGAAGCAATCCAGCCGTGTTGCGGCCAGCTCACAAGAAAAATAGTTGAAGAAAGGAGCTCAGGGGCACTGTAATTCACAAAACTGCAGAGTTATAAATGACAGCTATCGTCCAAAAATATATTGAAGTAAGGCTGCCAAGAGGACTTGAAAGCAGGGCAGAATTGCAGGAAACCGATTTCAGGAGGTAGACTCTAATTGCCTGTAAAGCATAGGAAAAGAGGCAGAACGTCCACAATGATGCACTTGGCCAAAAAAGGCATATGCGTTTTTTCCTGAATATATTCAGGAAAAAACGCATACGCCCTTTTTGGCCAACCAAGCAAGCTTGCAAAGGAAATCTGCACTACAATGAAGTCTCACTGCCCCCCAGTCAAAAGGGCCATCTGAAAAAAGTGTAAAATCCAGAAAGGCAGGACAGGCCATGGAGAACTGGGAGCCTTCTTATGCTGATGGGCGGGATGTAAATTGCCAACAGCCACTCTGGAGAAGTGTATGGTGTTTCCTGAAACATCTAAGAAACAAAACAACAGAGCCTAAGGCACTTCCACTTATGGTCCTATACCTTAGGGAAATTAAAATCAAAAAGACACAGCCACCCCAAAGTTTGGGACGGCTCTGTTTACAAGAACCTCATTTACGGTACAAGTTCAATATCACAGAAAGCGAAAAATGGATAAAGAAGCTGTGGTACTTACGTACAATGCAATATCACTCAGCATTGAAATCTATGTCATCAAGCCCGTAGCAGCATAATGAGTGGATTCAGGTACGATAATTCTAAGTGAAATAAGTCACACAGAAAAAGAAACATCATAAGATATCACTAATACACGGAATGTAAACTTGGCTACACAGGAACTGAATTACAAAACAGAACAGAGTCTCAAATGTAGAAAACCAACTTATGCTTGCTTAAGGGGAAAGGTGAGTTGGGGTGCTGCATAAAACCAGAGATTGAAAGTAGCACGGATATCGTTCCATAAGCCAAATATGTAATAGACAAGAGCTACTCCTTGCTCAACGAAGTGTACTCAAGACCCCATATTAAACGCCTAAGAATATATCTGACTAGTAAGAATCTTAAACCCTATGGATTTATATGTCTCCAAAAGAGAATCAAGCATGTGTACAGCGGCATAAACGCAGCAGTGATAGGATTGCTGAGGTTCGGTGAGCAAATGCAGACCCTTTGAAGTCATATTGCACGGTACCCATTCCATGGGTCTTAACTCTCCAGGTTTAAGGGATTCTTCCTTCAGCTAAAACATGCATGTGGAACCCAGAGTATGATCCACCATGTGAGGGTGAAATGTATTCAAATGTATCTCAGTTTTCATCCCCTGGTATTCGAGTGCAACATTCCAGACGCTTTACTAACACTCTCCCCACTTGGAGAGTCAGTGCCTTTAACCTCCTGTGTGGCCCAGTTTGCAATTTCTGCGGAAAATGAACAGGAATAGGGAGAACTAATGAGAGACTAGCTGGAGGTGTCTGGACGGGCAAATTTAACTCTCATTTCCCACCAGGAAGAGGAATTAACCAAAGGATCAGCATGCCATGCTGGAACCACACTAGGGCCTGAAGCAATCCTGCAGTGTTGCGACCAGCTCACAAGAAAGCGAGTTGAAGAAAGGAGCTCAGGGGCACTGTAATTCACATACCTGCAGAGTTATAAATGACAGCTATCGTCCAAAAATATATTGAAGTAAGGCTGCCAAGAGGACTTGAAAGTGGGGCAGAATTGCAGGAAACCGATTCCAGGAGGTAGACAGGAATTGCATGTAAAGCATAGGAAAAGAGGCAGAACGTCCACAATGATGCACTTGGCCAAAAAGGGCGTATGCGTTTTTTCTTGAATATATTCAAGAAAAAACACATACGCCCTTTTTGGCCAACCAAGCAAGCTTGCAAAGGAAATCTGCACTACAATGAAGTGTCACTGCCCCCCGGTCAAAAGGGCCATCTGAAAAAAGTGTAAAATCCAGAAAGGCAGGACAGGCCTCGGAGAACTGGGAACCTTGTCATGCTGATGGGCGTGATGAAAATTGCCAACAGCCACTCTGGAGAAGTGTATGGTGTTTCCTGAAACATCTAAAAAACAAAGCAACAGAGCCTAGGGCACTTCCACTTACGGTCCTATAGCTTAGGCAAATTAAAATCAAAAAGACAAAGCCACCCCAAAGTTTGGGACGGCTCTGTTTACAAGAACCTCGTTTACGGTACAAGTTCAATATCACAGAAAGAGAAAAATGGATAAAGAAGTTGTGGTACTTACGTACAATGCAATATCACTCAGCAATGAAATCTATGTCATCAGGCCCGTAGCAGCATAATGAGTGAATTCAGGTACGATGATTCTAAGTGAAATAAGTCACACAGAAAAAGAAACATCATAAGATATCACTAATACACGGAATGTAAACTTGGCTACACAGGAACTGAATTACAAAACAGAACAGGGTCTCAAATGTAGAAAACCAACTTATGCTTGCTTAAGGGGAAAGGTGAGTTGGGGTGCTGCATAAAACCAGAGATTGAAATTAGCACAGATACCGTTCCATAAGCCAAATATGTAATAAACAAGAGCTACTCCTTGCTCAACCAAGTGGACTCAACACCCCATATTAAACGCCTAAGAATATACCTGACTTGTAAGAATCTTAAAACCTATGGATTTATATGTCTCTGAAAGAGAATCAAGCATGTGTACAGCGGCATAAACGCAACAGTGATAAGATTGGTTAGGATCGGTGAGCAAATGCAGACCCTTTGAAGTCATATTGCATGGTACCCATTCCATGGGTCTCAACTCTCCAGGTTTAAGGGATTCTTCCTTCAGCTAAAACATGCATGTGGAACCCAGAGTATGATCCACCGTGTGATCGGGAAACGTGTTCAAATGTGTCTCAGTTTTCATCCCCTGGTACTCGGGTGCAACATTTCAGACGCTTTACTAACACTCTCCCCACTTGGAGAGTCAGTGCCTTTAACCTCCTGTTTGGCCCAGTTTGCAATTTCTGTGTCAGATGAACTGGAATAGGGATAACCAATGAGAGACTAGCTGGAGGTGTCTGGACGGGCAAATTTAACTCTCATTTCCCACTAGGAAGAGGAATTAACCAAAAGATCAGCATGCTGTGCCGGAACCACACTAGGGCCTGAAGCAATCCTGCGGTGTTGTGGCCAGCTCACAAGAAAGCGAGTTGAAGAAAGGAGCTCAGGGGCACTGTAATTCACAAACCTGCAGAGTTATAAATGACAGCTATCATCCAAAAACATATTGAAGTAAGGCTGCCAAGAGGACTTGAAAGCGGCTCAAAATTGCAGGAAACCGATTTCAGGAGGTAGACTGGAATTGCATTTAAAGCATAGGAAAAGAGGCAGAACGTCCACAATGATGCACTTGGCCAAAAAGGGCGTATGCGTTTTTTCCTGAATATATTCAGGAAAAAACGCATACGCCCTTTTTGGCCAACCAAGCAAGCTTGCAAAGGAAATCTGCACTACAATGAAGTCTCACTGCCCCCCTGTCAAAAGGGCCATCTGAAAAAAGTGTAAAATCCAGAAAGGCAGGACAGGCCATGGAGAACTGAGAGCTTTGTTATGCTGATGGTCGGGATGTAAATTGCCAACAGCCACTCTGGAAAAGTGTATGGTGTTTCCTGAAACATCTAAAAAACAAAGCAACAGAGCCTAGGGCACTTCCACTTATGGTCCTATAGCTTAGGGAAATTAAAATCAAAAAGACACAGCCACCCCAAAGTTTGGGACGGCTCTGTTTACAAGAACCTCTTTATGGTACAAGTTCAATAACACAGAAAGCGAGAAATGGATAAAGAAGTTGTGGTACTTACGTACAATGCAATATCACTCAGCAAAAAAATCTATGTCATCAGGCCCGTGGAAGCATAATGAGTGGATTCAGGTACGATGATTCTAAGTGAAATAAGTCACATAGAAAAAGAAACATCATAAGATATCACTACTACACGGAATGTAAACTTGGCTACACAGGAACTGAATTACAAAACAGAACAGGGTCTCAAATGTAGAAAACCAACTTATGCTTGCTTAAGGGGAAAGGTGAGTTGGGGTGCTGCATAAAACCAGAGATTGAAATTAGCACAGATATTGTTCCATAAGCCAAATATGTAATAGACAAGAGCTACTCCTTGCTCAACCAAGTGGACTCAACACCCCATATTAAACGCCTAAGAATATACCTGACTTGTAAGAATCTTAAAACCTATGGATTTATATGTCTCCGAAAGAGAATCAAGCGTGTGTACAGCGGCATAAACGCAGCAGTGATAGGATGGGTGAGGTTCGGTGAGCAAATGCAGACCCTTTGAAGTCATATTGCATGGTACCCATTCCATGGGTCTCAACTCTCCAGCTTTAAGGGATTCTTCCTTCAGCTAAAACATGCATGTGGAACCCAGAGTATGATCCACCGTGTGATCGGGAAACGTGTTCAAATGTGTCTCAGTTTTCATCCCCTGGTACTCGGGTGCAACATTCCAGACCCTTTACTAACTCTCCCCACTTGGAGAGTCAGTGCCTTTAACCTCCTGTTTGGCCCAGTTTGCAATTTCTGCGGAAAATGAACAGGAATAGGGAGAACCAATGAGAGACTAGCTGGAGGTGTCTGGACGGGCAAATTTAACTCTCAATTCCCACCAGGAAGAGGAATTAACCAAAGGCTCAGCGTGCCATGCCGGAACCACACTACGGCCTGAAGCAATCCTGCGGTGTTGCGGCCAGCTCACCAGAAAGCGAGTTGAAGAAAGGAGCTCAGGGGCACTGTAATTCACAAACCTGCAGAGTTATAAATGACAGCTATCGTCCAAAAATATATTGAAGTAAGGCTGCCAAGAGGACTTGAAATCGGGGCAGAATTGCAGGAAACCGATTTCAGGAGGTAGACTGGAATTGCATGTAAAGCATAGGAAAAGAGGCAGAACGTCCACAATGATGCACTTGGCCAAAAAGGGCGTATGCGTTTTTTCCTGAATATATTCAGGAAAAAACGCATACGCCCTTTTTGGCCAACCAAGCAAGCTTGCAAAGGAAATCTGCACTACAATGAAGTGTCACTGCCTCCCGGTCAAAAGGGCCATCTGAAGAAAGTGTAAAATCCAGAAAGGCAGGACAGGCCATGGATAACTGGAAGCCTTGTTATGCTGATGGGCGGGATGTAAATTGCCAACAGAAACTCGGGAGAAGTGTATGGTGTTTCCAGAAACATCTAAAAAACACAGCAACAGAGCCTAGGGCACTTCCACTTATGGTCCTATAGCTTAGGGTAATTAAAATAAAAAAGACACAGCCACCCCAAAGTTTGGGACGACTCTGTTTACAAGAACCTCGTTTACGGTACAAGTTCAATATCACAGAAAGCGAAAAATGGATAAAGAAGGTGTGGTACTTACGTACAATGCAATATCACTCAGCAATGAAATCTATGTCATCAGGCCCGTAGCAGCATAATGAGTGGATTCAGGTACGATGATTCTAAGTGAAATAAGTCACACAGAAAAAGAAACATCATAAGATATCACTAATATACGGAATGTAAAATTGGCTACACAGGAACTGAATTACAAAACAGAACAGGGTCTCAAATGTAGAAAACCAACTTATGCTTGCTTAAGGGGAAAGGTGAGTTGGGGTGCTGCATAAAACCAGAGATTGAAATTAGCACAGATACCGTTCCATTAGCCAAATATGTAATAGACAAGTGCTACTCCTTGCTCAATGACGTGGACTCAACACCACATATTAAACGCCTAAGAATATACCTGACTAGTAAGAATCTTAAAACCTATGGATTGATATGTCTCCGAAAGAGAATCAAGCGTGTGTACAGCGGCATAAGCGCAGCACTGATAGGATTGGTGAGGTTCGGTGAGCAAATGCAGACCCTTTGAAGTCATATTGCATGGTACCCATTCCATGGGTCTCAACTCTGCAGGTTTAAGGGATTCTTCCTTCGGCTAAAACATGCATGTGGAACGCAGAGTATGATATACCGTGTGATCGGGAAATGTGTTCAAATGTGTCTCAGTTTTCATCCCCTGGTACTCGGGTGCAATATTCCAGACGCTTAACTAACACTCTCCCCACTTGGAGAGTCAGTGCCTTTAACCTCCTGTTTGGCCCAGTTTGCAATTTCTGTGGAAGATGAACAGGAATAGGGAGAACCAATGAGAGACTAGCTGGAGGTGTCTGGACGGGCAAATTTAACTCTCATTTCCCACCAGGAAGAGGAATTAACCAAAGGCTCAGCGTGCCATGCCGGAACAACACTAGTGCCTGAAGCAATCCTGCGGTGTTGCGGCCAGCTCACAAGAAAGCGAGTTGAAGAAAGGAGCTCAGGGGCACTGTCATTCACAAACTTGCAGAGTTATAAATGACAGCTATCGTCCAAAAATATATTGAAGTAAGGCTGCCAAGAGGACTTGAAATTGGGGCAGAATTGCAGGAAACCGATTTCAGGAGGTAGACTGGAATTGCATGTAAAGCATAGGAAAAGAGGCAGAACGTCCACAATGATGCACTTGGCCAAAAAGGGCGTATGCGTTTTCTCCTGAATATATTCTGGAGAAAACGCATATGCCCTTTTTGGCCAACCAAGCAAGCTTGCAAAGGAAATCTGCACTACAATGAAGTCTCACTGCCCCCCGGTCAAAAGGGCCATCTGAAAAAAGTGTAAAATCCAGAAAGGCAGGACAGGCCATGGATAACTGAAAGCCTTCTTATGCTGATGGGCGGGATGTAAATTGCCAACAGAAACTCTGGAGAAGTGTATGGTGTTTCCAGAAACATCTAAAAAACACAGCAACAGAGCCTAGGGCACTTCCACTTATGGTCCTATAGCTTAGGGAAATTAAAATCAAAAAGACACAGCCACCCCAAAGTTTGGGATGGCTCTGTTTACAAGAACCTCGTTTATGGTACAAGTTCAATATCACAGAAAGCGAAAAATGGATAAAGAAGTTGTGGTACTTACGTACAATGCAATATCACTCAGCAATGAAATCTATGTCATCAGGCCCGTGGAAGCATAGTGAGTGGATACAGGTACGATGATTCTAAGTGAAATGAGTCACACAGAAAAAGAAACATCATAAGATATCACTAATAAACGGAATGTAAACTTGGCTACACAGGAACTGAAATACAAAACAGAACAGGGTCTCAAATGTAGAAAACCAGCTTATGCTTGCTTAAGGGGAAAGGTGAGTTGGGGTGCTGCATAAAACCAGAGATTGAAATTAGCACAGATACCGTTCCATAAGCCAAATATGTAATAGACAAGAGCTACTCCTTGCTCAACGAAGTGGACTCAACACCCCATATTAAACGCCTAAGAATATATCTGAGTAGTAAGAATCTTAAAACCTATGGATTGATATGTCTCCAAAAGAGAATCAAGCGTGTGTACAGCGGCATACGCGCAGCAGTGATAGGATTGGTGAGGTTCGGTGAGCAAATGCAGACCCTTTGAAGTCATATTGCATAGTACCCATTCCACGGGTCTCAACTCTCCAGGTTTAAGGGATTCTTCCTTCAGCTAAAACATGCATGTGGAACCCAAAGTATGATCCACCGTGTGATCGGGAAACGTGTTCAAATGTGTCTCAGTTTTCGTCCCCTGGTACTCAGGTGCAACATTCCAGATGCTTTACTAACACTCTTCCCACTTGGAGAGTCAGTGCCTTTAACCTCCTGTTTGGCCCAGTTTGCAATTTCTGCAGAAAATGAACAGGAATAGGGAGAACCAATGAGAGACTAGCTGGAGGTGTCTGGACGGGCAAATTTAACTCTCATTTCCCACCAGGAATAGGAATTAACCAAAGGCTCAGCGTGCCATGCCGGAACCACACTAGGGCCTGAAGCAATCCAGCCGTGTTGCGGCCAGCTCACAAGAAAGCGAGTTGAAGAAAGGAGCTCAGTGACACTGTAATTCACAAACCTGCAGAGTTATAAATGACAGCTATCGTCCAAAAATATATTGAAGTAAGGCTGCCAAGAGGACTTGAAAGCGGGGCAGAATTGCAGGAAACCGATTTGAGGAGGTAGACTGGAATTGCATGTAAAGCATAGGAAAAGAGGCAGAACGTCCACAATGATGCACTTGGCCAAAAAGGGCGTATGCGTTTTTTCCTGAATATATTCAGGAAAAAACGCATACGCCCTTTTTGGCCAACTAAGCAAGCTTGCAAAGGAAATCTGCACTACAATGAAGTCTCACTGCCTCCCGGTCAAAAGGGCCATCTGAAAAAAGTGTAAAATCCAGAAAGGCAGGACAGGCCATGGAGAACTGGGAGCCTTTTTATGCTGATGGGCAGGATGTAAATTGCCAACAGCCACTCTGGAGAAGTGTATGGTTTTTCCTGAAACATCTAAAAAACAAGCAACAGAGCCTAGGGCACTTCCACTTATGGTCCTATAGCTTAGGGAAATTAAAATCAAAAAGACGCAGCCACCCCAAACTTTGGAATGGCTCTGTTTACAAGAACCTCGTTTACGGTACAAGTTCAATATCACAGAAAGCGAAAAATGGATAAAGATGTTGTGGTATTTACGTATAATGCCATATCACTCATCAATGAAATCTATGTCATCAGGCGCATAGCAGCATAATGAGTGGATTCAGGTACGATGATTCTATGTGAAATAAGTCACACAGAAAATGAAACATCATAAGATATCACTAATACACGGAATGTAAACTTGGCTACACAGGATCTGAATTACAAAACAGAACAGGGTCTCAAATGTAGAAAACCAACTTATGTTGCTTAAGGGGAAAGGTGAGTTGGGGTGCTGCATAAAACCAGAGATTGAAATTAGCACAGATACCGTTCCATAAGCCAAATATGTAATAGACAAGAGCTACTCCTTGCTCAACGAATTGGACTCAACACCCCATATTAAACGCCTAAGTATATACATGACTTGTAAGAATCTTAAAACCTATGGATTGATATGTCTCCGAAAGAGAATCAAGCGTGTGTACAGCGGCATAAACGCAGCAGTGATAGGATTGGTGAGGTTCGGTGAGCAAATGCAGACCCTTTGAAGTCATATTGCATGGTACCCATTCCATGGGTCTCAACTCTCCAGGTTTAAGGGATTCTTCCTTCAGCTAAAACATGCATGTGGAACCCAGAGTATGATCCACCGTGTGATCGGGAAACGTGTTCAAATGTGTCTCAGTGTTCATCCCCTGGTACTCGGGTGCAACATTCCAGACGCTTTACTAACACTCTCCCCACCTGGACAGTCAGTGCCTTTAACCTCCTGTTTCGCCCACTTTTCAATTTCCGCGGAAGATGAACAGGAATACGGAGAACCAATGAGAGACTAGCTGGAGGTGTCTGGATGGGCAAATATAACTCTCATTTCCCACCAGGAAGAGGAATTAACCAAAGGCTCAGCATACCGTGCCAGAACCATACTAGGGCCTGAAGCAATCCTGCGGTGTTGCGGCCAGCTCACAAGAAAAAGAGTTGAAGAAAGGAGCTCAGGGGCACTGTAATTCACAAACCTGCAGAATTATAAATGACAGCTATCGTCCAACAATATATTGAAGTAAGGCTGCCAAGAGGACTTGAAAGTGGGGCAGAATTGCAGGAAACCGATTTCAGGAGGTAGACTGGAATTGCATGTAAAGCATAGGAAAAGAGGCAGAACGTCCACAATGATGCACTTGGCCAAAAAGGGCGTATGCGTTTTTTCCTGAATATATTCAGGAAAAAACGCATACGCCCTTTTTGGCCAACTAAGCAAGCTTGCAAAGGAAATCTGCACTACAATGAAGTCTCACTGCCTCCCGGTCAAAAGGGCCATCTGAAAAAAGTGTAAAATCCAGAAAGGCAGGACAGGCCATGGAGAACTGGGAGCCTTTTTATGCTGATGGGCAGGATGTAAATTGCCAACAGCCACTCTGGAGAAGTGTATGGTGTTTCCTGAAACATCTAAAAAACAAAGCAACAGAGCCTAGAGCACTTCCACTTATGGTCCTATAGCTTAGGGAAATTAAAATCAAAAAGACACAGCCACCCCAATATTTGGGACGGCTCTGTTTACAAGAACCTCATTTACGGTACAAGTTCAATATCACAGAAAGCGAAAAATGGATAAAGAAGGTGTGGTACTTACGTACAATGCAATATCACTCAGCAATGAAATCTATGTCATCAGGCCCGTAGCAGCATAATGAGTGGATTCAGGTACGATGATTCTAAGTGAAATAAGTCACACAGAAAAAGAAACATCATAAGATATCACTAATACACGGAATGTAAACTTGGCTACACAGGAACTGAATTACAAAACAGAACAGGGTCTCAAATGTAGAAAACCAACTTATGCTTGCTTAAGAGGAAAGGTGAGTTGCGGTGCTGCATAAAACCAGAGATTGAAATTAGCACAGATACCGTTCCATAAGCCAAATATGTAACAGACAAGAGCTACTCCTTGCTCAACGAAGTGGACTCAACACCCCATATTAAACGCCTAAGAATATACCTGACTAGTAAGAACCTTAAAACCTATGGATTGATATGTCTCCAAAAGAGAATCAAGCGTGTATACAGTGGCATAAACGCAGCAGTGATAGGATTGGTGAGGTTCGGTGATAAAATGCAGACCCTTTGAAGTCATATTGCATGGTACCCATTCCATGGGTCTCAACTCTCCAGGTTTAAGGGATTCTTCCTTCAGCTAAAACATGCATGTGGAACCCAGAGTATGATCCACCGTGTGATCGGGAAACGTGTTCAAATGTGTCTCAGTTTTCGTCCCCTGGTACTCGGGTGCAACATTCCAGACGCTTTACTAACTCTCCCCACTTGGAGAGTCAGTGCCTTTAACCTCCTGTTTGGCCCAGTTTGCAATTTCTGCGGAAAATGAACAGGAATAGGGAGAACCAATGAGAGACTAGCTGGAGGTGTCTGGACGGGTAAATTTAACTCTCATTTCCCACCAGGAAGAGGAATTAACCAAAGGCTCAGCGTGCCGTGCCGGAACCACACTAGGGCCTGAAGCAATCCTGCGGTGTTGCGGCCAGCTCACAAGAAAGCGAGTTGAAGAAAGGAGCTCAGGGGCACTGTGATTCACAAACCTGCAGAGTTATAAATGACAGCTATCGTCCAAAAATATATTGACGTAAGGCTGCCAAGAGGACTTGAAAGCGGGGCAGAATTGCAGGAAACCGATTTCAGGAGGTAGACTGGAATTGCATGTAAAGCATAGGAAAAGAGGCAGAACGTCCACAATGATGCACTTGGCCAAAAAGGGCGTATGCGTTTTTTCCTGAATATATTCAGGAAAAAACGCATACGCCCTTTTTGGCCAACCAAGCAAGCTTGCAAAGGAAATCTGCACTACAATGAAGTCTCACTGCCCCCCAGTCAAAGGGGCCATCTGAAAAAAGTGTAAAATCCAGAAAGGCAGGACAGGCCATGAAGAACTGGGAGCCTTGTTATTCTGATGGGCGGGATGTAAATTGCCAACAGCCACTCTGGAGAAGTGTATGGTGTTTCCTGAAACATCTAAAAAACAAAGCAAAAGTGCCTAGGGCACTTCCACTTATGGTCCTATAGCTTAGGGAAATTAAAATAAAAAAGACACAGCCACCCCAATGTTTGGGACGGCTCTGTTAACAAGAACCTCGTTTACAGTACAAGTTCAATATCACAGAAAGCGAAAAATGGATAAAGATGTTGTGGTACTTACGTACAATGCAATATCACTCAGCAATGAAATCTATGTCATCAGGCCCGTAGCAGCATAATGAGTGGATTCAGGTACGATTATTCTAAGTGAAATAAGTCACACAGAAAAAGAAACATCATAAGATATCACCAATACACGAAACGTAAACTTGGCTACTCAGGAAATGAATTACAAAACACAACAGGGTCTCAAATGTAGAAAACCAACTTATGCTTGCTTAAGGGGAAAGATGAGTTGGGGTGCTGCGTAAAACCAGAGATTGAAAGTAGCACAGATACCGTTCCATAAGCTAAATATGTAATAGACAAGAGCTACCCCTTGCTCAACGAAGTGGACTCAACACCCCATATTAAACGCCTAAGAATATACCTGACTAGTAAGAATCTTAAAACCTATGGATTGATATGTCTCCGAAAGGGAATCAAGCTTGTGTACAGCGGCATAAACGCAGCAGTGATAGGATGGGTGAGGTTCAGTGAGCAATTGCAGACCCTTTGAAGTCATATTGCATGGTACCCATTCCATGGGTCTCAACTCTCCAGGTTTAAGGGATTCTTCCTTCAGCTAAAACATGCATGTGGAACCCAGAGTATGATCCACCGTGTGATCGGGAAACGTGTTCAAATGTGTCTCAGTTTTTGTCCCCTGGTACTCGGGTGCAACATTCCAGACGCTTTACTAACTCTCCCTACTTGGAGAGTCCGTGCCTTTAACCTCCTGTTTGGCCCAGTTTGCAATTTCTGCGGAAAATGAACAGGAATAAGGAGAACCAATGAGAGACTAGCTGGAGGTGTCTGGACTGGCAAATTTAACTCTCATTTCCCACCAGGAAGCGGAATTAACCAAATGCTGAGCATGCCATGCCGGAAACACACTAGGGCCTGAAGCAATCCTGCGGTGTTGCGGCCAGCTGAGAAGAAAGCTAGTTGAAGAAAGGAGCTCAGGGGCACTGTAATTCACAAACCTGCAGAGTTATAAATGACAGCTATCGTCCAAAAATATATTGAAGTAAGGCTGCCAAGAGGACTTGAAAGTGGGGCAGAATTGCAGGAAACCGATTCCAGGAGGTAGACAGGAATTGCATGTAAAGCATAGGAAAAGAGGCAGAACGTCCACAATGATGCACTTGGCCAAAAAGGGCGTATGCGTTTTTTCTTGAATATATTCAAGAAAAAACACATACGCCCTTTTTGGCCAACCAAGCAAGCTTGCAAAGGAAATCTGCACTACAATGAAGTGTCACTGCCCCCCGGTCAAAAGGGCCATCTGAAAAAAGTGTAAAATCCAGAAAGGCAGGACAGGCCTCGGAGAACTGGGAGCCTTGTTATGCTGATGGGTGGGATGTAAATTGCCAACAGCCACTCTGGAGAAGTGTATGGTGTTTCCTGAAACATCTAAAAAACAAAGCAACAGAGCCTAGGGCACTTCCACTTATGGTCCTATAGCTTCGGGAAATTAAAATCAAAAAGACACAGCCACCCCAAACTTTGGGACGGCTCTGTTTACAAGAACCTCGTTTATGGTAGAAGTTTAATATCACAGAAAGCGAAAAATGGATAAAGATGTTGTGGTACTTACGTACAATGCAATATCACTCAGCAATGATATCTATGTCATCAGGCCCGTAGCAGCATAATGAGTGGATTCAGGTACGATGATTCTAAGTGTAATAAGTCACACAGAAAAAGAAACATCATAAGATATCACTACTACACGGAATGAAAACTTGGCTACACAGGAACTGAATTACAAAACAGAACAGTGTCTCAAATGTAGAACACCAACTTATGCTTGCTTAAGGGGAAAGGTGAGTTGGGGTGCTGCATAAAACAAGAGATTGAAATTAGCACAGATACCGTTCCATAAGCCAAATATGTAACAGACAAGAGCTACTCCTTGCTCAACGAAGTGGACTCAACACCCCATATTAAACGCCTAAGAATATACCTGACTAGTAAGAACCTTAAAACCTATGGATTTATATGTCTCCGAAAGAGAATCAAGCATGTGTACAGCGGCATAAACGCAGCAGTGATAGAATGGGAGAGGTTCGGTGAGCAAATGCAGACGCTTTGAAGTCATATTGCATGGGACCCATTCCATGGGTCTCAACTCTCCAGGTTTAAGGGATTATTCCTTAGCTAAAACATGCATGTGGAACCCAGAGTATGGTCCACCGTGTGATCGGGAAACGTGTTCAAATGTGTCTCAGTTTTCGTCCCCTGGTACTCGGGTGCAACATTCCAGACGCTTTAATAACACTCTCCCCACTTGGAGAGTCAATGCCTTTAACCTCCTGTTTGGCCGAGTTTGCAATTTCTGCGGAAAATGAACAGGAATAGGGAGAACCAATGAGAGACTAGCTGGAGGTGTCTGGACGGGCAAATTTAACTCTCATTTCCCACCGGGAAGAGGAATTAACCAAAGGCTCAGCGTGCCATGCCGGAACCACACTAGGGCCTGAAGCAATCCTGCGGTGTTGCGGCCAGCTCACAAGAAAGCAAGTTGAAGAAAGGACCTCAGGGGTACTGTAATTCACAAACATGCAGAGTTATAAATGACAGCTATCGTCCAAAAATATATTGAAGTAAGGCTGCCAAGAGGACATGAAAGCGGGGCAGAATTGCAGGAAACCGATTTCAGGAGGTAGACTGGAATTGCATGTAAAGCATAGGAAAAGAGGCAGAACGTCCACAATGATGCACTTGGCCAAAAAGGGTGTATGCGTTTTTTCCTGAATATATTCAGGAAAAAACGCATACGCCCTTTTTGGCCAACCAAGCAAGCTTGCAAAGGAAATCTGCACTACAATGAAGTCTCACTGCCCCCCGGTCAAAAGGGCTATCTAAATAAAGTGTAAAATCCAGAAAGGCAGGACAGGCCATGGAGAACTGGGAGCCTTGTTATGCTGATGGGCGGGATGTAAATTGCCAAAAGCCACTCTGGAGAAGTGTATGGTGTTTCCTGAAACATCTAAAAAACAAAGCAACAGAGCCTAGGGCACTTCCACTTATGGTCCTATAGCTTAGGGAAATTAAAATAAAAAAGACACAGCCACCCCAAAGTTTGGGACAGCTCTGTTTACAAGAAGCTCATTTACGGTACAAGTTCAATATCGCAGAAAGCGAAAGATGGATAAAGACGTTGTGGTACTTACGTACAATGCAATATCACTCAGCAATGAAATCTATGTCATCAGGCCCGTAGCAGCATAATGAGTGGATTCAGGTACGATAATTCTAAGTGAAATAAGTCACACAGAAAAAGAAACATCATAAGATATCACTACTACACGGAATGTAAACTTGGCTACACAGGAACTGAATTACAAAACAGAACAGGGTCTCAAATGTAGAACACCAACTTATGCTTGCTTAAGGGGAAAAGTGAGTTGGGGTGCTGCATAAAACCAGAGATTGAAATTAGCACAGATACCGTTCCATAAGCCAAATATGTAATAGACAAGAGCTACTCCTTGCTCAACGAAGTGGACTCAACACCCCATATTAAACGCCTAAGAATATACCTGACTAGTAAGAATCTTAAAACCTATGGATTGATATGTCTCCGAAAGAGAATCAAGCGTGTGTACAGCGGCATAAACGCAGCAGTGATAGCATTGGTGAGGTTCGGTGAGCAAATGCAGACCCTTTGAAGTCATATTGCATGGTACCCATTCCATGGGTCTCAACTCTCCAGGTTTAAGGGATTCTTCCTTCAGCTAAAACATGCATGTGGAACCCAGAGTATGATCCACCGTGTGATCGGGAAACGTGTTCAAATGTGTCTCAGTGTTCATCCCCTGGTACTCGGGTGCAACATTCCAGACGCTTTACTAACACTCTCCCCACGTGGACAGTCAGTGCCTTTAACCTCCTGTTTCGCCCACTTTTCAATTTCCGCGGAAGATGAACAGGAATACGGAGAACCAATGAGAGACTAGCTGGAGGTGTCTGGATGGGCAAATATAACTCTCATTTCCCACCAGGAAGAGGAATTAACCAAAGGCTCAGCGTGCCGTGCCGGAGCCACACTAGGGCCTGAAGCAATCCTGCGGTGTTGCGGCCAGCTCACAAGAAAGCGAGTTGAAGAAAGGAGCTCAGGGGCACTGTGATTCACAAACCTGCAGAGTTATAAATGACAGCTATCGTCCAAAAATATATTGACGTAAGGCTGCCAAGAGGACTTGAAAGCGGGGCAGAATTGCAGGAAACCGATTTCAGGAGGTAGACTGGAATTGCATGTAAAGTATAGGAAAAGAGGCAGAACGTCCACAATGATGCACTTGGCCAAAAAGGGCGTATGCGTTTTTTCCTGAATATATTCAGGAAAAAACGCATACGCCCTTTTTGGCCAACCAAGCAAGCTTGCAAAGGAAATCTGCACTACAATGAAGTCTCACTGCCCCCCAGTCAAAGGGGCCATCTGAAAAAAGTGTAAAATCCAGAAAGGCAGGACAGGCCATGAAGAACTGGGAGCCTTGTTATTCTGATGGGCGGGATGTAAATTGCCAACAGCCACTCTGGAGAAGTGTATGGTGTTTCCTGAAACATCTAAAAAACAAAGCAACAGAGCCTAGGGCACTTCCACTTATGGTCCTATAGTTTAGGGAAATTAAAATCAAAAAGACACAGCCACCCCAATGTTTGGGACGGCTCTGTTAACAAGAACCTCGTTTACAGTACAAGTTCAATATCACAGAAAGCGAAAAATGGATAAAGATGTTGTGGTACTTACGTACAATGCAATATCACTCAGCAATGAAATCTATGTCATCAGGCCCGTAGCAGCATAATGAGTGGATTCAGGTACGATTATTCTAAGTGAAATAAGTCACACAGAAAAAGAAACATCATAAGATATCACCAATACACGAAACGTAAACTTGGCTACTCAGGAAATGAATTACAAAACACAACAGGGTCTCAAATGTAGAAAACCAACTTATGCTTGCTTAAGGGGAAAGATGAGTTGGGGTGCTGCGTAAAACCAGAGATTGAAAGTAGCACAGATACCGTTCCATAAGCTAAATATGTAATAGACAAGAGCTACCCCTTGCTCAACGAAGTGGACTCAACACCCCATATTAAACGCCTAAGAATATACCTGACTAGTAAGAATCTTAAAACCTATGGATTGATATGTCTCCGAAAGGGAATCAAGCTTGTGTACAGCGGCATAAACGCAGCAGTGATAGGATGGGTGAGGTTCAGTGAGCAATTGCAGACCCTTTGAAGTCATATTGCATGGTACCCATTCCATGGGTCTCAACTCTCCAGGTTTAAGGGATTCTTCCTTCAGCTAAAACATGCATGTGGAACCCAGAGTATGATCCACCGTGTGATCGGGAAACGTGTTCAAATGTGTCTCAGTTTTTGTCCCCTGGTACTCGGGTGCAACATTCCAGACGCTTTACTAACTCTCCCTACTTGGAGAGTCCGTGCCTTTAACCTCCTGTTTGGCCCAGTTTGCAATTTCTGCAGAAAATGAACAGGAATAGGGAGAACCAATGAGAGACTAGCTGGAGGTGTCTGGACTGGCAAATTTAACTCTCATTTCCCACCAGGAAGCGGAATTAACCAAATGCTGAGCATGCCATGCCGGAAACACACTAGGGCCTGAAGCAATCCTGCGGTGTTGCGGCCAGCTGAGAAGAAAGCTAGTTGAAGAAAGGAGCTCAGGGGCACTGTAATTCACAAACCTGCAGAGTTATAAATGACAGCTATCATCCAAAAATATATTGAAGTAAGGCTGCCAAGAGGACTTGAAAGTGGGGCAGAATTGCAGGAAACCGATTCCAGGAGGTAGACAGGAATTGCATGTAAAGCATAGGAAAAGAGGCAGAACGTCCACAATGATGCACTTGGCCAAAAAGGGCGTATGCGTTTTTTCTTGAATATATTCAAGAAAAAACACATACGCCCTTTTTGGCCAACCAAGCAAGCTTGCAAAGGAAATCTGCACTACAATGAAGTGTCACTGCCCCCCGGTCAAAAGGGCCATCTGAAAAAAGTGTAAAATCCAGAAAGGCAGGACAGGCCTCGGAGAACTGGGAGCCTTGTTATGCTGATGGGTGGGATGTAAATTGCCAACAGCCACTTTGGAGAAGTGTATGGTGTTTCCTGAAACATCTAAAAAACAAAGCAACAGAGCCTAGGGCACTTCCACTTATGGTCCTATAGCTTCGGGAAATTAAAATCAAAAAGACACAGCCACCCCAAACTTTGGGACGGCTCTGTTTACAAGAACCTCATTTATGGTAGAAGTTTAATATCACAGAAAGCGAAAAATGGATAAAGATGTTGTGGTACTTACGTACAATGCAATATCACTCAGCAATGATATCTATGTCATCAGGCCCGTAGCAGCATAATGAGTGGATTCAGGTACGATGATTCTAAGTGTAATAAGTCACACAGAAAAAGAAACATCATAAGATATCACTACTACACGGAATGAAAACTTGGCTACACAGGAACTGAATTACAAAACAGAACAGTGTCTCAAATGTAGAACACCAACTTATGCTTGCTTAAGGGGAAAGGTGAGTTGGGGTGCTGCATAAAACAAGAGATTGAAATTAGCACAGATACCGTTCCATAAGCCAAATATGTAACAGACAAGAGCTACTCCTTGCTCAACGAAGTGGACTCAACACCCCATATTAAACGCCTAAGAATATACCTGACTAGTAAGAACCTTAAAACCTATGGATTTATATGTCTCCGAAAGAGAATCAAGCATGTGTACAGCGGCATAAACGCAGCAGTGATAGAATGGGAGAGGTTCGGTGAGCAAATGCAGACGCTTTGAAGTCATATTGCATGGGACCCATTCCATGGGTCTCAACTCTCCAGGTTTAAGGGATTATTCCTTAGCTAAAACATGCATGTGGAACCCAGAGTATGGTCCACCGTGTGATCGGGAAACGTGTTCAAATGTGTCTCAGTTTTCGTCCCCTGGTACTCGGGTGCAACATTCCAGACGCTTTACTAACACTCTCCCCACTTGGAGAGTCAATGCCTTTAACCTCCTGTTTGGCCGAGTTTGCAATTTCTGCGGAAAATGAACAGGAATAGGGAGAACCAATGAGAGACTAGCTGGAGGTGTCTGGACGGGCAAATTTAACTCTCATTTCCCACCGGGAAGAGGAATTAACCAAAGGCTCAGCGTGCCATGCCGGAACCACACTAGGGCCTGAAGCAATCCTGCGGTGTTGCGGCCAGCTCACAAGAAAGCGAGTGGAAGAAAGGACCTCAGGGGTACTGTAATTCACAAACATGCAGAGTTATAAATGACAGCTATCGTCCAAAAATATATTGAAGTAAGGCTGCCAAGAGGACATGAAAGCGGGGCAGAATTGCAGGAAACCGATTTCAGGAGGTAGACTGGAATTGCATGTAAAGCATAGGAAAAGAGGCAGAACGTCCACAATGATGCACTTGGCCAAAAAGGGCGTATGCGTTTTTTCCTGAATATATTCAGGAAAAAACGCATACGCCCTTTTTGGCCAACCAAGCAAGCTTGCAAAGGAAATCTGCACTACAATGAAGTCTCACTGCCCCCCAGTCAAAAGGGCTATCTAAATAAAGTGTAAAATCCAGAAAGGCAGGACAGGCTATGGAGAACTGGGAGCCTTGTTATGCTGATGGGCGGGATGTAAATTGCCAAAAGCCACTCTGGAGAAGTGTATGGTGTTTCCTGAAACATCTAAAAAACAAAGCAACAGAGCCTAGGGCACTTCCACTTATGGTCCTATAGCTTAGGGAAATTAAAATAAAAAAGACACAGCCACCCCAAAGTTTGGGACAGCTCTGTTTACAAGAAGCTCATTTACGGTACAAGTTCAATATCGCAGAAAGCGAAAGATGGATAAAGACGTTGTGGTACTTACGTACAATGCAATATCACTCAGCAATGAAATCTATGTCATCAGGCCCGTAGCAGCATAATGAGTGGATTCAGGTACGATAATTCTAAGTGAAATAAGTCACACAGAAAAAGAAACATCATAAGATATCACTACTACACGGAATGTAAACTTGGCTACACAGTAACTGAATTACAAAACAGAACAGGGTCTCAAATGTAGAACACCAACTTATGCTTGCTTAAGGGGAAAAGTGAGTTGGGGTGCTGCATAAAACCAGAGATTGAAATTAGCACAGATACCGTTCCATAAGCCAAATATGTAATAGACAAGAGCTACTCCTTGCTCAACGAAGTGGACTCAACACCCCATATTAAACGCCTAAGAATATACCTGACTAGTAAGATTCTTAAAACCTATGGATTTATATGTCTCCGAAAGAGAATCAATCATTTGTACAGCGGCATAAACGCAGCAGTGATAGCATTGGTGAGGTTCGGTGAGCAAATGCAGACCCTTGAAGTCATATTGCATGGCACCCATTCCATGGGTCTCAACTCTCCAGGTTTAAGGGATTCTTCCTTCAGCTAAAACATGCATGTGGAACCCAGAGTATGATCAACCGTGTGATCGGGAGACGTGTTCCAATATGTCTCAGTTCTCGTCCCCTGGTACTCGGGTGCAACATTCCAGACGCTTTACTAACACTCCCCCGACTTGGAGAGTCAGTGCCTTTAACCTCCTGTTTGGCCCAGTTTGCAATTTCTGCGGAAGATGAACAGGAATAGGGAGAACCAATGAGAGACTAGCTGGAGGTGTCTGGACGGGCAAATTTAACTCTCATTTCCCACCAGGAAGAGGAATTAACAAAGGCTCAGCATGCCGTTCCGGAACCACACTAGGGTCTGCAGCAATCCTGCGGTGTTGCGGCAAGCTCAGAAGAAAGCGAGTTGAAGAAAGGAGCTCAGGGGTACTGTCATTCACAAACCTGCAGAGTTATAAATGACAGCTATCGTCCAAAAATATATTGAAGTAAGGCTGCCAAGAGGACTTGAAAGCAGGGCAGAATTGCAGGAAACCGATTTCAGGAGGTAGACTGGAATTTCATTTAAAGCATAGGAAAAGAGGCAGAACATCCACAATGATGCACTTGGCGAAAAAGGGCGTATGAGTTTTTCCATGAATATATTCAGGAAAAAACACATATGCACTTTTTGGCCAACCAAGCAAGCTTGCAAAGAGAATCTGCACTACAATGAAGTGTCACTTCCCCCGGGTCAAAAGGGCCATCTGAAAAAAGTGTAAAATCCAGAAAGGCAGGACAGGCCATGGAGAACTGGGAGCCTTGTTATGCTGATGGGCAGGATGTAAATTGCCAACAGCCACTCTGGAGAAGTGTATGGTGTTTCCTGAAACATCTAAAAAACAAAGCAACAGAGCCTAGGGCACTTTCCCTTTGTTCCTATACCTCAGGGAAATTAAAATCAAAAAGACACAGCCACCTCAAAGTTTGGGACGGCTCTGCTAACAAGAACCTCCTTTATGGTACAAGTTCAATATCATGAAAGCAAAAAATAGATAAAGAAGTTGTGGTACTTACGTACAATGCAATATCACTCAGCAATGAAATCTATGTCATCAGGCCCGTAGCAGGATAATGAGTGCATTTAGGTACGATGATTCTAAGTGAAATAAGTCACACAGAAAAAGAAACATCATAAGATATCACTAATACACGGAATGTAAACTTGGTTACACAGACACTGAATTACTAAACAGAACATGGTCTCAAATGTAGAAAATCAACTTATGCTTGCTTAAGGGGAAAGGTGAGTTGGTGTGCTGCATAAAACCAGAGATTGAAATTAGCACAGATACCGTTCCATAAGCCAAATATGTAATAGACAAGAGCTACTCCTTCCTCAACGAAGTGGACACAACACCCCATATTAAATGCCTAAGAATATAACTGACTAGTAAGAATCTTAAAACCTATGGATTTATATGTCTCCGAAAGAGAATCAAGCGTGTGTACAGCGGCATAAGCGCAGCAGTGATGGGATTGGTGAGGTTCGGTGAGCAAATGCAGACCCTTTGAAGTCATATTGCATGGTACCCATTCCATGGGTCTCAACTCTCCAGGTTTGAGGGATTCTTCCTTCAGCTAAAACATGCATGTGGAACCCAGAGTATGATCCACCGTGTGATCGGGAAACGTGTTCAAATGTGTCTCACTTTTTGTCCCCTGGTACTCGGGTGCAACATTCCAGACACTTTACTAACACTCTCCCCACTTGGAGAGTCTGTGCCTTTAACCTCCTGTTGGCCCAGTTTGCAATTTCTGCGGAAGATGAACAGGAATAGAGAGAACCCATGAGAGACTAGCTGGAGGTGTCTGGATGGGCAAATTTAACTCTCATTTCCCACCAGGAAGAGGAATTAACCAAAGGCTAAGCGTGCCGTGCCGGAACCACACTAGGGCCTGAAGCAATCCTGCGGTGTTGCGGCCAGCTCACAAGAACGCGAGTTGAAGAAAGGAGCTCAGGGGCACTGTCATTCACAAACCTGCAGAGTTATAAATGACAGCTATCGTCCAAAAATATATTGAAGTAAGGCTGCCAAGAGGACTTGAAAGCGGGGCAGAATTGCAGGAAACCGATTTCAGGAGGTAGACTGGAATTGCATGTAAAGCATAGGAAAAGAGGCAGAACGTCCACAATGATGCACTTGGCCAAAAAGGGCGTATGCGTTTTTTCCTGAATATATTCAGGAAAAAACGCATATGCCCTTTTTGGCCAACCAAGCAAGGTTGCAAAGGAAATCTGCATTACAAAGAAGTCTCACTGCCCCCAGGTCAAAAATGCCATCTGAAAAAAGTGTAAAATCCAGAAAGGCAGGACAGGCCACGGAGAACTGGGAGCCTTGTCATGATGAAGGGCGGGATGAAAATTGCCAACAGCCACTCTTGAGAAGTGTATGGTGTTTCCTGAAACATCTACAAAACAAAGCAACAGAGCCTAGGGCACTTCCACTTATGGTCCTATAGCTTAGGGAAATTAAAATCAAAAAGACACAGCCACCCCGAAGTTTGGGATGGCTCTGTTTACAAGAACCTCGTTTACGGTACAAGTTCAATATCACAGAAAGCGAAAAATGGATAAAGAAGTTGTGGTACTTACGTACAATGCAATATCACTCAGCAATGAAATCTATATCATCAGGCCCGAAGCAGCATAATGAGTGGATTCAGGTACGATGATTCTAAGTGAAATAAGTCACACAGAAAAAGAAATATCATAAGAAATCACTACTACACGGAATGTAAACTTGGCTACACAGGAACTGAATTACAAAACAGAACAGGGTCTCAAATTTAGAAAACCAACTTATGCTTGCTTAAGGGGAAAGGTGAGTTGGGGTGCTGCATAAAACCAGAGATTGAAATTAGCACAGATACCGTTCCATAAGCCAAATATGTAATAGACAAGAGCTACTCCTTGTTCTACGAAGTGGAATCAACACCCCATATTAAACGCCTAAGAATATACCTGACTAGTAAAAATCTTAAAACCTATGGATTTATATATCTCCGAAAGAGAATCAAACGTGTGTACAGCGGCATAAACGCAGCAGTGATAGGATTGGTGAGGTTCGGTGAGCAAATGCAGACCATTTGAAGTCATATTGCATGGTACCCATTCCATGGGTCTCAACTCTCCAGGTTTAAGGGATTCTTCCTTCAGCTAAAACATGCATGTGGAACCCAGAGTATGATCCACCATGTGATCGGGAAACGTGTTCAAATGTGTCTCAATTTTCGTCCCCTGGTACTCGGGTGCAACATTCCAGATGCTTTACTAACACTCTAACAACTTGGAGAGTCAGTGCCTTTAAACTCCTGTTTGGCCCAGTTTGCAATTTCTGTGGAAAATGAACAGGAATAGGGAGAACCAATGAGAGATTCGCTGGAGGTGTCTGGACAGGCAAATTTAACTCTCATTTCCCACCAGGAAGAGGATTTAACCAAAGGCTCAGCGTGCCGTGCAGGAACAACACTAGGGCCTGAAGCAATCCTGCGGTGTTGCGGCCAGCTCACAAGAAAGCGAGTTGAGGAAAGGAGCTCAGGGGCACTGTAATTCACAAACCTGCCGAGTTATAAATGACAGCTATCGTCCAAAAATATGTTGAAGTAAGGCTGCCAAGAGGACTTGAAAGTGGAGCAGAATTGCAGGAAACCGATTTCAGGATGTAGACAGGAATTGCGTGTAAAGCATATGAAAAGAGGCAGAACGTCCACAATGATGCACTTGGCCAAAAAGTGCGTATGCGTTTTTTCCTGAATATATTCAGGAAAAAACGCATACGCCCTTTTTGGCCAACCAAGCAAGGTTGCAAAGGAAATCTGCATTACAATGTAGTCTCACTGCCCCCAGGTCAAAAATGCCATCTGAAAAAAGTGTAAAATCCAGAAAGGCAGGACAGGCCATGGAGAACTGGGAGCCTTGTCATGATGAAGGGCGGGATGAAATTTGCCAACAGCCACTCTTGAGAAGTGTATGGTGTTTCCTGAAACATCTACAAAACAAAGCAACAGAGCCTAGGGCACTTCCACTTATGGTCCTGTAGCTTAGGGAAATTAAAATCAAAAAGACACAGCCACACCAAAGTTTGGGACGGCTCTGTTTACAAGAACCTCGTTTACGGTACAAGTTCAATATCACAGAAAGCGAAAAATGGATAAAGAAGTTGTGGTACTTACGTACAATGCAATGTAACTCAGCAATGAAATCTATGTCATCAGGCCTGTAGCAGCATAATGACGGGATTCAGGTACGTTGATTCTAAGTGAAATAAGTCACACAGAAAAAGAAACATCATAAGATATCACTAATACACGGAATGGAAACTTGGCTGCACAGGATCTGAATTACAAAACAGAACAGGGTCTCAAATGTAGAACACCATCTTATGCTTGCTTAAGGGGAAAGGTGAGTTGGGGTGCTGCATAAAACCAGAGATTGAAATTAGCACAGAAAACTTTCCTTAAGGCAAATATGTAATAGACAAGAGCTACTCCTTGCTCAACGAAGTGGACTCAACACCTCATATTACACGCCTAAGAATATACCTGACTAGTAAGAATCTAAAACCTATGAATTTATATGTCTCCGAAAGACTATCAAGCTTGTGTACAGCGGCATAAACGCAGCAGTGATAGGATTGGTGAGGTTCGGTGAGCAAATGCAGACCCTTTGAAGTCATATTGCATGGTACCCATTCCATGGGTCTCAACTTTCCAGGTTTAAGTATTCTTACTTCAGCTAAAACATGCATGTGGAACCCAGAGTATGATCCACCGTGTGATCGGGAAACGTGTTCAAATGTGTCTCAGTTTTCGTCCCCTGGTACTCGGGTGCAACATTCCAGACGCTTTACTAACACTCTCCCCACTTGGAGAGTCAGTGCCTTTAACCTCCTGTTTGCCCAGTTTGCAATTTCTGCGTAAGATGAACAGGAATAGGGATAACCAATGAGAGAGTAGCTGGAGGTGTCTGGACGGGCAAATATAACTCTCATTTCCCACCAAAAGAGGAATTAACCAAAGGCTCAGTGTGCCATGCCGGAACCACACTAGGGACTGAAGCAATCATTCGGTGTTGCGGCCAGCTAACAAGTAAGCGAGTTGAAGAAAGGAGGTCAGGGGAACTGTAATTCACAAACCTGCAGAGTTATAAACCACAGCTATCATCCAAAAATATATTGAACTAAGGTTGCCAAGAGGACTTGAAAGCGGGGCAGAATTGCAGGAAACCGATTTCAGGAGGTAGACTGGAATTGCATGTAAAGCATAGGAAAAGAGGCAGAACGTCAACAATGATGCACTTGGCCAAAAAGGGCGTATGTGTTTTTTCCTGAATATATTCAGGAAAAAACGCATACGCAATTTTTGGCCAACCAAGCAAGCTTGCAAAGAAATCTGCACTACAATGAAGTCTCACTGCCCCCGAGTCAAAAGAGCCATCTGAAAGAAGTGTAAAATCCAGAAACGCAGGACAGGCCATGGAGAACTGCGAGCCTTGTTATGCTGATGGGTGGGATGTAAATTGCCAACAGCCACTCTGGAGAAGTGTATGGTGTTTCCTGAAACATCTAAAAAACAAAGCAACAGAGCCTAGGGCACTTCCTCTTATGGTCCTATACCTTAGGGAAATTAAAATCAAAAAGACACAGCCACCCGAAAGTTTGGGATGGCTCTGTTTACAAGAACGTCATTTACGGTACAAGTTCAATATAGCAGAAAGTGAAAAATTGATAAAGAAGTTGTGGTACATACGTACAATGCAATATCACTCAGCAATGAAATCTATGTCATCAGGCCCGTAGCAGCATAATGAGTAGATTCAGGTAGAATGATTCTAAGTGAAATAAATCACACAGAGAAAGTAACATCATAAGATATCACTAATACACGGAATGTAAACTTGTCTACAGAGGAACTGAATTACAAAACAGAACAAGGTCTCAAATGTAGAAAATCAACTTATGCTTGCTTAAGGGGAAAGGTGAATTGGGGTGCTGCATAAAACCAGAGATTGAAATTAGCACAGATACCGTTCCATAAGCCAAATATGTAATAGACAAGAGCTACTCGTTGCTCAACTAAGTGGACTCAACACGCCATATTAAACACGTAATAATATACCTGACTATTAAGAATCTTAAAACCTATGGATTTATATGTCTCCGAAAGAGAATTAAGCGTGTGTACAGCAGCATAAACGCAGCAGTGATAGGATTGGTGAGGTTCAGTGAGCAAATGCAGACCCTTTGAAGTCATATTGCATGGTACCCATTCCATGGGTCCCAACTCTCCCGGTGTAAGGGATTCTTCCTTTGCTAAACATGCATGTGGAACCCAGAGTATGATCCACCATGTGATAGGGAAACGTGTTCAAATGTATCTCATTTTTCGTCCCCTGCTACTCGGTGCAACTTTCCAGACGCTTTACTAACACTCTCCCCACTTGGAGAGTCAGTGCCTTTAACCTCCTGTTTGGCCCAGTTTGCAATTTCTTTGGAAGATCAACAGGAATAAGGAGAAGCAATGGGAGACTATCTGTAGGTGTCTGGACTGGCAAATGTAACTCTCATTTCCCACCAGGAAGACGAATGAACCAAAGGCTCCGCGTGCCGTGCTGGAACTAGATTAGGGCCTGAAGAGATCCTGCGGTTTTGCGGCCAGCTCACAGGAAAGCGAGTTGAACAAAGGAGCTGAGAGGCACTGTAATTCACAAACCTGCGGAGTTATAAATGACAGCTATCATCCAAAATTATACTGAAGTAAGGCTGCGAAGAGGACTTGAATACTGGGCAGAATTGCTGGAAACCGATTTCAGAAGGTACACGGGAGTCGCTCTTAAAGCATAGGAAAAGAGACAGAACTTTGAAAATAATGCACTTGGCAAAAAAGGGCATATGTGTTTTATCCAGAGCTCTCATAACTGAGGGGAGGAGATTCCCAGCAGGCTCCAACTGCCACCTGTGGGCTCACATTGCCAAGGCAACGTGAGCAAGCCAGGCAGGAGTTACCTCACAGCAGAGGTCCCACCTCACAGAAGGGTGAGAAACCCAGCCAACATCAGACTCTCACCAGAGGGCCCACATCACCAAGGGGATGGGAACCAGTCAGGAGTGTCTTCACACCAGTGGGGCCACATCATCGAAAGGTGAGGTACTCAGCACATGTGTCCTCAAACCAGAGGACCCACATCACCAAGGGCCTCGGAGTGAGGCAGGCAGGAGTAGCCTCACAACACTGGGCCCATAGAATAAAAAAGTGAGGAATCCAGCAGTTGGAACCTCCCAGCAGGCGACCCAGAGCACCGAGGCTATGGGATCCAGGCCACAGTGAACTCACAGAAGAGGGCCCATGTCATGAAACTGAGCAACCCAGGCATTGGGACCTCAGAGCAGGAGGCCCACATCCCCATGGGGACGGAAATCTGGTTAGGAGTGTCCTCGCACCACTGAGAACGTATCAGAAAATTCTGGGCGACCAGCAGTTAGGGCCTGACGCCAGAGGACCCTCATCACCATGGGAAGGAGGCTCCCAGCAGGCTCCAACTGCCACCAGAGGGCTAACGTCGCCAAGGCGATGTGTGCCAACCAGGCATGAATGACCTCACAGCAGGGGGCCCACATCATGAACCTGTGAGCAGCCCAGCCGTTGGGACCTCAGAACAGAAGGCCCACATCCCCATTGGGATGGGAACCTGGCAGGAGTGGCCTCGCACCACTTAGCACATATCAGAAAATGTTAGGAGCCCAGCAGTTAGGGCCTGATGCCAGGGGGCCCTCATAACTGAGGGGAGGAGACTCCCAGCAGGTTCCAACTGTCAACAGAGGGCCCACGTCTAAAAGGTGGCATGTGCCAGCCAGGCAGTAGTGACCTCACAGCAGAGGGCCTATCTCACAGAAGGGTGAGGAACCGAGGCAGGATGAGACTCTCACCAGAGGGCCCACAACACCAAGGGGATGGGAACCAGTCAGGACTGTCCTCCCACCAGTGGGGCCACATCATCGAAAGGTGAGGAACCCAGCACATGTGGCCTCATATCAGAGGACATACATCACAAAGGGGATGGAAGTGAGGCAGGTAGGAGTAGCCTAAAAACAGAGGGCCCAAAGAATAAAAAATGTGAGGAATCCAGCATTTGGAACCTCCCAGCAGGTGGCCGAGAGCACAGAAGCTATGGGATGCAGGCAGGAGTGAACTAACACCAGAGAGCCCACATCATGAAACTGTGAGCAACCCAGGCGTTGGGAACTCAGAGCAGAAAGCCCACATCCCCATGGGGATGGGAACCTGACAGGAGTGTCCTGGCATCACTGGGCTCACATCAGAAAATGTGGGGAGCCCAGCAGTTAGGGCCTGATACTAGAGGGCCGTCATCACCGAGGGCAGGAGGCTCCCAGCAGGTTCCATGTGCCAACAGAGGGCCCACGTCGCCAAGGTGATGTGTGCAAGTCAGGCAGGATTGACCTCACAGCAGAGGGCCTACCTCACAGAAGAGTGAGGAACCCAGCCAGGATAAGACTGTCACCAGAAGGCCCACATCACCAAGGGGATGGGAACCAGGCAGGAGTGTCCTCACACCAGTGGGGCCACATCATTGAAAGTTGCGGAACCCAGCACATGTGGCCTCAAACCAGAAGACCCACATCACGAAGGGGTTGCGAGTGAGGCAGGCAGGAGGAGCATCACAACAGAGGACCCATAGAATACAAAAGTTGAGGAATCGAGCAGTTGGAACCTTCCAGCAGGCGGCCAAGAGCACAGAGGCTATGGGATCCAGGCCACAGTGAACTAACACCAGAGAGCCCACATCATGAAATTGTGATCAACCCAGCCATTGGAACCTCAGAGCAGAAGGCCCACATCCCCATGGAGATGGGAACCTAAGAGGAGTGCCCGAGCATCACTGGGCTCACTAAGAAAAGTTGGGGAGCCCAGCAGTTAGGGCCTGACGTCAGAGGGCCCTCATCACAGAGGTGAGGAGGCTCCCAGCAGGGTCCAAGTGTCACCAGAGGGCTCATGTCAACAAGGCGAGGTGAGCAAGCCAGGCAAGAATTACCTGATAGTAGAGGGCCCACCTCACAGATGGGTGAGGAACCCAGCCAGGATCAGACTCTCACCAGAGGGCCCACCTCACAAAGGGGATGGGAACCAGTCAGGATTATCCTCACACCAGTGGGGCCTCATCATCTTAAGGTGAGGAACCCAGCACATGTGGCCTCAAACCAGATGACACACATCACGAAGGGGCTGGGAGTGAGGCAGGCAGGAGGATCCTCACAACAGAGGGCCCAAAAAATTAAAAAAGTGAGGAATCCAGCAGTTGGAACCTCCCATCAGGTGGCCAAGAGCACAGAGGCTATGGGATCCAGGCCTCTGTGAACTAACACCAGAGAGCCCACATCATCAAAATGTGAACAACCCAGCCGTTGGGACCTCAGAGCAGAAGACCCACATCCCCATGGAGATGAGATCCTAAGAGGAGTGCCAAAGCATCACTGGGCTCACTAAGAAAAGCTGGTGAGCCCAGCAGTTAGGGCCTGACCCAAGAGGGCCCTCATCACCGGGGGGAGCAGATTCCCAGCACACTCCAACTGCCACCACATGGCTGACTTCACCAAGGCAATGTGTTCCAGCCATGCAGGAGTGACCTATCAGCAGAGGGTCTCCCTCACAGGTGGGTGAGGAACACAGCCAGGAACAGACTCTCATCAGAGGGTCCACATAACCACGTGGATGAGAACCAGGCAGGAGTGTCCTCACACTAGTGGGGCCACATCATCGAAAGGTGAGGAACCCAGCAAAGGTGGCCACAAACCAGAGGACCCACATCACCAAGGGGTTGAGAGTGAGGTAGGTGTGTGGATGGGCATATTTAACACTCATTTCCCACCAGGAAGAGGAATTAACCAAAGGCTCAGCATGCCCTGCCAGAAGCAGATTAGGGCCTGAAGCAGTCTTGCGGGTTTGCGGTCAGCTCACAAGAAAGCAAGTTGAAGAAAGGAGCTCAGGGGCCCTGTAATTCACAAACCTGCAGAGTTATAAATGACAGATAACGTCCAAAAATATATTGAAGTAAGGCTGCGAAGAGGACTTGAAAGCGGGGCAGAATTTCAGGAAACCGATTTCACGAGGTAGACTGGATTTGCATTTAAAGCATAGGAAAAGAGGCAGAACATCGACAATGATGCACTTGGCCAAAAATGGCGTATGAGTTTGTTCCTGAATATACTCAGGAACAAACACATACGCCCTTTTTGGCAAACCAAGCAAGCTTGCAATGGAAATCCGAACTACTGTGAAGTGTCACTTCCCCCTGGTCTAAAGGGCCATCTGAGAAAATTGTAAAATCCAGAAGGGCAAGACAGGCCATGGGGAAAAAGGAGCCTTGTTATGCTGATGGGCGGGATGTAAATCGCCAACAGCCACTCTGGAGAAGTGTATGGTGTTTCCTGAAATATCTAAAAAACAAAGCAACAGAGCCTAGGGCACTTCCACTTATGGTCCTATAGCTTAGGGAAATTAAAATCAAAAAGACACAGCCACCCCAAAGTTCGGGACGGCTCTGTTTACAAGAACTTCGTTTATGGGAGAAGTTCAACATCACAGAAAGTGAAAAATGGATAAAGAAGTTGTGGTACTTACGTACAATGCAATATCACTCAGCAATGAAATGTATGTCATCAGGCCCATAGCAGCATAATTTCTGGATTCAGGTACGATGATTCTAAGTGGAATAAGTCACACAGAAAAAGAAACATCATACGATATCACTAATACACGGAATGTAAACTTGGCTACACAGGAACTGAATTACAAAACAGAACAGTGTCTCAAATGTAGAAAACCAACTTATGCTTGCTTAAGGGGAAAGGTGAGTTGGGGTGCTGCATAAAACCAGAGATTGAAATTAGCACAAATACCGTTCCATAAGCCAAATATGTAACAGACAAGAGCTACTCCTTGCTCAACGAAATGGACTCAACTCCCCATATTAAACGCCTAATAATATATCTGGCTAGTAAGAATCTTAAAACCTATGGATTTATATGTCTCCGAAAGTGAATCAAGCGTGTGTACAGCGACATAAACGCAGCAGTGATATGATTGGTGAGTTTCGGTGAGCAAATGCAGACCGTTTGAATTCATGTTGCATGGTACCCATTCCATGGGTCTCAACTCTCCAGGTTTAAGGGATTCTTCCTTCAGCTAAAATATGCATGTGGAACCCAGAGTATGATCTACCATGTGATCGGGAAACGTGTTCAAATGTGTCTCAGTTTTCGTCCCCTGGTACTCGGGTGCAACATTCCAGACGCTTTACTAACACTCTCCCCACTTGGAGAGTCAGTGCCTTTAACCTCCTGTTTGGCCGAGTTTGCAATTTCTGTGGAAAATGAACAGGAATAGGGAGAACCCATGAGAGACTATCTGGAGGTGTCTGGACGCGCAAATTTAACTCTCATTTCCCACCAGAAAGAGGAATTAACCAAAGTCTCAGAATGCCATTCCGGAACCACACTAGGGCCTGAAGCAATCCTGTGGTGTTGCGGCCAGCTCACAAGAAAGCGAGTTGAAGAAAGGAGCTCAGGGGCACTGTAATTCACAAACCTGCAGAGTTATAAATGACAGCTATTGTCCAAAAATATATTGAAGTAACGCTGCCAAGAGGACTTGAAAGTGGGGCAGAATTGCAGGAAACCGATTTCAGGAGGTAGACTGGAATTGCATGTAAAGCATAGGAAAAGAGGCAGAACGTCCACAATGATGCACTTGGCCAAAAAGGGCGTATGCGTTTTTTCCTGAATATATTCAGGAAAAAACGCATACGCCCTTTTTGGCCAACCAAGCAAGCTTGCAAAGGAAATCTGCACTAAAATGAAGTCTCACTGCTCCCTGGTCAAAAGGGCCATCTGAAAAAAGTGTAAAATCCAGAAAGACAGGACAGGCCATGGAGAACTGGGAGCTTTGTTATGCTGATGGGCGGGATGTAAATTGCCAACAGCCACTCTGGAGAAGTGTATGGTGTTTCCTGAAACATCCAAAAAACAAAGCAACAGAGCCTAGGGCACTTCCACTTATGGTCCTATAGCTTAGGGAAATTAAAATCAAAAAGACACAGCCACCCCAAAGTTTGGGCCAGCTCTGTTTACAAGAACCTCGTTTACGGTACAAGTTCAATATCGCAGAAAGCGAAAAATGGATAAAGAAGTTGTGGTACTTACGTACAATGCAATATCACTCAGCAATGAAATCTATGTCATCAGGCCCGTCGCAGCATAATGAGTGGATTCAGGTACGATGATTCTAAGTGAAATAAGTCACACAGAAAAAGAAACATCATAAGATATCACTACTACACGGAATGTTAACTTGGCTACAGAGGAACTGAATTACAAAACAGAACAGGGTCTCAAATGTAGAAAAGCAACTTATGTTTGCTTAAGGGGAAAGGTGAGTTGGGGTGCTGCATAAAACCAGAAATTGAAATTAGCACAGATACCGTTCCATAAGCCAAATATGTAATAGACAAGAGCTACTCCTTGCTCAACGAAGTGGACTCAACACGCCATATTAAACGCATAATAATATACCGGACTAGTAAGAATCTTAAAACCTATGGATTTATATGTCTCCGAAAGAGAATTAAGTGTGTGTACAGCGGCATAAACGCAGCAGTGATAGGATTGGTGAAGTTCGGTGAGCAAATGCAGACCCTTTGAAGTCATATTGCATGGTACCCATTCCATGGGTCTCAACTCTCCAGGTTTAAGGGATTCTTCCTTCAGCTAAAACATGCATGTGGAACCCAGAGTATGATCCACCGTGTGATCGGGAAACGTGTTTAAATGTATCTCATTTTTCGTCCCCTACTACTCGGTGCAACTTTGCAGATGCTTTACTAACACTCTCCCCACTTGGAGAGTCAGTGCCTTTAACCTCCTGTTTGGCCCAGTTTGCAATTTCTTCGGAAGATGAACAGGAATAAGGAGAAGCAATTGGAGACTATCTGTAGGTGTCTGGATGGGCAAATTTAACTCTCATTTCCCACAAGGAAAATGAATGAACCAAAGGCTCCGCGTGCCATGCTGCAACTAGACTAGGGCCTGAAGAGATCCTGCAGTTTTGCGGCCAGCTCACAAGAAAGCGAGTTGAAGAAAGGATCTCAGGGGCACTGTAATTCACAAATTTGCGGAGTTATAAATGACAGCTGTCATCCAAAATTATACTGAAGTAAGGCTGCGAAGAGGACTTGAATGCGGGGCAGCATTGTTGGAAAGCGATTTCAGAAGGTACACAGGAGTCGCTCTTAAAGCATAGGAAAAGAGACAGAACTTTGGAAATAATGCATTTGGCAAAAAAGGGCATATGTGTTTTATCCAGAGCTCTCATAACTGAGGGGAGGAGATTCCCAGCAGGCTCCAACTGCCACCTGAAGGCTCACATTGCCAAGGCAACGTGAGCAAGCCAGGCAGGAGTTACCTCACAGCAGAGGTCCCACCTCACAGAAGGGTGAGAAACCCAGCCAACATCAGACTCTCACCAGAGGGCCCACATCACCAAGGGGATGGGAACCAGGCAGGAGTGTCTTCACACCAGTGGGGCCACATCATCGAAAGGTGAGGTACTCAGCACATGTGTCCTCAAACCAGAGGACCCACATCACCAAGGGCCTCGCAGTGAGGCAGGCAGGAGTAGCCTCACAACACTGGGCCCATAGAATAAAAAAGTGAGGAATCCAGCAGTTGGAACCTCCCAGCAGGTGGCCCAGAGCACCGAGGCTATGGGATCCAGGCCACAGTGAACTCACAAAAGAGGGCCCATGTCATGAAACTGAGCAACCCAGCCATTGGGACCTCAGAGCAGGAGGCCCACATCCCCATGGGGATGAAAATCTGGTAGGAGTGTCCTCGCACCACTGAGAACGTATCAGAAAATTTTGGGCGACCAGCAGTTAGGGCCTGAGGCCAGAGGACCCTCATCACCAAGGGAAGGAGGCTCCCTGTAGGCTCCAACTGCCACCAGAGGGCTGATGTCGCCAAGGCGATGTGTGCCAACCAGGCACGAATGACCTCACAGCAGAGGGCCCACCTCAGAGAAGTGTGACGAACCCAGTCAGGATCAGACTCGCACCAGAGGGCCCACATCACCAAATGGATTGGAACCAGGCAGGAGTGTCCTCACATGAGTAGGGCCACATCATCTAAACGTGAGGAACCCAGAACATGTGGCTTCAAACCATAGGACACCCATCACCAATGGGCTGGGAGTGAGGCAGGCAGGAGGAGCCTCATAACAGAGGGCCCAAAAATAAGAAAGGTGAGGAATCCAGCAGTTGGAACCTCCCAGCAGGCGGCCCAGAGCACAGAGGCTAGGGGATCCAGGCCGGAGTGAACTAACACCAGACAGCCCACATCATGAAACTGTGAGCAACCCAGACATTGGGACCTCAGAGCAGAAGGCCCACATCCCCATGGTGATGGGAACATGACAGGAGTGTCCTGGCATCACTGGGCTCACATCAGAAAACGTGGGGTGCTCAGAAGTTAGGGCCTGACGCTAGAGGGCACTCATCACCGAGAGGAGGAGGCTTCCAGCAGGCTCCAGCTGCCACCAGAGGGCCAATGTCGCCAAGGCGATGTGTGCCAGCCTGGCAGGAGTGACCTCACAGCAGAGGGCCCACCTCACAGAAGGGTGAGGAACACAGCCAGGATCAGACTCTCACCAGAGGGCCCACATCACCAAGGGGATGGGAACCAGGCAGGAGTGTCCCCACACCAGTGGGACAACATCATCGAAAGGTGAGGATCCCAGCACATGTGTCCTCAAACCAGAGGAACCACATTACCAAGGGGTTCGGAATGAGGCTGGCAGGACCGGCCTCACAACACAGGGTCCATAGAATATAGAAGTTGAGGAATCCAGGAGTTGGAACCTCCCAGCAAGTAGCCCAGAGCCCCGAGGCTATGGGATCCAGGCCGCAGTGAACTCACAGCAGAGGGCCCACATCATGAACCTGTGAGCAGCCCAGCCGTTGGGACCTCAGAACAGAAGGCCCACATCCCCATTGGGATGGGAACCTGGCAGGAGTGGCTTCGCACCACTTAGCACATATCAGAAAATGTTAGGAGCCCAGCAGTTAGGGCCTGACGCCAGGGGGCCCTCATAACTGAGGGGAGGAGACTCCCAGCAGGTTCCAACTGGAACAAGGTGGCATGCGCCAGCCAGGCAGTAGTGACCTCACAGCAGAGGGCCTATCTCACAGAAGGGTGAGGAACCGAGGCAGGATGAGACTCTCACCAGAGGGCCCACAACACCAAGGGGATGGGAACCAGTCAGGACTGTCCTCCCACCAGTGGGGCCACATAATCGAAAGGTGAGGAACCCAGCACATGTGGCCTCATATCAGAGGACATACATCACAAAGGGGATGGGAGTGAGGCAGGTAGGAGTAGCCTAAAAACAGAGGGCCCAAAGAATAAAAAAGGTGAGGAATCCAGCATTTGGAACCTCCCAGCAGGCGGCCGAGAGCACAGAAGCTATGGGATGCAGGCAGGAGTGAACTAACACCAGAGAGCCCACATCATGAAACTGTGAGCAACCCAGGCGTTGGGAACTCAGAGCAGAAAGCCCACATCCCCATGGGGATGGGAACCTGACAGGAGTGTCCTGGCATCACTTGGCTCACATCACAAAACGTGGGGAACCCAGCACTTAGGGCCTGATGTTAGAGGGCCGTCATCACCGAGGGCAGGAGGCTCCCAGCAGGTTCCATGTGCCAACAGAGGGCCCACGTCGCCAAGGTGATGTGTGCAAGTCAGGCAGGATTGACCTCACAGCAGAGGGCCTACCTCACAGAAGAGTGAGGAACCCAGCCAGGATAAGACTGTCACCAGAAGGCCCACATCACCAAGGGGATGGGAACCAGGCAGGAGTGTCCTCACACCAGTGGGGCCACATCATTGAAAGTTGCGGAACCCAGCACATGTGGCCTCAAACCAGAAGACCCACATCACGAAGGGGTTGCGAGTGAGGCAGGCAGGAGGAGCATCACAACAGAGGACCCATAGAATACAAAAGTTGAGGAATCGAGCAGTTGGAACCTTCCAGCAGGCGGCCAAGAGCACAGAGGCTATGGGATCCAGGCCACAGTGAACTAACACCAGAGAGCCCACATCATGAAATTGTGATCAACACAGCCGTTGGAACCTCAGAGCAGAAGGCCCACATCCCCATGGAGATGGGAACCTAAGAGGAGTGCCCGAGCATCACTGGGCTCACTAAGAAAAGTTGGGGAGCCCAGCAGTTAGGGCCTGACGTCAGAGGGCCCTCATCACAGAGGTGAGGAGGCTCCCAGCAGGGTCCAAGTGTCACCAGAGGGCTCATGTCAACAAGGCGAGGTGAGCAAGCCAGGCAAGAATTACCTGATAGTAGAGGGCCCACCTCACAGATGGGTGAGGAACCCAGACAGGATCAGACTCTCACCAGAGGGCCCACATCACAAAGGGGATGGGAACCAGTCAGGATTATCCTCACACCAGTGGGGCCTCATCATCTTAAGATGAGGAACCCAGCACATGTGTCCTCAAACCAGAGGACCCACATCACCAAGGGCCTTGGAGTGAGGCAGGCAGGAGTAGCCTCACAACACAGGGCACATAATATAAAAAACGTGAGGATTCCAGCATTTAGACCTTCCAGCAGGTGGCCCAGAACACCGAGGCTATGGGATCCAGGCCACAGTGAACTCACAGCAGAGGGCCCACATCATAAAACTGTGAGCAACCCAGGCGTTGGGACCTCAGCGCAGAAGGCCCACATCCCCATGGGAATGGGAACCTGGCTGGAGTGTCCTCACACCACTGGGCACACATCAGAAAATGTGGGGAGCCCACCATTTAGGGCCTGACGCCAGAGGGCTGTCATCACCGAGAGGAGGTGGCACCCTGCACGCTCCAACTGCCACCAGAGGGCTCACGTCTCCAAGGTGACGTGTGCCAGCCAGGCAGGAGTGACCTCACAGCAGAGGCCCTACCTCACAGAACGTTGAGGAACCCAGCCAGGATTAGACTCTCGCCAGAGGACCCACCTCACCAAGGGGATGGGAACCAGGCAGGAGTGTCCTCACACGAGTGGGGCCACATCATCGAAAGGTGAGGAATGCAGCACATGTGGCCTCAAGCCATAGGACAGTCATCACCAAGGGGCTGGCAGTGAGGCAGGCAGGAGGAGCCTCACAACAGAGGGCACATAGAATACAAATTTGAGGAATCCAGCAGTTGGAACCTCCCAGCAGGCAGCTCAGAGCACCGATGATAAGGGATCCTTGCCAGAGTGAACTCACAGCAGAGGGCCCACATCATGGTACTGTGAACAAGCCAGCCGTTTTGACCTCAGAGCAGAAGGCCCATATCCCCATGGGGATGGGAACCTGGCAAGAGTGTCCTCACTTACTTGGCGCACATCAGAAAATGTGGGGAGCCCAGCAGTTATGGCCTAAGGCAAGAGGGCCCTCATCACCGAGGGGAGGAGGATCCCAGCACACTCCAACTGCCACCAGAGGGCCCACGTCGCCAAGGTGACGTGTGCCAGACAGGCATGATTGACCTCACAGCAGAGGGCCCACCTCACAGAAGGGTGAGGAACCCAGCCAGGATCAGACGCTCACCTGAGGGCCCACATCAGCAAGGGGATGGGAACCAGTCAGGACTGTCTTCCCTCCAGTGGGGCCACATCATCGAAAGGTGCGGAACCCAGCACATGTGGCCTCAAATCAGAGGACACATATCACAAAGGGAATGGGAGTGAGGCAGGCAGGAGTAGCCTAAAAACAGAGGGCCCAAAGAATAAGAAAGGTGAGGAAACCAGCAGTTGGAATCTCCCAGCAGGCGGCCGAGAGCACAGAAGCTATGGGATGCAGACAGGAGTGAACTAACAGCAGAGAGCCCACATCATGAAACTGTGAGCAACCCAGGCGTTGGGACCTCAGAGCAGAAGGCCCACATCCCAATGGGGATGTGAACCTGGCTGGAGTGTCCTTGCACCACTGGGCGCACATCACAAAATGTGGGGAGCCCAGCAGTTAGGGCCTGACGCCAGAGGGCCCTCATCACCGAGGGGAGGAGGCTCCCAGCAGGCTCCAAGTGCCACCAGAGGGCTCATGTCCACAAGGCGAGGTGAGCAAGCCAGGCAGGAGTGACCTCACAGCAGACGGCCCACCTCACAGATGGGTGAGGAACCCAGCCAGGATCAGACTCTCAACAGAGGGCCCACATCACCAAGGGGATGGGAACCAGGCAGGAGTCTCCTAAGACCATTGGTCCCACATCATCGAAAGGTGAGGAACCGAGCACATGTGGCCTCAAACCAGACGACACACATCACGAAGGGGCTGGGAGTGAGGCAGGCAGGAGGATCCTCACAACAGAGGGCCCAAAAAATTAAAAAAGTGAGGAATCCAGCAGTTGGAACCTCCCAGCAGGCGGCCAAGAGCACAGAGGCTATGGGATCCAGGCCTCTGTGAACTAACACCAGAGAGCCCACATCATGAAAATGTGAACAACCCAGCCGTTGGGACCTCAGAGCAGAAGGCCCACATCCCCATGGAGATGGGATCCTAAGAGGAGTGCCAAAGCATCACTGGGCTCACTAAGAAAAGTTGGTGAGCCCAGCAGTTAGGGCCTGACGCAAGAGGGCCCTCATCACCGGGGGGAGGAGATTCCCAGCACGCTCCAACTGCCACCACACGGCTGACTTCACCAAGGCAATGTGTGCCAGCCATGCAGGAGTGACCTATCAGCAGAGGGTCTCCCTCACAGGTGGGTGAGGAACACAGCCAGGAACAGACTGTCACCAGGGGGTCCACATAACCACGTGGATGAGAACCAGGCAGGAGTGTCCTCACACTAGTGGGGCCACGTCATCGAAAGGTGAGGAACCCAGCAAATGTGGCCACAAACCAGAGGACTCACATCACCAAGGGGTTGAGAGTGAGGTAGGTGTCTTGACGGGCATATTTAACACTCATTTCCCACCAGGAAGAGGAATTAACCAAAGGCTCAGCGTGCCCTGCCAGAAGCAGATTAGGGCCTGAAGCAGTCTTGCGGGTTTGCGGCCAGCTCACAAGAAAGCGAGTTGAAGAAAGGAGCTCAGGGGCCCTGTAATTCACAAACCTGCAGGGTTATAAATGACAGATAACGTCCAAAAATATATTGAAGTAAGGCTGCGAAGAGGACTTGAAAGCGGGGCAGAATTTCAGGAAACCGATTTCAGGAGGTAGACTGGATTTGCATTTAAAGCATAGGAAAAGAGGCAGAACATCGACAATGATGCACTTGGCAAAAAAGGGCGTATGAGTTTGTTCCTGAATATATTCAGGAAAAAACACATACGCCCTTTTTGGCAAACCAAGCAAGCTTGCAATGGAAATCCGAACTACTATGAAGTGTCACTTCCCCCCGGTCTAAAGGGCCATCTGAGAAAAGTGTAAAATCCAGAAAGGCAAGACAGGCCATGGGGAAAAAGGAGCCTTGTTATGCTGTTGGGCGGGATGTAAATTGCCAACAGCCACTCTGGAGAAGTGTATGGTGTTTCCTGATACATCTGAAAAACAAAGCAACAGAGTCTAGGGCATTTCCACTTATGGTCCTATAGCTTAGGGAAATTAAAATCAAAAAGACACAGCCACCCCAAAATTTGGGACGGCTCTGTTTACAGGAACCTCTTCTACAGTACAAGTTAAATATCCCAGAGAACAAATAATTGATAAAGAAGTTGCGGTACTTACGGACAACAGAATACCACTCAGCAATGAAATCTGTGTCACCAGGCCTGTACCAGCATAATGAGTGGATTGAGGCACGATGATTCTAAGTGAAATAAGTCACACAGAAAAAGAAACATCATAAGGTATCACTAATGCACGGAATGTAAACTTGGCTACACATGAACTGAATTACAAAACAGAACAGGGTCTCAAGTTTAGAAAACCAACTTATGCTTGCTTAAGGGGAAAGGTGAGTTGGGGTGCTGCATAAAACCAGAGTTTGAAATTAGCACAGATACCGTTCCATAAGCCAAATATGTAATAGACAAGACCTACCCCTTGCTCAACGAAATGGACTCAACAATGACGTATCACCTCACACCTGTTAGAATGGGCATCATCTGAAAATCTACAAACAACAAATGCTGGAAAGGGTGTGGAGAAAAGGAAGCCTCTTCCACTATTGTTGGGAATATAAATTGATACAGTCACTATGGAGAACAATATGGAGTTTCTTAAGAAACTAATAATAGAATTACCATATGATACAGCAATCCCAGTACTGGACATATACCCAGACAAAACCATAAATCAAAAAGAGACATTCACCGCAATGTTCATTACATCACTATTTACAATATCGAGGTAATGGAAGCAACCTAAATGCCCACAGACAGACGAATGCATAAAGATGTGGTACATATATAAAATGGAATATTACTAAGCCATGAAAGGAATGAAATTGGGTCATTTGTAGAGACGTCGATGGATCTAGGGACTGTCATACAGAGTGAAGTAAGTCAAAAAGAGAAAAACAAATCTTGTATATTCATGCATATATGTGGAACCTAGAAAAACTGTACAGATTAACCGTTTTGCAAGGCATAAATAGAGCAACAGATGCAGACAACAATCGTATGGACAACAAGGGGGGAAAGCTCTTGGGGGGGTGGTGGTGGGAGGAGTTGAGAGATTGGGATTGGCATGTAAACATTTATATGTATAAAATAGATAACCAATAAGAACCTGCTGTATAAAAATATAAAATAAAATTCAAAATTAAAAAGAAATAAAATTTAAAAAATAAAACAGAAAAAACAATTATTCCCTTCACATACATGTATTTATATGAATAAATTATTTCCATGCTTATATCTGTAAATACAAAAAAGAGGAATAAAATCTACCTTGAACCAAAAACGAAAAAGAGAAAAAAAAAACAGAACCCACCAGTTACACAGAGGAAAACCATATCAGGGCACTTGCTCCAGTTGTAAACAATTCTGAAGTTGGTCAGTGGTGGGGAATCGTCTCCCATTCAGCCAGCAGCCCCCACACAACAAGCGTCCTCATTGCAAAGCTGGGGCACCGTGCCGAGGCATCTGTGAGTAAACGTGAGCTGAGCCCCAGGCCAGTTGCTGCTGAACTGTTCCCACCCTTCCCAGGTAAAACACCTGAATATATACAAGGACTTGAAAGCCTAGAGGAAGGGCCATGGAGCCACACGAGTGACAGCATGCCAGCTGACTTGGTGCCTGCAGGCCAGCCAGGATGGTCCTGGCCCTGGGTGCTCTTCTGGAAGATTTCCATTTCCCTGCCTGAGATACCCGTCCTGTCCCTGCCCCCACTGCTTTTTTCCTTCCTCACCTCTGCCCAGGGAGAAATTCCAACAGCAGGTATGGGTGACACATCCTCTTCTTTAGCAGGTGGCAGCCTGGCAACTGCTGCAGAAAGTCCAGCAGAGCCCCACTCACACTGGGCCACCCACAAAGCCGTGGCCTCTCACTCCCTCCCACCAGCCCAGCCCTGAGACTGCTGACAGGGCAGAGAAAATGGCGTCAGGCACAGCTGCAGGGGCTCTTGCTGCCTGGAGTGGTATTTATATTGATCTCAACCCAGGCACAACTGGGGAGGGCTGGCCGGCATGGTAAGGCTGCCCAGGTCAGCCAATCATCACCCCTCAGGGGCTCACAGTTGCAGAAAATGGAACTTGCTGAACCGGCCAGGTCCAAGGAACAAGTGTTGGCTCCTGAGAGTCAGGATAGACAAGGGGCTGCAGCTTTGGCTTGTTTTCTAATCATTTTATCTGGCCCATGAGTGGGAGACAACTTCAAGAAAACCCTCTCCTAATGAGAGGAACCCAGGAGTCAGGGAGAGGAGGGGTGGGTGGTGGTTGGAGACAGAGGCCTGGTGCCCTGGGTGCAGTGGAAGTCTCTGGAAGACCAGGTGGAGGGAGGCCACACAGAGTGATGCCCAGGGTCACAGACCTGTCGGAGCTGCTGTTTGTTAGTTCAAGTCCTGCTCTGAGGTGCTCTGTGTCAGCTCTGAGAGACAGGTGAGCTGGGGGTGCTCTTCAATGAGGGCTATGTGCACGGTTCCTGTGTGCCCAGCCCTGCCACGGTACCTGCAAGGGTAGCTCTGTATCCTGGGAGGGGCCTGACCATGAGAGCCCCGTGGGCTGGGTTGGGGGTGGGGTACCTGCCCAGGAGAGCTCCATATCCTGGGATTGGCCTGACCACGAGAGCCCCATGGGCTGCTGCAGACATGGTAAAGGATGTCAGGACAGTCAGTGAAGCCACCGAGGATATACCTCCAGTTGCTCCTGATTCCTACACCCTGCTGGTCATTCTACCAACCACCAGGACATGGTATTCTGTATTAGTCTTCAATGATGCCTTCTTTTGTATTCCATTAGTCCCAGAGTCACAAGAAATTTTGGCTTGTGAGTGGCAGGACTCAACATACAACTAAAACAATACTTCCGGGCCATCTTGCCCCAAGGGTTCAAAAATTCCCACACCATCTTTGGGGAAAGCTTAGCTAAAGACTGAAAAGTTCTACCTCTGGAAAAGGAAACCCTCCTTTAATATGCAGATGACATTCTGATCGCCAGCCCTACTAAGGAGGCCTCTGAACTACCAAGCCAATAAAGGATAGAAGTTGTCCAAGAAAAAGCTCAAATATCACAGACTGCGGTGACCTGCCTGGGCTTCATTCTCACACAAGGTCAGAGAAGCCCATCCCAGGAAAGGGAAGAAACCATTTGCAGCCTTACCCCTGTCTAAAACTAGAAGACAGCTTAGGGGTTCCTGGGGAGGCCAGGGTTTGCTGCTTCTGGATCCCTAACTACAGTCTACTAGCTGGGCCTCTATATGAAACACTGAAAGGAAAAGATGATGATCCTTTTGAACAGAATCCAGAAGTGGCCTTTCAAGAATGGAAAGAGCAGTCAATTCAGACCCTTGCCCTGGACCTCCCTAATTGAGCTAAACCCTTTGACCTTTCCATTCCCGGTGAAAGGTGAATCGCCATTGGAGAATTAGTGCAAAAACTGGGACCACTTGAAATGGAACAACGCAAGAATGCCATCCAGGTAGGATAAACTACAGTCACCAAGGGGCTTGGCCCACTGCCACATCTGGCCAAGATACTGGCGGTATCTAAAAACCTGGAAATCAGCAGCCCAAAAGGCCACCTCCCTCCTAAGGGAAAAGGACCCCACGTGGTGATCCTAATCACCAACCGTGCCCTGAAGTTGCAGGGTTCGCTCCGTGGGCACACCGACCTCGAGTGAGGAGGCCCTCCAACTCCAACATCCAGAGAGATAACCGGGGGCAACAGGGCACCATGACGACTCATGTGAACATCACTTGACCTGGAGTTTCTCTCATAAAACAACAATAGTGTGTCCCGAAGGAGTAGACTACTGCTTGCAGGACTTACTGCACCCGGAGGGGAGCTAATAATCTTGGCGGGGGAACCGTATATCACACTGTCACCATAGAAAAGCCTACAGACACCGTGATGATGGTGACCAATAAGACTGGCTGGACTCCTGTTTACTTCAAAAGGCTGTTGACTCAGTGGTCTTCATGGTCCTTGATCACCACTGACCCTGGACTGTCTGGGAGTTGAGCGGGCAGGGCTCTGACACCTGGTGCTGTTTTTACGTTAATTCAGGGGCCTAATTGAAGAAAGAGCAGACTACTGGTCAGAGCATCTAGGCTGGCAGAAACGGTCAGCCTAAGGTGGCCAAACAAATGTGGGGCGGGGTGAAATCGGCCCCCACAGCGTCTCTGCACATCTCTTTCCTGGACCCTTAAAGGTCATTAGAATCTATAACACTTCCAATGCTGGTGCTCAGGCGGACGAGCAGGGAGGCAGGGGTCCTGGGGCCAATCAACGTCACCTGGAGGCTGCTGGGGAGAAGTTCTGACCCTCGTCCCCTGGTATGAGGGCTCCCAACTCAGCACTCAGCAGTTACAGAAGAAGGGTCTGCACCCTCAGCACTCCAAGAATGAGGAACGGGACAAAAGGCAGAGGAGGGGTTTGTCCCCAGCAAAGCCCATTAAAAATCCCTGGGAGATAAAAATAGAATCTGGGCAATAAAGTCAATTCTGACCTTTTTTATCCTTTGTGCTTTGTCTAATTTCACGTGCTCCTAGGGTCCCGCATGCAGAGGTTCCACACCCGGCACTTCAGACCAGATTTCCTAGTGCAGAATGGCTGGGTCGACACCTCAGCTCCTGGGGCCCAGTGCAGACTCCGAGATATAGAGCCTGAGCTGCAGCCAACCCGGCCCTCGAGAGCTCTGCCCCCTCCCTCCCACTGACTCTCACAAGATCTCTACACAGCAGCCCAGCCCACAGCCCACAGCCCACGGGGTAGTGCATGCTCTCACCTCTCCATTCTCTGATCAAAATATAAAGTTTCCTTTGCCTGTGAACCAAACTCAGTCTCGATCTGTTGGCCCCAATGACACTGGGCAGGGGGACACTTGTTGGGGTCCACTCTGGAGGATCAGTTACAGAAATTGAGACTATTGTAACTTCAATGAACAGATGTGTGAGCCAAACTGTAGTTAACATAGAACAGTTTATAAGGCTCGGGTAAAATAAGATGTTTCTAACACTTCCATTTGATATTTCCATCACTTTATTATAAGCAAGTTCAGTGAAAAGGTTTGTCTTATTTGTCAGGTCAATATTAGAGAAATGAAGTGATTTCTTTCCAAGGATGTACATCTAATAATCTTGGTTAAAGCTTCAATCTTGTTTTAAATGCTTTTCCATTGAAAATGATACCTCTCTTTCAGCTCCCCCATTTCTGAGAAGTATAAAATCTTATAATTTATTATTACCAAAGGGGAAAGGTAGGAGGAGGGATAAATTAACAGTTTGGAATTAACACATACACACTGCTATGTATAAAATAGATCATCAACAAGGAACTACTGTATAGCACAGGGAACTACACTCAATATTTTGCAATAACCTATAAGGGGAAATAATCGGAAAAAGAATAGATATTTTTATTGACATCATCTATCAATGACAGTTAAAGTGTAACCTAAGGGAAGCCGGTGGTGAGTGCTTCTGACCCTGAAGACTTCAATCATCTAAAGTTTGGACTCTGCCTACTTCCCAAGGCCCTTAATGAACATATGTGTAGCCGTAGCTTAAAAAATTCCCCAGTTTGGGTTTCGGGGAGACACTGATTTTGAAAAAGCCCTGGTGTTCTCCTTACATGAATGGGACTCTTCCTACTGCTAAAACATGTCTGTCACACCCAGAGGATGGTATACCGTCTGATCGGGAAGAGTTTGGAAAAGGCATCTCATCTCCTCATCTCCTGGTGCTCGGGTTCACCCCTCCAGCGTCTTTATTAACAGTCTCCCCACTTGGAGATGTCAGCACTGTCAACATCCTGTTGCGTACAGTTTGGAATTTGTCCAGAGGATGAAGCGGAAGGATGAGGAACAATGAGAGACAAGTCCTAGGTGTTCAGACAGGCACATGTCACTCTAATTTCCAATCAGGAAGATGAATTGACCAAAGGCTAGGGTTGCCCATGGAAACAGTATAGGGCTTGAGGAAATCCCACTGCTTTGTGGCCAGTTCCCATAAACACAAGTTGAACAATGGAACTCAGGGGCAGTAAAATTCACGAAACTGCAGAGTTGAAAATATCTATCACTGAAAAATGTCTTGAGGGAAGTCAGAGAAAAGGATTGGTAAGCAAGGGAGAATGGCAGGAAAGGGATTTGAGGAGGTAGAAAGGACTCACCATTAAGCACAAGAAAAGGGGCTGAACATTGCCAACATTGCAGTTGGCCAAAAAGGCTGTATGCGTTTTTTTCTGTATATATTCAAGAAAAGGGCATACACTTTTTTAGCCAACCAAACAGGTGGGCACTGGAAATCAATACTACAAAAGATATCACTTTGCATCAGTCAGAAGAGCCATCCTCATAAAGTGTAAACACCAGAAATGCAGGACAGGGCAAGGAGAAGAGGGAGCCCTGTGAGGCTTATAGTGGAAATGTATATTGCCAACGGCCATTCTGGAGAAGTGTATTGTGTTTACTAAAGCATCTAAAAAATGAGCTACAGAGCATAGGGCACTTGCACTCATGGGCGTATATCTTGGGAAAAACAAAAATCGAGAGGACACAGGCACCCCAATGTTTACTGCCTCTCTGTTTAAAAGATCCTCGACTAGGATATAACTTAAATGTCTCTGGAGGGAAAAAATGGATAGAGATGTGGTACTTATGTAGAGTGGAATATTACTCAGCCTGGAAATCAATGAAATATGGCCAGTTGTAACAACTCCGGAGGAGTTACGTATGATCATTCTAAGTGACATAATTCAAAAAGAAAAAGACACGTATCATAAGATATCACTTAAAGGTGGAATCCAAAATGGCTACACATGAAATAAATTACAAAGCAAAAACATAGTCAAATATGTAGAAAACACGCATAAGGCTGCTAAACGGGAAAGGTGGGGAGGGGTGAGGCATCATCCAGGAGGTTGAAATTAGCAAAGATACCATTCCAAATACCAAACTGATAATCAACAAGGCCTACACGGTAGCTAAAAGAACTGCACTCAGCACACTCAAGTCACCAGAAAAGAATATCTATGACTGGTAAGAATCTGAAAAAGAATTTATTGATGTCTCTCTGTACGTGAATCAAGTGGATGTACAGCAGCAAGAAACAGAGCTTTGAAAATCAGCTGTAACCAATATAGTAATAAATTGAAAAAAATAAACGACAGAGAGACAGAGAAAACCTCTTACAACTTTTCCTCAGGGACGGTGATGCAACATGGATTGAACACATCTAGACCCACAGCAGGATGAGACATAAGGCTGGAAACTGTTCGCGCTAAGAGAAATGTGAGGTTGGGTGAGGAAATGCACACCCTTTAAAGTAATACTACCTGGTACCCATTCAATGGGTCCCAAATCTGCAGGTTCAAGGAATCTTCCTACAGCTAAAACATGCATGGAAAACCCAGAGGACTGTACACCATGTGATCGGGAGATGTGTCTAAAATGCACCTCATTTATCCTCTCCTGGTGCTCCTGTTCATCATTCCAGCCACGTTACTTAGAATCTCCCCACTTAGAGAATCAGCACATTTAAACTTCTGTTTCACACATTTTGCAAATTGTGAGGAGGATGAACGGGAAGAGGGGGAACCAATGAGAGGATAGTTGTAGGGGTTTGGACGGGCACATGTCACTCTAATTTCCCATTAAGAATAAGAATTAAAAAAAGGCTCAGCCCGCCTCGCCGGAGCCAAAATAGGGCCTGAAGCAATCCTGCGGCTTTGAGGCCAGCTCACAAAAGAGCAACTTAAAAAATGGAGCTCAGGGTCACTGCAATTCACAAACCTGCAGAGTTATAAATGAAAACTAACGTCCAAAAATATGTTGAGGTAAGGCAAAGAAGAGGATCTGAATGCAAGACAGAATTGCAAGAAACAGATTTCAAGAGATAGCTTGGACTCGTCTTTAAAGCACATGAAAAGCGGCAGAATTTCGACAATGATGCAGTTGGCCCAAAAGGGAGTATGCGTTTTTTCCTGAATATATCCAGGAAAAAACGCATACGCACTTTATGGGCAACCAATGCAAATGTGCACAACAAAGAAGTCTCATTTCCCACTGGTCAAAAGGGCCATCCGAAAAAATTGTAAAAACCAGAAATGCAGGACAGGCCATGGAGAACAGGGAGCCTTTAGACGCTGATGGACAGTGTGTGAACTGCCGAGAGCCACTCCGGAGAAGTGTATGGTGGTTCCTAAATCATCTAAAAAACAGAGCTACAGAGCATAGGGCACTTCCAATCACGGGAGTATATCTAGGGAAGTCTAAAAATCAACAAGACACAAGCACACCACACTTTAGGGCTACTCTGTTTACAAGAACCTCAACTTCAGTACACCTTAAATATCCCAGGAAAGAGAACAATGGATAAAGAAAATGTGGTACTTATGTACAATGGAATATCTCTTCACCATGAAATCAATGTAATAAGGCTAGTAGAAGGATAAAGAGTGGATTTAGGTCCGATAATACTACTTGAAATAAGTCAAACAGAAAAAGAAACATATCATAAGATATCACTTATAGAGGGAGGATAAATATGGCTGCACAAAAAATGAATTACAAAACAGAACAGTGTCTCACATTTAGAAAACACACTTATGTCAGCTTAAGGGGAAAGGAGAGGTGGGGTGATGCATAAAACCAGAGTTTGAAATTAGCACAGATACCGTTCAATAAACCAAATAGGTATTAGACAAGATCTACACCTTGCTCAATGAACTGGCCTCAACACACCCTATACACCGCAGAGAAATATATCTGAGTAATAAGAATCTTAAAACCCATGTATTGATATATCTCCATAAGGGAATCAAGTGTGTGCAGAGCGGCACAAACACAGCAGTGAAAATGAGCTAAACCCCATTATAGAAATAAATTTTAAAACCAAAACGCAGAAACAATGAAAGAGAGAAAAATTCTTACAAAATTCGCTCAGGGGCTGTGATGCAACCTGGAATGACCACATATAAACCCACAGCTGGATAAGACATAAGGCTGGACACTTGGGGCTGAGAGGATTGGTGAGCTTTGGTGAGGAACTGCCGAAAGTTTAATGCAATACTTCATGCTACTCATTCCAAGGGTCCCAACACTCCAGGTTGAAGGGAATCTTCCTACAGCTAAACCATGCATGGGAAAACCAGCAGATGGTATACCATATGATCGGGAAAGGTTTCTAAAACGCACCTCATTTTCCTGTCCTGGGGCTCCGGATCAACATTCCAGCCACTTTACTAACAACATCCCCACATGGAGAGTCAACGCCTTTAAGTTCCGGTATCGCACAGTCTGCAGTTAGTGCGGAGGATGAATGGGAATAGGGGGAACCAGTGAGAAAATAGCTGTAGCGGTTTCAATGGCCACATCTCACTCTAACTTCACATAGGAAGAAGAATTAACCAAAGGCACAACAAGGTGCCCCAGAAGAAGAACAGGGCCTGAAGAAATCATGTGGATATGAGGCAAGATCACAAAAATAAGAGCTGAAAAATGGAACTAAGGGCAACTGCAATTCAAAAACCTGCAGAGTTATAAAGGCCAACTATTTTCCAAAAGTATATTGAGGTAAGGCTATGAAGAGGCACTGACAGCAAGGCAGAATTGCAGGAAACCGATTTCAGGAGGTAGATTGGAATTGCATGGAAAACATATGAAAAGACTCAGAACATCGACAATCATGCACTTGGCCAAAAAGGGCGTATGCGTTTCTTCCTGAATATATTCAGGAAGAAACGCATACGCACTTTTTGGCCAACCAAGCAAGCTTGCAAAGGAAATCTGCACTACAATGAAGTCTCACTGCACCCCAGTCAAAAGGGCCATCTGAAAAAAGTGTAAAATCTAGAAAGGCAGGACAGGCCATGGAGAACTGGGAGCTTGTTATACTGATGGGCGGGATGTAAATTGCCAACAGCCACTCTGGAGAAGTGTATGGTGTTTCCTGAAACATCTAAAAAACAAAGCAACAGAGCCTAGGGCACTTCCACTTATGGTCCTATAGCTTAGGGAAATTAAAATCAAAAAGACACAGCCACCCCAAAGTTTGGGACGGCTCTGTTTACTGGAACCTCGTTTATGGTAGAAGTTCAATATCGCAGAAAGCGAAAAATGGATAAAGACGTTGTGGTACTTACGTACAATGCAATATAACTCAGCAATGAAATCTACGTAATCAGGCCCATACCAGCATAATCAGTGGATTCAGGTACGATGATTCTAAGTGAAATAAGTCACACAGAAAAAGAAACATCATAAGATATCACTACTACACGGAATGTAAACTTGGCTACACAGGAACTGAATTACAAAACAGAACAGGGTCTGAAATGTAGAAAATCAACTTATGCTTGCTTAAGGGGAAAGGTGAGTTGGGGTGCTGCATAAAACCAGAGATTGAAATTAGCACAGATACCGTTCCATAAGCCAAATATGTAATAGACAAGAGCTACTCCTTGCTCAACGAAGTGGACTCAACACCCCATATTAAACGCCTAAGAATATACCTGACTGGTAAGAATCTTAATACCTATGGATTTATATGTCTCCGAAAGAGAATCAATCATGTGTACAGCAGCATAAACGCAACAGTGATAGGGTTGGTGAGGTTCGGTGAGCAAATACAGACCCTTTGAAGTCATATTGCATGGTACTCATTCCAAGGGTCTCAACTCTCCAGGTTTAAGGGATGCTTCCTTCAGCTAAAACATGCATGTGGAACCCAGAGTATGAACCACTGTGTGATTGGGAAACGTGTTCAAATGTGTTTCAGCTTTCGTCCCCTGGTACTCAGGTGCAACATTCCAGACGCTTTACTAACACTCTCTCAACTTGGAGAGTCAGTGCCTTTAACGTCCTGTTTGGCCCAGTTTGCAATTTCTTCGGAAAATGAATAGGAATAGGGAGAACCCATGAGAGACTAGCTGGAGGTGTCTGGACGGGCAAATTTAACTCTCATTTCCCACCAGGAAGAGGAATTAACCAAAGGCTCAGCGTGCCGTGCCGGAACCACACTAGGGCCTGAAGCAATCCTGCGGTGTTGTGGCCAGCTCACAAGAAAGCGAGTTGAAAAAAGGAGCTCAGGGACACTGTAATTCACAAACATGCAGAGTTATAAATGACAGCTATCGTCTAAAAATATACTGAAGTAAGGCTGCCAAGAGGACTTGAAAGCGGGGCAGAATTGCAGGAAACCGATTTCAGGAGGTAGAAAGGAATTTCATGTAAAGCATAGGAAAAGAGGCAGAACGTCCACAATGATGAACTTGGCCAAAAAGGGCGTATGCGTTTTTCCCTGAATATATTCAGGAAAAAACGCATACGCCCTTTTTGGCCAACCAAGCAAGCTTGCAAAGGAAATCTGCACTACAATGAAGTCTCACTGCCCCCCGGTCAAAAGGGCCATCTGAAAAAAGTATAAAATCCAGAAAGGCAGGATAGGCCATGGAGAACTTGGAGCCTTGTTATGCTGATGGGCGGGATGTAAATTGCCAACAGCCACTCAGCAGAGGTGTGTGGTGTTTAATGAAACATCCAAAAAACAAGGCAACAGAGCCTAGGGCACTCCACTTATGGTCCTATAGATTAGGGAAATTAAAATCGAAAAGACACAGCCACCCCAAAGTTTGGGCCGGCTCTGTTTACAAGAACTTCATTTACGGTACAAGTTCAATATCGCAGAAAGGGAAAAATGGATAAAGACGTTGTGGTACTTACGTACAATGCAATATCACTCAGCAATGAAATCTATGTCATCAGGCCCGTAGCAGCATAATGACTTGATTCAGGTACGATGATTTTAAGTGAAATAAGTCACACAGAAAAAGAAACATCATAAGTTATCACTAATACACGGAATGTAAACTTGGCTGCACAGGAACTGAATTACAAAACAGAACAGGGTCTCAAATGTAGAAAACCAACTTATGCTTGCTTAAGGGTAAAGATGAGTTGGGGTGCTGCATAAAACCAGAGATTGAAATGAGCACAGATACCGTTCCATAAGCCAAATATGTAATAGACAAGAGCTACTCCTTGCTCAACGAAGTGGACTCAACACCCCATATTAAAAGCCTAAGAATATACCTGACTAGTAAGAATCTTAAAACCTATGGATTTATATATCTCCGAAAGAGAATCAAGCGTGTGTACAGTGGCATAAACGCAGCAGTGATAGGATTGGTGAGGTTCGGTAAGCAAAGGCAGACCCTTTGAAGTCATATTGCATGGTACCCATTCCATGGGTCTCAACTCTCCAGCTTTAAGGAATTCTGCCTTCAGCTAAAACACGCATGTGGATCCCAGAGTATGATCCACCGTGTGATCGGGAAACGTGTTTAAATGTGTCTCAGTTTTCGTCCCCTGGTACTCGGGTGCAACATTCCAGTCGCTTTACTAACACTCTCCCCACTTGGAGACTCAGTGCCTTTAACCTCCTGTTGGCCCAGTTTGCAATTTCTGCGGAAAATGAACAGGAATAGGGAGAACTCATGAGAGACTAGCTGGAGGTGCCTGGACGGGCAAATTTAACTCTCATTTCCCACCAGGAAGAGGAATTAACCAAAGGCTCAGCGTGCCATGCCGGAACCACACTAGGGCCTTAAACAATCCTGCGGTGTTGCGGTCAGCTCACAGAAAAGCAAGTTGAAGAAAGGAGCTCAGGGGCACTGTGATTCACAAACCTGCAGAGTTATAAATGACAGCTATCGTCCAAAAATATATTGAAGTAAGGCTGCCAAGAGGACTTGAAAGCGGGGCAGAATTGCAGGAATCCGATTTCAGGAGGTAGACTGGAATGGCATGTAAAGCATAGGAAAAGAGGCAGAACGTCCACAATGATGCACTTGGCCAAAAAGTGCGTATGCGTTTTTTCCTGAATATGTTCAGGAAAAAACGCATACGCACTTTTTGGCCAACCAAGCAAGCTTGCAAAGGAAATCTGCACTACAATGAAGTCTCACTGCCCCCCGGTCAAAAGGGCCATGTGAAAAAGTGTAAAATCCAGAAAGGCAGGACAGGCCATGGAGAACAGGGAGCCTTGTTATGCTGATGGGCGGGATGTAAATTGCCAACAGCCACTCTGGAGAAGTGTATGGTGATTCCTGAAACATCTAAAAAACAAAGCAACAGAGCCTAGGGCACTTCCACTTATGGTCCTATAGCTTAGGGAAATTAAAATCAAAAAGACACAGCCATCCCAATGTTTGGGACGGCTCTGTTTACAAGAACCTCATTTACGGTACAAGTTCAATATCACAGAAAGCGAAAAATGGATAAAGAAGTTGTGGTACTTATGTACAATGCAATATCACTCAGCAATGAAATCTATGTCATCAGGACCGTAGCAGCATAATGAGTGGATTCAGGTACGATGATTCTAAGTTAAATAAGTTACACAGAAAAACAAACATCATAAGATATCACTAATACACGGAATGTAAACTTGGCTAAAAAGGAACTGAATTACAAAACACAACAGGGTCTCAAATGTAGAAAACCAACTTATGCTTGCTTAAGGGGAAAGGTGAGTTGAGGTGCTGCATAAAACCAGAGATTGAAAGTATCACAGATACCGTTCCATAAGCCAAATATGTAATAAACAAGAGCTACACCTTGGTCAACAAAGTGGACTCAACACCCCATATTAAACACCTAAGAATATACCTGACTAGTAAGAATCTTAAAACCTATGGATTTATATGTCTCCGAAAGAGAATCAAGCGTGTGTACAGCGGCATAAACGCAGCAGTGATAGGATTGGTGAGGTTCGGTGAGCAAATGCAGACCCTTTGAAGTCATATTGCATGGTACCCATTCCATGGGTCTGAACTCTCCTGTTTTAAGGGATTCTTCCTTCAGCTAAAACATGCATGTGGAACCCAGAGTATGATCCACCGTGTGATCGGGAAACGTGTTGAAATGTGTCTCAGTTTTTGTCCCCTGGTACTCGGGTGCAAAATTCCAGACGCTTTACTAACACTCTCCCCACTTGGAGAGTCAGTGCCTTTAACCTCCTGTTTGGCCAAGTTTGCACTTCTGCGGAAAATGAACAGAAATAGGGAGAACACATGAGAGACAAGGTGGAGGTGTCTGGATGGGCAAATTTATCTCTCATTTCCCACCAGGAAGAGGAATTAACCAAAGGCTCAGCGTGCCATGCCGGAACCACACTAGGGCCTGAAGCAATCCTGCGGTGTTGCGGCCAGCTCACAAGAAAGCGAGTTGAAGAAAGGAGCTCAGGGGCACTGTCATTCACAAACCTGCAGAGTTATAAATGACTGCTATCGTCCAAAAATATATTGAAGTAAGGCTGCCAAGAGGAATTGAAAGCGGGGCAGAATTGCACGAAACCGATTTCAGGAGGTAGACTGGAATTGCATGTAAAGCATAGGGAAAGAGGCAGAACGTCCACAATGATGCACTTGGCCAAAAAGGGCGTATGCGTTTTTTCCTGAATATATTCAGGAAAAAACGCATACGCCCTTTTTGGCCAACCAAGCAAGCTTGCAAAGGAAATCTGCACTACAATGAAGTCTCACTGTCCCCCGGTCAAAAGGGCCATCTGAAAAAAGTGTAAAATCCGGAAAGGCAGGACAGGCCATGGAGAACTGGGCGCCTTGTTATGCTGATGGGCGGGATGTAAATTGCCAACAGCCACTCTGGAGAAGTGTATGGTGTTTCCTGAAACATCCAAAAAACAAAGCAACAGAGCCTAGGGCACTTCCACTTATGGTCCTATAGCTTAGGGAAATTAAAATCAAAAGGACACAGCCACCCCAAAGTTTGGGACGGCTCTGTTTACAAGAACCTCGTTTACGGTACAAGTTCAATATCACAGAAAGCGAAAAATGGATAAAGAATTTGTGGTACTTACGTACAATGCAATATCACTCAACAATGAAATCTATGTCATCAGGCCCGTAGCAGCATAATGAGTGGATTCAGGTACGATGATTCTAAGTGAAATAAGTTACCCAGAAAAACAAACATCATAAGATATCACTAATACACGGAATGTAAACTTGGCTAAAAAGGAACTGAATTACAAAACACAACAGGGTCTCAAATGTAGAAAACCAACTTATGCTTGCTTAAGGGGAAAGGTGAGTTGGGGTGCTGCATAAAACGAGAGATTGAAAGTATCACAGATACCGTTCCATAAGCCAAATATGTAATACACAAGAGCTACACCTTGCTCAACAAAGTGGACTCAACACCCCATATTAAACACCTAAGAATATACCTGACTAGTAAGAATCTTAAAACCTATGGATTGATATGTCTCCGAAAGAGAATCAAGCGTGTGTACAGCGGCATAAACGCAGCAGTGATAGGATTGGTGAGGTTCGGTGAGCAAATGCAGACTCTTTGAAGTCATATTGCATGGTACCCATTCCATGGGTCTCAACTCTTCAGATTTAAGGGATTCTTCCTTCAGCTAAAACATGCATGTGGAACCCAGAGTATGATCCACTTTGTGATCGGGAAACGTGTTCAAATGTGTCTCAGTTTTCGTCCCCTGGTACTCGGGTGCAACATTCCAGACGCTTTACTAACACTCTCTCCACTTGGAGAGTCTGTGCCTTTAACCTCCTGTTTGGCCCAGTTTGCAATTTCTGCGGAAAATGAACAGGAATAGGGAGAACCAATGAGAGACTAGCTGGAGGTATCTGGACGGGCAAATTTAATTCTCATTTCCCACCAGGAAGAGGAATTAATCAGAGGCTCAGCGTGCTGTGCCGGAAGCACACTAGGGCCTGAAGAAATCCTGCGGTGTTGCGGCCAGCTCACATGAAAGCAAGTTGAAGAAAGGAGCTCAGGGGCACTGTAATTCACAAACATGCAGAGTTATAAATGACAGCTATCGTCCAAAAATATATTGAAGTAAGGCTGCCAAGAGGACTTGAAAGTGGGGCAGAATTGCAGGAAACCGATTTCAGGAGGTAGACTGGAATTGCATGTAAAGCATAGGAAAATAGGCAGAACGTCCACAATGATGCACTTGGCCAAAAAGGGCGTATGCGTTTTTTCCTGAATATATTCAGGAAAAAATGCATACGTCCTTTTTGGGCAACCAAGCAAGCTTGCAAAGGAAATCTGCACTACAATGAAGTCTCACTGCCCCCAGGTCAAAAGGGTCATCTCAAAAAAGTGTAAAATCCAGAAAGGCAGGACAGGCCATGGAGAACTGGGAGCCTTGTTATGCTGATGGGCGGGATGTAAATTGCCAACAGCCACTCTGGAGAAGTGTATGGTGTTTCCTGAAACATCTAAAAAACAAAGCAACAGAGCCTAGGGCACTTCCACTTATGGTCCTATAGCTTAGGGAAATTAAAATCAAAAATACACAGCCACCCCAAAGTTTGGGATGGCTCTGTTTGCAAGGACCTCGTTTACGGTACAAGTTCAATATTGCAGAAAGCAAAAAATGGATAAAGAAGTTGTGGTACTTAGTACAATGCAATATCACTCAGCAAAGAAATCTATGTCATCAGGCCCGTAGCAGCATAACGAGTGGATTCAGGTACGATGACTCTAAGTGAAATAAGTCACACAGAAAAAGAAACATCATAAGATATCACTAATACACGGAATGTAAACTTGGCTACACAGGAATTGAATTACAAAACAGAACAGGGTCTGAAATGTAGAAAACCAACTTATGCTTGCTTAAGGGGAAAGGTGAGTTGGGGTGCTGCATAAAACCAGAGATTGAAATTAGCACAGATACCGTTCCATAAGCCAAATATGTAATAGACAAGAGCTACTCCTTGCTCAACAAAGTCGACTCAACACCCCATATTAAACGCCTAAGAATATACCTGACTAGTAAGAATCTTAAAACCTATGGATTGATATGTCTCCGAAAGAGAATCAAGCGTGTGTACAGCAGCATAAACGCAGCAGTTATAGGATTGGTGAGGTTCGGTGAGCAAATGCAGACCCTTTGAAGTCATATTGCATGGTACCCATTCCATGGGTCTCAACTCTCCAGGTTTAAGGGATTCTTCCTTCAGCTAAAACATGCATGTGGAACCCAGAGTATGATCCACCGTGTGATCGGGAAACGTGTTCAAATGTGTCTCAGTTTTCGTCCCCTGATACTCGGGTGCAACATTCCAGACGCTTTACTAACACTCTCCCCACTTGGAGAGTCAGTGCTTTAACCTCCTGTTTGGCCAAGTTTGCAATTTCTGCGGAAAATGAACAGGAATAGGGAGAACCAATGAGAGACTATCTGGAGGTGTCTGGACGCGCAAATTTAACTCTCATTTCCTACCAGGAAGAGGAATTAACCAAAGGCTCAGCGTGCCATGCCGGAACCACACTAGGGCCTGTAGCAATCCTGTGGTGTTGCGGCCAGCTCACAAGAAAGCGAGTTGAAGAAAGGAGCTCAGGGGCACTGTAATTCACAAAGCTGCAGAGTTATAAATGACAGCTATCATCCAAAAATATATTGAAGTAAGGCTTCCAAGAGGATTTGAAAGCGGGACAGAATTGCAGGAAACCGATTTCAGGAGGTAGACTGCAATTGCATGTAAAGCATAGGAAAAGAGGCAGAACGTCCACAATGATGCACTTGGCCAAAAAGGGTGTATGCGTTTTTTCCTGAATATATTCAGGAAAAAACGCATACACCCTTTTTGGCCAACCAAGCAAGCTTGCAAAGGTTATCTGCACTACAATGAAGTCTCACTTCCCCTGGTCAAAAGGGCCATCTGAAAAAAGTGTAAAATCCAGAATGTCAGGACACGCCATGGAGAAATGGGAGCCTTGTTATGCTGATGGGCGGGATGTAAATTGCCAACAGCCACTCTGGAGAAGTGTATGGTGTTTCCTGAAACATCCAAAAAACAAAGCAACAGAGCCTAGGGCACTTCCACTTATGGTACTATAGCTTAGGGAAATTAAAATCAAAAAGACACAGCCACCCCAAAGTTTGGGACAGCTCTGTTTACGAGAACCTCGTTCACGGTAGAAGTTCAATATGGCAGAAAGCGAAAAATGGATAAAGAAGTTGTGGTACTTACGTACAATGCAATATCACTCAGCAACGAAATCTATGTCATCAGGCCCGTAGCAGCATAATGAGTGGATTCAGGTACGATGATTCTAAGTGAAATAAGTCACACAGAAAAAGAAACATCATAAGATATCACTAATACACGGAATGGAAACTTGGCTACACAGGAACTGAATTACAAAACAGAACAGGGTCTCAAATGTAGAAAACCAACTTATGCTTGCTTAAGGGGAAAGGTGAGTTCGGGTGCTGCATAAAACCAGAGATTGAAATTAGCACAGATACCGTTCCATAAGCCAAATATGTAATAGACAAGAGCTACTCCTTGCTCAACGAAGTGGACTCAACACCACATATTAAACGCCTAAGAATATACCTGACTAGTAAGAATCTTAAAACCTATGGATTTATATGTTTCCGAAAGAGAATCAAGCGTGTGTACAGTGGCATAATCGCAGCAGTGATAGGATTGGTGAGGTTCGGTGAGCAAATGCAGACCCTTTGAAGTCATATTGCATGGTACCCATTCCATGGGTCTCAACTCTGCAGGTTTAAGGGATTCTTCCTTCAGCTAAAACATGCATGTGGAACCCAGAGTATGATCCACCGTGTGATCGGGAAACGTGTTCAAATGTGTCTCAGTTTTTGTCCACTGGTCATCGGGTGCAAAATTCCAGACACTTTACTAACACTCTCCCCACTTGGAGAGTCAGTGCCTTTAAACTCCTGTTTGGCCCAGTTTGCAATTTCTGCGGAAAATGAACAGGAATAGGGAGAACCAATGAGAGACTAGCTGGAGGTGTCTGGACGGGCAAATTTAACTCTCATTTCCCACCAGGGAGAGGAATTAACCAAAGGCTCAGTGTGTGATGCCAGAACCACACTAGGGCCTGAAGCAATCCTGCGGTGTTGCGGCCAGCTCACAAGAAAGCGAGTTGAGGAAAGGAGCTCAGGGTCACTATCATTCAAAAACCTGCAGAGTTATAAATGACAGCTATCGTCCAAAAATATATTGAAGTAAGGCTGCCAAGAGGACTTGAAAGTGGGGCAGAATTGCAGGAAATCGATTTCAGGAGGTAGACTGTAATTGCATGTAAAGCATAGGAAAACAGGCTGAACGTCCACAATGATGCACTTGGCAAAAAAGTGCATATGGTTTTTTCCTGAATATATTCAGGAAAAAACGCATACGCCCTTTTTGGCCAACCAAGCAAGCTTGCAAAGGAAATCTGCACTACAATGAAGTCTCACTGCCCCTCGGTGAAAAGGGTCATCAGAAAAAAGTGTAAAATCCAGAAAGGCTGGACAGGCCATGGAGAACTGGGAGCCTGGTTACGCTCATGGGTGGGATGTAAATTGCCAACAGCCACCCTGGAAATGTGTATGGTGTTTCCTGAAACATCTAAGAAACAAAGCAACAGAGCCTAGGGCACTTCCACTTATGGTCCTATAGCTTAGGGAAATTAAAATCAAAAAGACACTGCCACCCCAAATTTTGTGATGGCTCTGTTTACAAGAACCTCGTTTATGGTACAAGTTCAGTATCACAGAAAGCGAAAAATGGATAAAGAGGTTGTGGTACATACGTACAATGCAATATCACTCAGGAATGAAATCTATGTCATCAGGCCCGTCGCAGCATAATGAGTGGATACAGGTACGATGATTCTAAGTGAAATAAGTCACACAGAAAAAGAAACACCACAAGATATCACTACTACACGGAATGTGAACTTGGTTACACAGGAACTGAATTACAAAACAGAACAGGGTCTCAAATGTAGAAAACCAACTTATGCTTTCTTAAGGGGAAAGGTGAGTTGGGGTGCTGCATAAAACCAGAGATTGAAATTAGCACAGATACCGTTCCATATGCCAAATATGTAATAGACAAGAGCTACTCCTTGCTCAACGAAGTGGACTCAACACCCCATATTAAACGCCTAAGAATATACCTGACTAGTAAGAATCTTAAAACCTATGGATTTATATGTCTCCGAAAGAGAATCAAGTGTGTGTACAGCGGCATAAACGCAGAAGTGATAGGATCGGTGAGGCTCGGTGAGCAAATGCAGACCCTTTGAAGTCATATTGCATGGTACCCATTCCATGTGTCTCAACTCTCCAAGTTTAAGGGATTCTTCCTTCAGCTAAAACATGCATGTGGAACCCAGAGTATGATGCACCGTGTGATCGGGAAACGTGTTCAAATATGTCTCAGTTTTTGTCCCCTGGTCCTCGGGTGCAAAATTCCAGACGCTTTACTAACACTCTCCCCACTTGGAGAGTCAGTGCCTTTAACGTCCTGTTTAGCCCAGTTTGCAATTTCTGCGGAAAATGAACAGGAATAGGGAGAACCCATGAGAGACTAGGTGGAGGTGTCTGGACGGGCAAATTTAACTCTCATTTCCCACCAGGTAGAGGAATTAACCAAAGGCTCAGCGTGCCATGCCGGAACCACACTAGGGCCTGAAGCAATACTGTGGTGTTTCGGCCAGCTCACAAGAAAGCGAGTTGAAGAAAGGCGCTCAGGGGCAGTGTCATTCACAAACCTGCAGAGTTATAAATGACAGCTATCGTCCAAAAATATATTGAAGTAAGGCTGCCAAGAGGACTTGAAATCAGGGCAGAATTGCAGGAAACCGATTTCAGGAGGTAGACTGGAATTGCATGTAGAGCATAGGAAAAGAGGCAGAACGTCCACATGATGCACTTGGCCAAAAAGGGCGTATGCGTTTTTTCCTGAATATATTCAGGAAAAAACGCATACGCCCTTTTTGGCCAACCAAGCAAGCTTGCAAAGGAAATCTGCACAACAGTGAAGTCTCACTGCCCCCCGGTCAAAGGGCCATCTGAAAAAAGTGTAAAATCCAGAAAGGCAGGACAGGCCATGGTGAACTGGGAGCCTTGTTATGCTGATGGGCGGGATGTTAATTGCCAACAGCCACTCTGGAGAAGTGTATGGTGTTTCCTGTAATATCCAAAAAACAAAGCAACAGAGCCTAGGGCACTTCCACTTATGGTCCTATAGCTTAGGGAAATTAAAATCAAAAAGACACAGCCACCCCAAAGTTTGGGACGGCTCTGTTTACAAGAACCTCATTTACAGTACTAGTTCAATATCGCAGAAAGCGAAAAATGGATAAAGAAGTTGTGGTACTTACGTACAATGCAATATCACTCAGCAATGAAATCTATGCCATCAGGCCCGTAGCAGCATAAGGAGTGGATTCAGGTACGATGATTCTAAGTGAATAAGTCACACAGAAAAAGAAACATCATAAGATATCACTAATACACGGAATGTAAACTTGGCTACACAGGAACTGAATTACAAAACAGAACAGGGTCTCAAATGTAGAAAACCAACTTATGCTTGCTTAAGGGGAAAGGTGAGTTGGGGTGCTGCATAAAACCAGAGATTGAAATTAGCACAGATACCGTTCCATAAGCCAAATATGTAATAGACAAGAGCTACTCCTTGCTCAACGAAGTGGACTCAACACCCCATATTAAACGCCTAAGAATATACCTGACTAGTAAGAATCTTAAAACCTATGGATTTATATGTCTCCGAAAGAGAATCAAGTGTGTGTACAGCGGCATAAAAGCAGCACTGATAGGATTGGTGAGGTTCGGAGAGCAAATGCAGACCCTTTGAAGTCATATTGCATGGTACCCATTGCATGGGTCTCAACTCTCCAGGTTTAAGGGATTCTTCCTTCAGCTAAAACATGCATGTGGAACCCAGAGTATGATCCACCGTGTGATCGGGAAACGTGTTCAAATGTGTCTCAGTTTTTGTCCACTGGTCCTCGGGTGAAAAATTCCAGACACTTTACTAACACTCTCCCCACTTGGAGAGTCAGTGCCTTTAAACTCCTGTTTGGCCCAGTTTGCAATTTCTGCGGAAAATCAACAGGAATAGGGAGAGCCAATGAGAGACTAGCTGGAGGTGTCTGGACGGGCAAATTTAACTCTCATTTCCCACCAGGTAGAGGAATTAACCAAAGGCGCGGCGTGCCATGCTGGAACCACAATAGGGCCTGAAGCAATCCTGTGGTGCTGCGGCCAGCTCACAAGAAAGCGAGTTGAAGAAAGGCGCTCAGGGGCACTGTCATTCACAAACCTGCAGAGTTATAATTGACAGCTATCTCCCAAAAATATATAGAAGTAAGGCTGCCAAGAGGACTTGAAAGCGGGGCAGAATTGCAGGAAACCGATTTCGGGAGGTGGACTGGAATTGCATGTAGAGCATTGGAAAAGAGGCAGAACGTCCACAATGATGCACTTGGCCAAAAAGGGCGTATGTGTTTTTTCCTGAATATATTCACGAAAAAACTCATACGCACTTTTTGGCCAACCAAGCAAGCTTGCAAAGGAAATCTGCACTACAATGAAGTCTCACTGCCCCCTGGTCAAAGGGGCCATCTGAAAAAAGTGTAAAATCCAGAAAGGCAGGACAGGCCATGGAGAACTGTGAGCCTTGTTATGCTGATGAGCGGGATGTAAATTGCCAACAGCCACTCTGAGGAAGTGTATGGTGTTTCCTGAAACATCTAAAAAACAAAGCAACAGAGCCTAGGGCACTTCCACTTATGGTCCTATAGCTTATGGAAATTAAAATAAAAAAGAAACAGCCACCCCAAAGTTTGGGATGGCTCTTTTTACAAGAACCTCATTTATGGTACAAGTTCAATATCACAGAAAGCAAAAAATGGATAAAGAAGTTGTGGTACTTACGTACAATGCAATATCACTCAGCAATGAAATCTATGTCATCAGGCCCGTAGCAGCATAATGAGTGGATTCAGGTACGATGATTCTAAGTGAAATAAGTCACACAGAAAAAGAAACATCATAAGATATAACTACTACACGGAATGTAAACTTGGCTACACAGTAACTGAATTACAAAACAGAACAGGGTCTCAAATGTAGAAAACCAACTTATGCTTGCTGAAGGGGAAAGGTGAGTTGGGGTGCTGCATAAAACCAGAGATTGAAATTAGCACAGATACCGTTCCATAAGCCAAATATGTAATAGACAAGAGCTACTCCTTGCTCAACGAAGTGGACTCAACACCCCATATTAAACGCCTAAGAATATACCTGACTAGTAACAATCTTAAAACCTATGGACTGATATGTCTCTGAAAGAGAATCAAGCATGTGTACAGCGGCATAAACGCAGCAGTGATAGGATTGGTGAGGTTCGGTGAGCAAATGCAGACCCTTTGAAGTCATATGGCATGGTACCCATTCCATGGGTCTCAACTCTCCTGTTTTAAGGGATTCTTCCTTCAGCTAAAACATGCATGTGGAACCCAGAGTATGATCCACCGTGTGATCGGGAAACGTGTTGAAATGTGTCTCAGTTTTTGTCCCCTGGTACTCGGGTGCAAAATTCCAGACGCTTTACTAACACTCTCCCCACTTGGAGAGTCAGTGCCTTTAACCTCCTGTTTGGCCAAGTTTGCACTTCTGCGGAAAATGAACAGAAATAGGGAGAACACATGAGAGACAAGGTGGAGGTGTCTGGACGGGCAAATTTATCTCTCATTTCCCACCAGGAAGAGGAATTAACCAAAGGCTCAGCGTGCCATGCCGGAACCACACTAGGGCCTGAAGCAATCCTGCGGTGTTGCGGCCAGCTCACAAGAAAGCGAGTTGAAGAAAGGAGCTCAGGGGCACTGTCATTCACAAACCTGCAGAGTTATAAATGACGGCTATCGTCCAAAAATATATTGAAGTAAGGCTGCCAAGAGGACTTGAAAGCGGGGCAGAATTGCAGGAAACCGATTTCAGGAGGTAGACTGGAATTGCATGTAAAGCATAGGAAAAGAGGCAGAACGTAAACAATGATGCACTTGGCCAAAAAGGGCGTATGTGTTTTCTCCTGAATATATTCAGAAAAACTGCATACGCCCTTTTTGGCCAACCAAGCAAGCTTGCAAAGGAAATCTGCACTACAATGATGTCTCACTGCCCCCCGGTCAAAAGGGCCATCTGAAAAAAGTGTAAAATCCAGAAAGGCAGGACAGGCCATGGAGAACTGGGAGCCTTGTTATGCTGATGGGTGGGATGTAAATTGCCAACAGCCACTCTGGAGAAGTGTATGGTGTTTCCTGAAACATCCAAAAAACAAAGCAACAGAGCCTAGGGCACTTCCACTTATGGTCCTATAGCTTAGGGAAATTAAAATCAAAAAGACACAGCTACCCCAAAGTTTGGGACGGCTCTGTTTACAAGAACCTCGTTTACGGTACAAGTTCAATATCACAGAAAGCGAAAAATGGACAAAGAAGTTGTGGTACATACGTACAATGCAATATCACTCAGCAATGAAATCTATGTCATCAGGCCCGTAGCAGCATAATGAGTGGATTCAGGTACGATGATTCTAAGTGAAATAAGTCACACAGAAAAAGAAACATCATAAGATATCACTAGTACACGAAATGTAAACTTGGCTACACAAGAACTGAATTACAAAACAGAACAGGGTCTCAAATGTAGAAAACCAACTTATGCTTGCTTAAGGGGAAAGGTGAATTGTGGTGCTGCATAAAACCAGAGATTGAAATTAGCACAGATACCGTTCCATAAGCCAAATATGTAATAGACAAGAGCTACTCCTTGCTCAACGAAGTGGACTCAACACCCCATATTAAACGCCTAAGAATATAGCTGACTAGTAAGAATCTTAAAACCTATGGATTTATATGTCTCCGAAAGAGAATCAAGCGTGTGTACAGCGGCATAAACGCAGCAGTGATAGGATTGTTGAGGTTCGGTGAGCAAATGCAGACCCTTTGAAGTCATATTGCATGGTACCCATTCCATGGGTCTCAACTCTCCAGGTTTAAGGGATTCTTCCTTCAGCTAAAACATGCATGTGGATCCCAGAGTATGATCCACCGTGTGATCGGCAAACGTGTTCAAATGTGTCTCAGTTTTCGTCCCCTGGTCCTCAGGAGCAACATTCCAGACACTTTACTAACACTCTCCCCACTTGGAGAGTCAGCGCCTTTAACCTCCTGTTTGGTCCAGTTTGCACTTCTGCGGAAAATGAACAGAAATAGGGAGAACACATGAGAGACAAGGTGGAGGTGTCTGGACGGGCAAATTTATCTCTCATTTTCCACCAGGAAGAGGAATTAACCAAAGGCTCAGCGTGCCATGCCGGAACCACACTAGGGCCTGAAGCAATCCTGCGGTGTTGCGGCCAGCTCACAAGAAAGCGAGTTGAAGAAAGGAGCTCAGGGGCACTGTCATTCACAAACCTGCAGAGTTATAAATGACAGCTATCGTCCAAAAATATATTGAAGTAAGGCTGCCAAGAGGACTTGAAAGCGGGGCAGAATTGCAGGAAACCAATTTCAGGAGGTAGACTGGAATTGCATGTAAAGCATAGGAAAAGAGGCAGAACGTAAACAATGATGCACTTGGCCAAAAAGGGCGTATGCGTTTTTTCCTGAATATATTCAGAAAAAACGCATACGCCCTTTTTGGCCAACCAAGCAAGCTTGCAAAGAAAATCTGCACTACAATGATGTCTCAGTGCCCCCCGGTCAAAAGGGCCATCTGAAAAAAGTGTAAAATCCAGAAAGGCAGGACAGGCCATGGAGAACTGGGAGCCTTGTTATGCTGATGGGCGGGATGTAAATTGCCAACAGCCACTCTGGAGAAGTGTATGGTGTTTCCTGAAACATCCAAAAAACAAAGCAACAGAGCCTAGGGCACTTCCACTTATGGTCCTATAGCTTAGGGAAATTAAAATCAAAAAGACACAGCCACCCCAATGTTTGGGACGGCTCTGTTTACAAGAACCTCGTTTACGGTACAAGTTCAATATCACAGAAAGCGAAAAATGGACAAAGAAGTTGTGGTACTTACGTACAATGCAATATCACTCAGCAATGAAATCTATGTCATCAGGCCCGTAGCAGCATAATGAGTGGATTCAGGTACGATGATTCTAAGTGAAATAAGTCACACAGAAAATGAAACATCATAAGATATCACTACTACATGGAATGTAAACTTGGCTACACAGGAACTGAATTACAAAACAGAACAGGGTCTCAAATGTAGAACACCAACTTATGCTTGCTTAAGGGGAAAGGTGAGTTGAGGTGCTGCATAAAACCAGACATTGAATTTAGCACAGATACCGTTCCATAAGCCAAATATGTAATAGACAAGAGCTACTTCTTGCTCAACGAAGTGGACTCAACACCCCATATTAAACGCCTAAGAATATACCTGACTAGTAAGAATCTTAAAAACCTATGGATTGATATGTCTCCGAAAGAGAATCAAGTGTGTGTACAGCGGCATAAAAGCAGCACTGATAGGATTGGTGAGGTTCGGAGAGCAAATGCAGACCCTTTGAAGTCATATTGCATGGTACCCATTGCATGGGTCTCAACTCTCCAGGTTTAAGGGATTCTTCCTTCAGCTAAAACATGCATGTGGAACCCAGAGTATGATCCACCGTGTGATCGGGAAACGTGTTCAAATGTGTCTCAGTTTTTGTCCACTGGTCCTCGGGTGAAAAATTCCAGACACTTTACTAACACTCTCCCCACTTGGAGAGTCAGTGCCTTTAAACTCCTGTTTGGCCCAGTTTGCAATTTCTGCGGAAAATCAACAGGAATAGGGAGAGCCAATGAGAGACTAGCTGGAGGTGTCTGGACGGGCAAATTTAACTCTCATTTCCCACCAGGTAGAGGAATTAACCAAAGGCGCGGCGTGCCATGCTGGAACCACAATAGGGCCTGAAGCAATCCTGTGGTGCTGCGGCCAGCTCACAAGAAAGCGAGTTGAAGAAAGGCGCTCAGGGGCACTGTCATTCACAAACCTGCAGAGTTATAATTGACAGCTATCTCCCAAAAATATATAGAAGTAAGGCTGCCAAGAGGACTTGAAAGCGGGGCAGAATTGCAGGAAACCGATTTCGGGAGGTGGACTGGAATTGCATGTAGAGCATTGGAAAAGAGGCAGAACGTCCACAATGATGCACTTGGCCAAAAAGGGCGTATGTGTTTTTTCCTGAATATATTCACGAAAAAATTCATACGCACTTTTTGGCCAACCAAGCAAGCTTGCAAAGGAAATCTGCACTACAATGAAGTCTCACTGCCCCCTGGGCAAAGGGGCCATCTGAAAAAAGTGTAAAATCCAGAAAGGCAGGACAGGCCATGGAGAACTGTGAGCCTTGTTATGCTGATGAGCAGGATGTAAATTGCCAACAGCCACTCTGAGGAAGTGTATGGTGTTTCCTGAAACATCTAAAAAACAAAGCAACAGAGCCTAGGGCACTTCCACTTATGGTCCTATAGCTTATGGAAATTAAAATAAAAAAGAAACAGCCACCCCAAAGTTTGGGACGGCTCTTTTTACAAGAACCTCATTTATGGTACAAGTTCAATATCACAGAAAGCAAAAAATGGATAAAGAAGTTGTGGTACTTACGTACAATGCAATATCACTCAGCAATGAAATCTATGTCATCAGGCCCGTAGCAGCATAATGAGTGGATTCAGGTACGATGATTCTAAGTGAAATAAGTCACACAGAAAAAGAAACATCATAAGATATAACTACTACACGGAATGTAAACTTGGCTACACAGTAACTGAATTACAAAACAGAACAGGGTCTCAAATGTAGAAAACCAACTTATGCTTGCTGAAGGGGAAAGGTGAGTTGGGGTGCTGCATAAAACCAGAGATTGAAATTAGCACAGATACCGTTCCATAAGCCAAATATGTAATAGACAAGAGCTACTCCTTGCTCAACGAAGTGGACTCAACACCCCATATTAAACGCCTAAGAATATACCTGACTAGTAACAATCTTAAAACCTATGGACTGATATGTCTCTGAAAGACAATCAAGCATGTGTACAGCGGCATAAACGCAGCAGTGATAGGATTGTTGAGGTTCGGTGAGCAAATGCAGACCCTTTGAAGTCATATTGCATGGTACCCATTCCATGGGTCTCAACTCTCCAGGTTTAAGGGATTCTTCCTTCAGCTAAAACATGCATGTGGATCCCAGAGTATGATCCACCGTGTGATCGGCAAACGTGTTCAAATGTGTCTCAGTTTTCGTCCCCTGGTCCTCAGGAGCAACATTCCAGACACTTTACTAACACTCTCCCCACTTGGAGAGTCAGCGCCTTTAACCTCCTGTTTGGTCCAGTTTGCACTTCTGCGGAAAATGAACAGAAATAGGGAGAACACATGAGAGACAAGGTGGAGGTGTCTGGACGGGCAAATTTATCTCTCATTTTCCACCAGGAAGAGGAATTAACCAAAGGCTCAGCGTGCCATGCCGGAACCACACTAGGGCCTGAAGCAATCCTGCGGTGTTGCGGCCAGCTCACAAGAAAGCGAGTTGAAGAAAGGAGCTCAGGGGCACTGTCATTCACAAACCTGCAGAGTTATAAATGACAGCTATCGTCCAAAAATATATTGAAGTAAGGCTGCCAAGAGGACTTGAAAGCGGGGCAGAATTGCAGGAAACCAATTTCAGGAGGTAGACTGGAATTGCATGTAAAGCATAGGAAAAGAGGCAGAACGTAAACAATGATGCACTTGGCCAAAAAGGGCGTATGCGTTTTTTCCTGAATATATTCAGAAAAAACGCATACGCCCTTTTTGGCCAACCAAGCAAGCTTGCAAAGAAAATCTGCACTACAATGATGTCTCAGTGCCCCCCGGTCAAAAGGGCCATCTGAAAAAAGTGTAAAATCCAGAAAGGCAGGACAGGCCATGGAGAACTGGGAGCCTTGTTATGCTGATGGGCGGGATGTAAATTGCCAACAGCCACTCTGGAGAAGTGTATGGTGTTTCCTGAAACATCCAAAAAACAAAGCAACAGAGCCTAGGGCACTTCCACTTATGGTCCTATAGCTTAGGGAAATTAAAATCAAAAAGACACAGCCACCCCAATGTTGGGGACGGCTCTGTTTACAAGAACCTCGTTTACGGTACAAGTTCAATATCACAGAAAGCGAAAAATGGACAAAGAAGTTGTGGTACTTACGTACAATGCAATATCACTCAGCAATGAAATCTATGTCATCAGGCCCGTAGCAGCATAATGAGTGGATTCAGGTACGATGATTCTAAGTGAAATAAGTCACACAGAAAATGAAACATCATAAGATATCACTACTACATGGAATGTAAACTTGGCTACACAGGAACTGAATTACAAAACAGAACAGGGTCTCAAATGTAGAACACCAACTTATGCTTGCTTAAGGGGAAAGGTGAGTTGAGGTGCTGCATAAAACCAGACATTGAATTTAGCACAGATACCGTTCCATAAGCCAAATATGTAATAGACAAGAGCTACTTCTTGCTCAACGAAGTGGACTCAACACCCCATATTAAACGCCTAAGAATATACCTGACTAGTAAGAATCTTAAAAACCTATGGATTGATATGTCTCCGAAAGAGAATCAAGTGTGTGTACAGCGGCATAAAAGCAGCACTGATAGGATTGGTGAGGTTCGGAGAGCAAATGCAGACCCTTTGAAGTCATATTGCATGGTACCCATTGCATGGGTCTCAACTCTCCAGGTTTAAGGGATTCTTCCTTCAGCTAAAACATGCATGTGGAACCCAGAGTATGATCCACCGTGTGATCGGGAAACGTGTTCAAATGTGTCTCAGTTTTTGTCCACTGGTCCTCGGGTGAAAAATTCCAGACACTTTACTAACACTCTCCCCACTTGGAGAGTCAGTGCCTTTAAACTCCTGTTTGGCCCAGTTTGCAATTTCTGCGGAAAATCAACAGGAATAGGGAGAGCCAATGAGAGACTAGCTGGAGGTGTCTGGACGGGCAAATTTAACTCTCATTTCCCACCAGGTAGAGGAATTAACCAAAGGCGCGGCGTGCCATGCTGGAACCACAATAGGGCCTGAAGCAATCCTGTGGTGCTGCGGCCAGCTCACAAGAAAGCGAGTTGAAGAAAGGCGCTCAGGGGCACTGTCATTCACAAACCTGCAGAGTTATAATTGACAGCTATCTCCCAAAAATATATAGAAGTAAGGCTGCCAAGAGGACTTGAAAGCGGGGCAGAATTGCAGGAAACCGATTTCGGGAGGTGGACTGGAATTGCATGTAGAGCATTGGAAAAGAGGCAGAACGTCCACAATGATGCACTTGGCCAAAAAGGGCGTATGTGTTTTTTCCTGAATATATTCACGAAAAAATTCATACGCACTTTTTGGCCAACCAAGCAAGCTTGCAAAGGAAATCTGCACTACAATGAAGTCTCACTGCCCCCTGGTCAAAGGGGCCATCTGAAAAAAGTGTAAAATCCAGAAAGGCAGGACAGGCCATGGAGAACTGTGAGCCTTGTTATGCTGATGAGCGGGATGTAAATTGCCAACAGCCACTCTGAGGAAGTGTATGGTGTTTCCTGAAACATCTAAAAAACAAAGCAACAGAGCCTAGGGCACTTCCACTTATGGTCCTATAGCTTATGGAAATTAAAATAAAAAAGAAACAGCCACCCCAAAGTTTGGGACGGCTCTTTTTACAAGAACCTCATTTATGGTACAAGTTCAATATCACAGAAAGCAAAAAATGGATAAAGAAGTTGTGGTACTTACGTACAATGCAATATCACTCAGCAATGAAATCTATGTCATCAGGCCCGTAGCAGCATAATGAGTGGATTCAGGTACGATGATTCTAAGTGAAATAAGTCACACAGAAAAAGAAACATCATAAGATATAACTACTACACGGAATGTAAACTTGGCTACACAGTAACTGAATTACAAAACAGAACAGGGTCTCAAATGTAGAAAACCAACTTATGCTTGCTGAAGGGGAAAGGTGAGTTGGGGTGCTGCATAAAACCAGAGATTGAAATTAGCACAGATACCGTTCCATAAGCCAAATATGTAATAGACAAGAGCTACTCCTTGCTCAACGAAGTGGACTCAACACCCCATATTAAACGCCTAAGAATATACCTGACTAGTAACAATCTTAAAACCTATGGACTGATATGTCTCTGAAAGACAATCAAGCATGTGTACAGCGGCATAAACGCAGCAGTGATAGGATTGGTGAGGTTCGGTGAGCAAATGCAGACCCTTTGAAGTCATATGGCATGGTACCCATTCCATGGGTCTCAACTCTCCTGTTTTAAGGGATTCTTCCTTCAGCTAAAACATGCATGTGGAACCCAGAGTATGATCCACCGTGTGATCGGGAAACGTGTTGAAATGTGTCTCAGTTTTTGTCCCCTGGTACTCGGGTGCAAAATTCCAGACGCTTTACTAACACTCTCCCCACTTGGAGAGTCAGTGCCTTTAACCTCCTGTTTGGCCAAGTTTGCACTTCTGCGGAAAATGAACAGAAATAGGGAGAACACATGAGAGACAAGGTGGAGGTGTCTGGACGGGCAAATTTATCTCTCATTTCCCACCAGGAAGAGGAATTAACCAAAGGCTCAGCGTGCCATGCCGGAACCACACTAGGGCCTGAAGCAATCCTGCGGTGTTGTGGCCAGCTCACAAGAAAGCGAGTTGAAGAAAGGAGCTCAGGGGCACTGTCATTCACAAACCTGCAGAGTTATAAATGACGGCTATCGTCCAAAAATATATTGAAGTAAGGCTGCCAAGAGGACTTGAAAGCGGGGCAGAATTGCAGGAAACCGATTTCAGGAGGTAGACTGGAATTGCATGTAAAGCATAGGAAAAGAGGCAGAACGTAAACAATGATGCACTTGGCCAAAAAGGGCGTATGTGTTTTCTCCTGAATATATTCAGAAAAACTGCATACGCCCTTTTTGGCCAACCAAGCAAGCTTGCAAAGGAAATCTGCACTACAATGATGTCTCACTGCCCCCCGGTCAAAAGGGCCATCTGAAAAAAGTGTAAAATCCAGAAAGGCAGGACAGGCCATGGAGAACTGGGAGCCTTGTTATGCTGATGGGTGGGATGTAAATTGCCAACAGCCACTCTGGAGAAGTGTATGGTGTTTCCTGAAACATCCAAAAAACAAAGCAACAGAGCCTAGGGCACTTCCACTTATGGTCCTATAGCTTAGGGAAATTAAAATCAAAAAGACACAGCTACCCCAAAGTTTGGGACGGCTCTGTTTACAAGAACCTCGTTTACGGTACAAGTTCAATATCACAGAAAGCGAAAAATGGACAAAGAAGTTGTGGTACATACGTACAATGCAATATCACTCAGCAATGAAATCTATGTCATCAGGCCCGTAGCAGCATAATGAGTGGATTCAGGTACGATGATTCTAAGTGAAATAAGTCACACAGAAAAAGAAACATCATAAGATATCACTAGTACACGAAATGTAAACTTGGCTACACAAGAACTGAATTACAAAACAGAACAGGGTCTCAAATGTAGAAAACCAACTTATGCTTGCTTAAGGGGAAAGGTGAATTGTGGTGCTGCATAAAACCAGAGATTGAAATTAGCACAGATACCGTTCCATAAGCCAAATATGTAATAGACAAGAGCTACTCCTTGCTCAACGAAGTGGACTCAACACCCCATATTAAACGCCTAAGAATATAGCTGACTAGTAAGAATCTTAAAACCTATGGATTTATATGTCTCCGAAAGAGAATCAAGCGTGTGTACAGCGGCATAAACGCAGCAGTGATAGGATTGTTGAGGTTCGGTGAGCAAATGCAGACCCTTTGAAGTCATATTGCATGGTACCCATTCCATGGGTCTCAACTCTCCAGGTTTAAGGGATTCTTCCTTCAGCTAAAACATGCATGTGGATCCCAGAGTATGATCCACCGTGTGATCGGCAAACGTGTTCAAATGTGTCTCAGTTTTCGTCCCCTGGTCCTCAGGAGCAACATTCCAGACACTTTACTAACACTCTCCCCACTTGGAGAGTCAGCGCCTTTAACCTCCTGTTTGGTCCAGTTTGCACTTCTGCGGAAAATGAACAGAAATAGGGAGAACACATGAGAGACAAGGTGGAGGTGTCTGGACGGGCAAATTTATCTCTCATTTTCCACCAGGAAGAGGAATTAACCAAAGGCTCAGCGTGCCATGCCGGAACCACACTAGGGCCTGAAGCAATCCTGCGGTGTTGCGGCCAGCTCACAAGAAAGCGAGTTGAAGAAAGGAGCTCAGGGGCACTGTCATTCACAAACCTGCAGAGTTATAAATGACAGCTATCGTCCAAAAATATATTGAAGTAAGGCTGCCAAGAGGACTTGAAAGCGGGCCAGAATTGCAGGAAACCAATTTCAGGAGGTAGACTGGAATTGCATGTAAAGCATAGGAAAAGAGGCAGAACGTAAACAATGATGCACTTGGCCAAAAAGGGCGTATGCGTTTTTTCCTGAATATATTCAGAAAAAACGCATACGCCCTTTTTGGCCAACCAAGCAAGCTTGCAAAGAAAATCTGCACTACAATGATGTCTCAGTGCCCCCCGGTCAAAAGGGCCATCTGAAAAAAGTGTAAAATCCAGAAAGGCAGGACAGGCCATGGAGAACTGGGAGCCTTGTTATGCTGATGGGCGGGATGTAAATTGCCAACAGCCACTCTGGAGAAGTGTATGGTGTTTCCTGAAACATCCAAAAAACAAAGCAACAGAGCCTAGGGCACTTCCACTTATGGTCCTATAGCTTAGGGAAATTAAAATCAAAAAGACACAGCCACCCCAATGTTTGGGACGGCTCTGTTTACAAGAACCTCGTTTACGGTACAAGTTCAATATCACAGAAAGCGAAAAATGGACAAAGAAGTTGTGGTACTTACGTACAATGCAATATCACTCAGCAATGAAATCTATGTCATCAGGCCCGTAGCAGCATAATGAGTGGATTCAGGTACGATGATTCTAAGTGAAATAAGTCACACAGAAAATGAAACATCATAAGATATCACTACTACATGGAATGTAAACTTGGCTACACAGGAACTGAATTACAAAACAGAACAGGGTCTCAAATGTAGAACACCAACTTATGCTTGCTTAAGGGGAAAGGTGAGTTGAGGTGCTGCATAAAACCAGACATTGAATTTAGCACAGATACCGTTCCATAAGCCAAATATGTAATAGACAAGAGCTACTTCTTGCTCAACGAAGTGGACTCAACACCCCATATTAAACGCCTAAGAATATACCTGACTAGTAAGAATCTTAAAAACCTATGGATTGATATGTCTCCGAAAGAGAATGAAGCGTGTGTACAGCGGCATAAACGCAGCAGTGATAGGATTGGTGAGGTTCGGTGATTAAATGCAGACCCTTTGAAGTCATATTGCATGGTACCCATTCCATGGGTCTCAACTCTCCAGGTTTAAGGGATTCTTCCTTCAGCTAAAACATGCATGTGGAACCCAGAGTATGATCCACCGTGTGATCGGGAAACGTGTTCAAATGTGTCTCAGTTTTCGTCCCCTGGTACTCGGGTGCAACATTCCAGACGCTTTACTAACACTCTCCCCACTTGGAGAGTCAGTGCCTTTAACCTCCTGTTTGGCCCAGTTTGCAATTTCTGCGGAAAATGAACAGGAATAGGGAGAACCAATGAGAGACTAGCTGGAGGTGTCTGGACAGGCAAATTTAACTCTCATTTCCCACCAGGAAGAGGAATTAACCAAAGGCTCAGCGTTCCATGCCGGAACCACACTAGGGCCTGAAGCAATCCTGCGGTGTTGCGGCCAGCTCACAAGAAAGCGAGTTGAAGAAAGGAGCTCAGGGGCACTGTCATTCACAAACCTGCAGAGTTATAAATGACAGCTATCGTCCAAAAATATATTGAAATAAGGCTGCCAAGAGGACTTGAAAGCTGGGCAGAATTGCAGGAAACCGATTTCAGGAGGTAGAAGGGAATTGCATGTAAAGCATAGGAAAAGAGGCAGAACGTCCACAATGATGCACTTGGCCAAAAAGGGCGTATGAGTTTGTCCTGAATATATTCAGGAAAAAAAGCATACGCCCTTTTTGGCCAACCAAGCAAGCTTGCAAAGGAAATCTGCACTACAATGAAGTCTCACATCCCAGTGGTCAAAAGGGCCATCTGAAAAAAGTGTAAAATCCAGAAAGTCAGGACAGGCCATGGAGAACTGGGAGCCTTGTTATGCTGATGGGCGGGATGTAAATTACCAAGAGCCACTCTAGAGAAGTGTATGGTGTTTCCTGAAACATCTAAAAAACAAAGCAACAGAGCCTAGGGCACTTCCACTTATGGTCCTATAGCTTAGGGAAATTAAAATGAAAAAGACACAGCCACCCCAAAGTTTGGGATGGCTCTGTTTACAAGAACCTCGTTTACGGTACAAGTTCAATATCGCAGAAAGAGAAAAATGGATAAAGAAGTTGTGGTACTTACGTACAATGCAATATCACTCAGCAATGAAATCTATGTCATCAGGCCCATAGCAGCATGAAAAGTGGATTCAGGTACGATGATTCTAAGTGAAATAAGTCACACAGAAAAAGAAACATCATAAGATATCACTAATACACGGAATGCAAACTTGGCTACACAGGAACTGAATTACAAAACAGAACAGGGTCTCAAATGTAGAAAACCAACTTATGCTTGCTTAAGGGGAAAGGTGAGTTCGGGTGCTGCATAAAACGAGAGATTGAAATTAGCACAGATACCGTTCCATAAGCCAAATATGTAATAGACAAGAGCTACTCCTTGCTCAACGAAGTGGACTGAACACCCCATATTAAACGCCTAAGAATATACCTGACTAGTAATAATCTTAAAACCTATGGATTTATATGTCTCCGAAAGAGATTCAAACGTGTGTACAGTGGCATAAACGCAGCAGTGATAGGATTGGTGAGGTTCGGTGAGCAAATGCAGACCCTTTGAAGTCATATTGCATGGTACCCATTCCATGGGTCTCAACTCTCCAGGTTTAAGGGATTCTTCCTTCAGCTAAAACATGCATGTGGAACCCAGAGTATGATCCACCGTGTGATCGGGAAACGTGTTCAAATGTGTCTCAGTTTTCATCCCCTGGTACTCGGGTGCAACATTCCAGACGCTTTACTAACACTCTCCCCACTTGGAGAGTCAGTGCCTTTAACCTCCTGTTTGGCCCAGTTTGCAATTTCTGCGGAAAATGAACAGGAATAGGGAGAACCCATGGGAGACTAGCCGGAGGTGTCTGGACGGGCAAATTTAACTCTCATTTCCCACCAGGAAGAGGAATTAACCAAAGGCTCAGCGTGCCATGCCGGAAACACACTAGGGCCTGAAGCAATCCTGCGGTGTTGCGGCCAGCTCACAAGAAAGCGAGTTGAAGAAAGGAGCTCAGGGGCACTGTCATTCACAAACCTGCAGACTTATAAATGACAGCTATCGTCCAAAAATATGTTGAAGTAAGGCTGCCAAGAGAACTTGAAAGTGGGGCAGAATTGCAGGAACCCGATTTCAGGAGGTAGACTGGAATTGCATGTAAAGCATAAGAAAAGAGGCAGAAAGTCCACAATGATGCACTTGGCCAAAAAGGGCGTATGCGTTTTTTCCTGAATATATTCAGGAAAAAACGCATACGCCCTTTTTGGCCAACCAAGCAAGCTTGCAAAGGAAATCTGCACTACAATGAAGTCTCACTGCACCCCGGTCAAAAGGGCCATCTGAAAAAAGTGTAAAATCCAGAAAGGCCGGACAGGCCATGGAGAACTGGGAGCCTTGTTATGCTGATGGGCAGGATGTAAATTGCCAACAGCCACTCTGGAGAAGTGTATGGTGTTTCCTGAAACATCCAAAAAACAAAGCAACAGAGCCTAGGGCACTTCCACTTATGGTGCTATAGCTTAGGGAAATTAAAATCAAAAAGACACAGCCACCCCAAAGTTTGGGACGGCTCTGTTTACAAGAACCTCGTTTACGGTACAAGTTCAATATCACAGAAAGCGAAAAATGGATAAAGGAGTTGTGGGACTTACGTACAATTCAATATCACTCAGCAATGAAATCTATGTCATCAGGCTCGTAACAGCATAATGAGTGGATTCAGGTACGATGATTCTAAGTGAAATAAGTCACACAGAAAATGAAACATCATAAGATATCACTAATACACGGAATGCCAACTTGGCTACACAGGAACTGAATTACAAAACAGAACAGGGTCTCAAATGTAGAAAACCAACGTATGCTTGCTTAAGGGGAAAGGTGAGTTGGGGTGCTGCATAAAACCAGAGATTGAAATTAGCACAGCTACCGTTCCATAAGCCAAATATGTAATAGACAAGAGCTACTCCTTGCTCAACAAAGTGGACTTAACACCCCATATTAAACACCTAAGAATATACCTGACTAGTAAGAATCTTAAAACCTATGGATTTATATGTCTCTGAAAGAGAATCAAGCATGTGTACAGCGGCATATACACAGCATTGATACGATTGGTGAGGATCGGTGAGGAAATGCAGACCCTTTGAAGTCATATTGCATGGTACCCATTCCATGGGTCTCAACTTCCTGGTTTAAGGGATTCTTCCTTCAGCTAAAACATGCATGTGGAACCCAGAGTATGATCCACCGTGTGATCGGGAAACGTGTTCAAATGTGTCTCAGTTATCATCCCCTGGTACTCGGGTGCAACATTCCAGACGCTTTACTAACACTCTCCCCACTTGCAGAGTCAGTGCCTTTAACCTCCTGTTGGCCCAGTTTGCAATTTCTTCGGAAGATGAACAGGAATAAGGAGAAGCAATGGGAGACTATCTGTAGGTGTCTGGACGGGCAAATTTAACTCTCATTTCCCACCAGGAAGATGAATGAACCAAAGGTTCCACGTGCCGTGCTGGAACTAGATTAGGGCCTGAAGAGATCCTGCAATTTTGCGGCCAGCTCACAAGAAAGTGAGTTGAAGAAATGAGCTGAGGGGCAGTGTAATTCACAAACCTGCAGAGTTATAAATGACAGCTATCATCAAAATTATACTGAAGTAAGGCTGCGAAGAGGACTTGAATGCGGGGCAGAATTGCTGGAAACCGATTTCAGAAAGTACACGGGAGTTGCTCTTAAAGCATAGGAAAAGAGACAGAACTTGAAAAATAATGCACTTGGCAAAAAAGGGCATATGTGTTTTATCCAGAGCTCTCATAACTGAGGGGAGGAGATTCCCAGCAGGCTGCAACTGCCACCTGTGGGCTCACATTGCCAAGGCAACGTGAGCAAGCCAGGCAGGAGTTACCTCACAGCAGAGGTCCCACCTCACAGAAGGGTGAGAAACCCAGCCAACATCAGACTCTCACCAGAGGGCCCACATCACCAAGGGGATGGGAACCAGTCAGGAGTGTCTTCACACCAGTGGGGCCACATCATTGAAAGGTGAGGTACTCAGCACATGTGTCCTCAAACCAGAGGACCCACATCACCAAGGGCCTCGGAGTGAGGCAGGCAGGAGTAGCCTCACAACACTGGGCACATAGAATAAAAAAGTGAGGAATCCAGCAGTTGGAACCTCCCAGCAGGTGGCCCAGAGCACCGAGGCTATGGGATCCAGGCCACAGTGAACTCACAGAAGAGGGCCCATGTCATGAAACTGAGCAACCCAGCCATTGGGACCTCAGAGCAGGAGACCCACATCCCCATGGGGATGGAAATCTGGTAGGAGTGTCCTCGCACCACTGAGAACGTATCAGAAAATTCTGGGCGACCAGCAGTTAGGGCCTGACGCCAGAGGACCCTCATCACCAAGGGAAGGAGGCTCCCAGCAGGCTCCAACTGCCACTAGAAGGCTGACGTCGCCAAGGCGATGTGTGCCAACCAGGCACGAATGACCTCACAGCAGAGGGCCCACATCATGAACCTGTGAGCAGCCCAGCCGTTGGGACCTCAGAACAGAAGGCCCACATCCCCATTGGGATGGGAACCTGGCAGGAGTGGCTTTGCACCACTTAGCACATATCAGAAAATGTTAGGAGCCCAGCAGTTAGGACCTGACGCCAGCGGACCCTCATAACTGAGGAGAGGAGACTCCCAGCAGGTTCCAGCTGTCAACAGAGTGCCCACGTCTACAAGGTGGCATGTGCCAGCCAGGCAGTAGTGACCTCACAGCAGAGGGCCTATCTCACAGAAGGGTGAGGAACCGAGGCAGGATGAGACTCTCACCAGAGGGCCCACAACACCAAGGGGATGGGAACCAGTCAGGACTGTCCTCCCACCAGTGAGGCCACATCATCGAAAGGTGAGGAACCCAGCACATGTGGCCTCATATCAGAGGACATACATCACAAAGGGGATGGGAGTGAGGCAGGTAGGAAGTAGCCTAAAAACAGAGGGCCCAAAGAATAAAAAAGGTGAGGAATCCAGCAGTTGGAACCTCCCAGCAGGTGGCCGAGAGCACAGAAGCTATGGGATGCAGGCAGGAGTGAACTAACACCAGAGAGCCCACATCATGAAACTGTGAGCAACCCAGGCGTTGGGACCTCAGAGCAGAAAGCCCACATCCCCATGGGGATGGGAACCTGACAGGAGTGTCCTGGCATCACTGGGCTCACATCAGAAAACGTGGGGAACCCAGCAGTTAGGGTCTGATACTAGAGGGCCATCATCACCGAGGGCAGGAGGCTCCCAGCAGGTTCCATGTGCCAACAGAGCACCCACGTCGCCAAGGTGATGTGTGCAAGTCAGGCAGGATTGACCTCACAGCAGAGGGCCTACCTCACAGAAGAGTGAGGAACCCAGCCAGGATAAGACTGTCACCAGAAGGCCCACATCACCAAGGGGATGGGAACCAGGCAGGAGTGTCCTCACACCAGTGGGGCCACATCATTGAAAGTTGCGGAACCCAGCACATGTGGCCTCAAACCAGAAGACCCACATCACGAAGGGGTTGCGAGTGAGGCAGGCAGGAGGAGCATCACAACACAGGACCCATAGAATACAAAAGCTGAGGAATCGAGAAGTTGGAACCTCCCAGCAGGCGGCCAAGAGCACAGAGGCTATGGGATCCAGGCCACAGTGAACTAACACCAGAGAGCCCACATCATGAAATTGTGATCAACCCAGCCGTTGGAACCTCAGAGCAGAAGGCCCACATCCCCATGGAGATGGGAACCTAAGAGGAGTGCCCGAGCATCACTGGGCTCACTAAGAAAAGTTGGGGAGCCCAGCAGTTAGGGCCTGACGTCAGAGGGCCCTCATCACAGAGGTGAGGAGGCTCCCAGCAGGGTCCAAGTGCCACCAGAGGGCTCATGTCAACAAGGCGAGGTGAGCAAGCCAGGCAAGAGTTACCTGATAGTAGAGGGCCCACCTCACAGATGGGTGAGGAACCCAGCCAGGATCAGACTCTCACCAGAGGGCCCACATCACAAAGGGGATGGGAACCAGTCAGGATTATCCTCACACCAGTGGGGCCTCATCATCTTAAGGTGAGGAACCCAGCACATGTGTCCTCAAACCAGAGGACCCACATCACCAAGGGCCTTGGAGTGAGGCAGGCAGGAGTAGCCTCACAACACAGGGCACATAATATAAAAAACGTGAGGATTCCAGCATTTAGACCTTCCAGCATGCGGCCCAGAACACCGAGGCTATGGGATCCAGGCCACAGTGAACTCACAGCAGAGGGCCCACATCATAAAACTGTGAGCAACCCTGGCATTGGGACCACAGCACAGAAGGCCCACATCCCCATGGGAATGGGAACCTGGCTGGAGTGTCCTCGCACCACTGGGCGCACATCAGATAATGTGGGGAGCCCACCATTTAGAGCCTGACGCCAGAGGGCCGTCATCACCGAGAGGAGGAGGCACCCTGCACGCTCCAACTGCCACCAGAGGGCTCACGTCTCCAAGGTGACGTGTGCCAGCCAGGCAGGAGTGACCTCACAGCAGAGGGCCTACCTCACAGAACGTTGAGGAACCCAGCCAGGATTAGACTCTCGCCAGAGGGCCCACCTCACCAAGGGGATGGGAACCAGGCAGGAGTGTCCTCACACGAGTGGGGCCACATCATCGAAAGGTGAGGAACGCAGCACATGTGGCCTCAAGCCATAGGACAGTCATCACCAAGGGGCTGGCAGTGAGGCAGGCAGGAGGAGCCTCACAACAGAGGGCACATAGAATAAAAAGTTGAGGAATCCAGCAGTTGGAACCTCCCAGCAGGCGGCTCAGAGCACCGATGATAAGGGATCCTTGCTGGAGTGAACTCACAGCAGAGGGCCCACATCATGGTACTGTGAGCAAGCCAGCCGTTTTGACCTCAGAGCAGAAGGCCCATATCCCCATGGGGATGGGAACCTGGCAAGAGTGTCCTCACTCACTTGGCGCACATCAGAAAATGTGGGGAGCCCAGCAGTTAGGGCCTGACGCCAGAGGGCCCTCATCACCGAGGGGAGGAGGCTCCCAGCAGGCTCCAAGTGCCACCAGAAGGCTCATGTCCACAAGGCGAGATGAGCAAGCCAGGCAGGAGTGACCTCACAGCAGACGGCCCACCTCACAGATGGGTGAGGAACCCAGCCAGGATCAGACTCTCAACAGAGGGCCCACATCACCAAGGGGATGTGAACCAGGCAGGAGTCTCCTAAGACCATTGGTCCCACATCATCGAAAGGTGAGGAACCCAGCACATGTGGCCTCAAACCAGATGACACACATCACGAAGGGGCTGGGAGTGAGGCAGGCAGGAGGATCCTCACAACAGAGGGTCCAAAAAATTAAAAAAGTGAGGAATCCAGCAATTGGAACCTCCCAGCAGGTGGCCAAGAGCACAGACGCTATGGGATCCAGGCCTCTGTGAACTAACACCAGAGAGCCCACATCATGAAAATGTGAACAACCCAGCCGTTGGGACCTCAGAGCAGAAGGCCCACATCCCCATGGAGATGGGATCCTAAGAGGAGTGCCAAAGCATCACTGGGCTCACTAAGAAAAGTTGGTGAGCCCAGCAGTTAGGGCCTGACCCAAGAGGGCCCTCATCACCGGGGGGAGCAGATTCCAGCACACTCCAACTGCCACCAAATGGCTGACTTCACCAAGGCAATGTGTTCCAGCCATGCAGGAGTGACCTATCAGCAGAGGGTCTCCCTCACAGGTGGGTGAGGAACACAGCCAGGAACAGACTCTCACAAGGTGGTCAACATAACCACGTGGATGAGAACCAGGCAGGAGTGTCCTCACACTAGTGGGGCCACATCATCGAAAGGTGAGGAACCCAGCAAAGGTGGCCACAAACCACAGGACCAACATCACCAAGGGGTTGAGAGTGAGGCAGGTGTGTGGATGGGCATATTTAACACTCATTTCCCACGAGGAAGAGGAATTAACCAAAGGCTCAGCATGCCCTGCCAGAAGCAGATTAGGGCCTGAAGCAGTCTTGCGGGTTTGCGGCCAGCTCACAAGAAAGCAAGTTGAAGAAAGGGGCTCAGGGGCCCTGTAATTCACAAACAAGCAGAGTTATAAATGAGAGCTATCGTCCAAAAATATATTGAAGTAAGGCTGCGAAGAGGACTTGAAAGAGGGGCAGAATTTCAGGAAACCGATTTCAGGAGGTAGACTGGATTTGCATTTAAAGCATAGGAAAAGAGGCAGAACATCGACAATGATGCACTTGGCAAAAAAGGGCGTATGAGTTTGTTCCTGAATATATTCAGGAAAAAACACATACGCACTTTTTGGCCAACCAAGCAAGCTTGCAAAGGAAATCTGCACTACAATGAAGTGTCACTGCCCCCTGGTCAAAAGGGCCATCTGAAAAAAGTGTAAAATAGAGAAAGGCCGGACAGACCATGGAGAACTGGGAGCCTTGTTATGCTGATGGGTGGGATGTAAATTGCCAACAGCCACAGTGGAGAAGTGTATGGTGTTTCCTGAAACATCTAAAAAACAATGCAACAGAGCCTAGGGCACTTCCACTTATGGTCCTATAGCTTACGGAAATTAAAATAAAAAAAAACACAGCCACCCGAAAGTTTGGGACGGCTCTGTTAACAAGAACCTCGTTTATGGTACAAGTTCCATATCGCAGAAGGTGAAAAATGGATAAAGAAGTTGTGGTTCTTACGTACAATGCAATATCACTCAACAATGAAATCTATATCATCAGGCCCGTAGCAGCATAATGAGTGGATTCAGGTACGATGATTCTAAGTGAAATAAGTCACACAGAAAAAGAAACATCATAAGATATCACTAATACACGGAATGTAAACTTGGCTACACAGGAACTGAATTACAAAACAGAACAGGGTCTCAAATGTAGAAAACCAACTTATGCTTGCTTAAGGGGAAAGGTGATTTGGGGTGCTGCATAAAACCAGAGATTGAAATTAGCACAGATACCATTCCATAAGCCAAATATGTAATAGACAAGAGCTACTCCTTGCTCAACGAAGTGGACTCAACACCCCATATTAAACGCCTAAGAATATACCTGACTAGTAAGAATCTTAAAACCTATGGATTTATATGTCTCCGAAAGAGAATCAAGCGTGTGTACAGCGGCATAAACGCAGCAGTGATAGGATTGGTGAGGTTCGGTGAGCAAATGCAGACCCTTTGAATTCATATTGCATGGCACCCATTCCATGGGTCTCAACTCTCCAGATTTAAGGGATTCTTCCTTCAGCTAAAACATGCATGTGGAACCCAGAGTATGATCCACCGTGTGATCGGGAAACGTGTTCAAATGTGTCTCAGTTTTCGTCCCCTGGTACTCGGGTGCAACATTCCAGATGCTTTACTAACTCTCCCCACTTGGAGAGTCAGTGCCTTTAACCTCCTGTTTGGCCCAGTTTGCAATTTCTGTGGAAAATGAACAGGAATAGGGAGAACCAATGAGAGACTAGCTGGAGGTGTCTGGACGGGCAAATTTAACTCTCATTTCCCACCAGGAAGAGGAATTAACCAAAGGCTCAGCGGGCCATGCCGGAACCAGATTAGGGACTGAAGCAATCCTGCGGTGTTGCAGCCAGCTCACAAGATAGTGAGTTGAAGAAAGGAGCTCAGGGGCACTGTAATTCACAAACCTGCAGAGTTATAAATGACAGCTATCGTCCAAAAATATATTGAAGTAAGGCTGCCAAGAGGACTTGAATGCGGGGCAGAATTGCAAGAAACCGATTTCAGGAGGTAGACTGGAATTGCATGTAAAGCATAGGAAAAGACGCAGAACGTCCACAATGATGCACTTGGCCAAAAAGCGCGTATGCGTTTTTTCCTGAATATATTCAGGAAAAAACGCATACGCCCTTTTTGGCCAACCAAGGAAGCTTGCAAAGGAAATCTGCACTACAATGAAGTCTCACTGCCCCCTGGTCAAAAGGGCCATCTGAAAAAAGTGTAAAATCCAGAAAGGCAGGACAGGCCATGGAGAACTGGGAGCCTTGTTATGCTGATGGGCGGGATGTAAATTGCCAACAGCCACTCTGGAGAAGTGTATGGTGTTCCCTGAAACATCCAAAAAACAAAGCAACAGAGCCTAGGGCACTTCCACTTATGTTCCTATAGCTTAGGGAAATTAAAATAAAAAAGACACAGCCACCCCAGAGTTTGGGATGGCTCTGATTACAACAACCTCATTTACGGTAAAAGTTCAATATCACAGAAAGCAAAAAATGGATAAAGAAGTTGTGGTACTTACGCACAATGCAATATCAGTGAGCAATGAAATCTATGTCATCAGGCCTGTAGCAGCATAATGAGTGGATTCAGGTATGATGATTCTAAGTGAAATAAGTCACACAGAAAAAGAAACATCATAAGATATCACTACTACACGGAATGTAAACTTGGCTACACAGGAACTGAATTACAAAACAGAACAGTGTATCAAATGTAGAACACCAACTTATGCTTGCTTAAGGGGAAAGGTGAGTTGGGGTGCTCCATAAAACCAGAGATTGAAATTAGCACAGATACCGTTCCATAAGACAAATATGTAATAGACAAGAGCTACTCCTTGCTCAACGAAGTGGACTCAACACCCCATATTAAACACCTAAGAATATACCTGACTAGTAAGAATCTTAAAACCTATGGACTGATATGTCTCCGAAAGAGAATCAAGCGTGTGTACAGTGGCATAAACTCAGCAGTGATTGGATTGGTGAGGTTCGGTGAGCAAATGCAGACCCTTTGAAGTCATATTGCATGGTACCCATTCCATGGGTCTCAACTCTCCAGGTTTAAGGGATTCTTCCTTCAGCTAAAACATGCATGTGGAACCCAGAGTATGATCCACCGTGTTATTGGGAAACGTGTTCAAATCTGTCACAGTTTTCGTCCCCTGGTACTCGGGTGCAACATTCCAGACGCTTTAATAACACTCTCCGCACTTGGAGAGTCAGTGCCTTTAACCTCCTGTTAGGCGCAGTATGCAATGTCTGCGGAAAATGAACAGGAATAGGTAGAACCAATGAGAGACTAGCTGGAGCTATCTGGTCGGGCAAATTTAACTCTCAATTCTCACCAGGAAGAGGGTTTAACCTAAGGCTCAGCGTGCCGTGCCAGAACCACACTAGGGCCTGAAGCAATCCTGCGGTGTTGCGGCCAGCTCACAAGAAAGCGAGTTCAAGAAAGGAGCTCAGGGGCACTCTAATTCACAAACCTGCAGAGTTATAAATGACAGCTATCGTCCAAAAATATATTGAAGTAAGGCAGCCAAGAGGACTTGAATGTGGGGCAGAATAGCAGGAAACCGATTTCAGGAGGTAGACTGGAATTGCATGTAAAGCATAGGAAAAGAGGCAGAACGTCCACAATGATGCACTTGGCCAAAAAGTGCGTATGCGTTTTTTCCTGAATATATTCAGGAAAAAACGCATACGCCCTTTTTGGCCAACCAAGCAAGCTTGCAAAGGAAATCTGCACTACAATGAAGTCTCACTGCCCCCCGGTCAAAAGGGCCATCTGAAAAAAGTGTAAAATCCAGAAATCAGGAGACGCCATGGAGAACTGGGAGCCTTGTTATGCTGATGGGCGGGATGTAAATTGCCAACAGCCACTCTGGAGAAGTGTATGGTGTTTCCTGAAACATCTACAAAACAAAACAACAGAGACTAGGGCACTTCCACTTATGGTCCTATAGCTTAGGGAAATTAAAATCAAAAAGACACAGCCACCCCAAAGTTTGGGACGGCTCTGTTTACAAGAACCTCGTTTACGGTAGAAGTTCAATATCACAGAAAGCGAAAAATGGATAAAGAAGTTGTGGTACTTACGTACAATGCAATATCACTCAGCAATGAAATCTATGTCATCAGGCCCGTAGCAGCATAATGAGTGGATTCACGTACGATGATTCTAAGTGAAATAAGTCACACAGAAAAAGAAACATCATAAGATATCACTAATACACGGAATGTGAACTTGGCTACAAAGGAACTGAATTACAAAACAGAACAGGGTCTCAAATGTGCAAAACCAACTTATGCTTGCTTAAGGGGGAAGGTGAGTTGGGATGCTGCATAAAACCAGAGATTGAAAGTAGCACAGATACCGTTCCATAAGCCAAATATGTAATAGACAAGAGCTACTCCTTGCTCAACGAAGTGGACTCCACACCCCATATTAAACGCCTAAGAATATACCTGACTAGTAAGAATCTTAAAACCTATGGATTTATATGTCTCCGAAAGAGAATCAAGCGTGTGTACAGCAGTATAAATGCAGCAGTGATAGGATTGGTGAGGTTACGTGAGCAAATGCACACCCTTTGAAGTCATATTGCATGGTACCCATTCCATGGGTCTCAACTCTCCAGGTTTAAGGGATTCTTCCTTCAGCTAAAACATGCATGTGGAACCCAGAGTATGATCCACCGGGTGATCGGGAAACGTGTTCAAATGTGTCTCAGTTTTCGTCCCCTGGTACTCGGGTGCAATATTCCAGACGCTTTACTAACACTCTCCCCACTTGGAGAGTCAGTGCCTTTAAACTCCTGTTTGGCCCAGTTTGCATTTTCTGCGGAAAATGAACAGGAATAGGGAGAACCAATGAGAGACTAGCTGGAGCTGTCTGGACGGGCAAATTTAACTCTCATTTCCCTCCAGGAAGAGGATTTAACCAAAAGCTCAGTGTGCTGTGCCGGAACCACACTAGGGCCTGAAGCAATCCTGCGGTTTTGCGGCCAGCTCACAGGAAAGCGAGTTCAAGAAAGTAGCTCAGGGGCCCTGTAATTCAAAAACCTGCAGAGTTATAAATGACAGCTATCGTCCAAAAATATATTGAAGTAAGGCTGCCAAGAGGACTTGAAAGCGGGGCAGAATTGCAGGAAACCGATTTCAGGAGGTAGACTGGAATTGCATGTAAAGCATAGGAAAAGAGGCAGAACGTCCACAATGATGCACTTGGCCAAAAAGTGCGTATGCGTTTTTTCCTGAATATATTCAGGAAAAAACGCATACGCCCTTTTTGGCCAACCAAGCAAGCTTGCAAAGGAAATCTGCACTACAATGAAGTCTCACTGCCCCCAGGTCAAAAGGGCCATCTGAAAAAAGTGTAAAATCCAGAAAGGCAGGACAGGCCATGGAGAACTGGGAGCCTTGTCATGCTGAAGGGTGGTATTAATATTGCCAACAGCCACTCTTGAGAAGTGTATGGTGTTTCCTGAAACATCCAAAAAACAAAGCAACAGAGCCTAGGGCACTTCCACTTATGGTCCTATAGCTTAGGGAAATTAAAATCAAAAAGACACAGCCACCCCAAAGTTTGGGATGGCTCTGTTTACAACAAGCTCATTTACGGTACAAGTTCAATATCACAGAAAGCGAAAAATGGATAAAGAAGTTGTGGTACTTACGTACAATGCAATATCACTCAGCAATGAAATCTATGTCATCAGGCCCGTAGCAGCATAATGAGTGGATTCAGGTACGATGATTCTAAGTGAAATAAGTCACACAGAAAAAGAAACATCATAAGATATCACTACTACACGGAATGTAAACTTGGCTACACAGGAACTGAATTACAAAACAGAACAGGGTCTCAAATGTAGAAAACCAACTTATGCTTCCTTAAGGGGAAAGGAGAGTTGGGGTGCTCCATAAAACCAGAGATTGAAATTAGCAGAGATACCATTCTATAAGCCAAATATGTAATAGACAAGAGCTACTCCTTGCTCAGCGAAGTGGACTCAACACCCCATATTAAACGCCTAAGAATATACCTGACTAGTAAGAATCTTAAAACCTATGGATTTATATGTCTACGAAAGAGAATCAAGCGTGTGTACAGCGGCATAAACGCAGCACTGATAGGATGGGTGAGGTTCAGTGAGCAAATGCAGACCCTTTGAAGTCATATTGCATGGCACCCATTCCATGGGTCTCAACTCTGCAGGTTTAAGGGATTCTTCCTTCAGCTAAAACATGCATGTGAAACCCAGAGTATGATCCACCATGTGATCGGGAAACGTGTTCAAATGTGTCTCAGTTTTCGTCCCCTGGTACTCGGGTGCAACATTCCAGACGCTTTACTAACACTCTCCCCACTTGGAGGGTCAGTGCCTTTAACCTCCTGTTTGGCCCAGTTTGCAATTTCTGCGGAAGATGAACAGGAATAGGGAGAACCCATGAGAGACTAGCTGCAGGTGTCTGGATGGGCAAATTTAACTCTAATTTCCCACCAGGAAGTGGAATTAACCAAAGGCTCAGCGTGCTGTGCCGTAACCACACTAGGGCCTGAAGCAATCCTGCGGTGTTGCGGCCAGCTCACAAGCAAGCGAGTTCAAGAAAGGAGCTCAGGGGCCCTGTAATTCACAAACCTGCAGAGTTATAAATGACAGCTACCGTCCAAAAATATATTGAAGTAAGGCTGCCAAGAGGACTTGAAAGCGGGGCAGAATTGCAGGAAACCGATTTCAGGAGGTAGCCTGGAATTGCATGTAAAGCATAGGAAAAGAGGCAGAACGTCCACAATGATGCACTTGGCCAAAAAGGGCGTATGCGTTTTTTCCTGAATATATTCAGGAAAAAACGCATACGCCCTTTTTGGCCAACCAAGCAAGCTTGCAAAGGAAATCTGCACTACAATGAAGTCTCAATGCCCCCCGGTCAAAGGGCGATCTGAAAAAAGTGTAAAATCCAGAAAAGTAGGACAGGCCATGGAGAACTGGGAGCCTTGTTATGCTGATGGGCGGGATGTAAATTGCCAACAGCCACTCTGGAGAAGTGTATGGTGTTTCCTGAAACATCTAAAAAACAAAGCAACAGAGCCTAGGGCACTTCCACTTATGGTCCTATAGCTTAGGGAAATTAAAATAAAAAAGACACAGCCACCCCAAAGTTTGGGACGGCTCTGTTTACAAGAACCTCGTTTACGGTACAAGTTCAATATCACAGAAAGCGAAAAATGGATAAAGAAGTTGTGGTACTTACGTACAATGCAATATCACTAAGCAATGAAATCTATGTCATCAGGCCCGTAGCAGCATAATGAGTGGATTCAGGTACGATGATTCTAAGTGAAATAAGTCACACAGAAAATGAATCATCATAATATATCACTACTACACGGAATATAAACTTGGCTACACAGGAACTGAATTACAAAACAGAACAGGGTCTCAAATGTAGAAAACCAACTTATGCTTGCTTAAGGGGAAAGGTGAGTTGGGGTGCTGCATAAAACCAGAGATTGAAAGTAGCACTGATACCGTTCCATAAGCCAAATATGTAACAGACAAGAGCTACTCCTTGCTCAACGAAGTGGACTCAACACCCATATTAAACGCCTAAGAATATACCTGACTAGTAACAATCTTAAAACCTATGGATTTATATGTCTCCAAAAGAGAATCAAGCGTGTGTACAGCAGCATAAACGCAGCAGTGATAGGATTGGTGAGGTTCGGTGAGCAAATGCAGACCCTTTGAAGTCATATTGCATGGTACCCATTCCATGGGTCTCAACTCTCCAGGTTTAAGGGATTCTTCCTTCAGCTAAAACATGCATGTGGAACCCTGAGTATGATCCACCGTGTGATCGGGAAACGTGTTCAAATGTGTCTCAGTTTTCATCCCCTGGTACTCGGGTGCAACATTCCAGACGCTTTAGTAACACTCTCCCCACTTGGAGAGTCAGTGCCTTTAAACTCCTGTTTGGCCCAGTTTGCAATTTCTGCGGAAGATGAACAGGAATAGGGAAAACCAATGAGAGACTAGCTGGAGGTGTCTGGACGGGCAAATTTAACTCTAATTTCCCACCAGGAAGTGGAATTAACCCAAGGCTCAGCGTGCCGTGCCGTAACCACACTATGGCCTGAAGCAATCCTGCGGTGTTTCGGCCAGCTCACAAGCAAGCGAGTTCAAGAAAAGAGCTCAGGGGCCCTGTAATTCACAAACACGCAGAGTTATAAATGACAGCTATCGTCCAAAAATATATTGAAGTAAGGCTGCCAAGAGGACTTGAAAGCGGGGCAGAATTACAAGAAACCGATTTCAGGAGGTAGACTGGAATTGCATGTAAAGCATAGGAAAAGAGGCAGAACGTCCACAATGATGCACTTGGCCAAAAAGTGCATATGCGTTTTTTCCTGAATATATTCAGGAAAAAACGCATACGCCCTTTTTGGCCAACCAAGCAAGCTTGCAAAGGAAATCTGCACTACTATGAAGTCTCACTGCCCCCTGGTCAAAAGGGCCATCTGAAAAAAGTGTAAAATCCAGAAAGGCAGGACAGGCCATGGAGGACTGGGAGCCTTGTTATGCTGATGGGCGGGATGTAAATTGACAACAGCCACTCTGGAGAAGTGTATGGTGTTTACTGAAACATCTAAAAAACATAGCAACAGAGCCTAGGGCACTTCCACTTATGGTCCTATAGCTTAGGGAAATTAAAATCAAAAAGACACAGCCACCCCAAAGTTTGGGACGGCTCTGTTTACAAGAACCTCGTTTACGGTACAAGTTCAATATCACAGAAAGCGAAAAATGGATAAAGAAGATGTGGTACTTACGTACAATGCAATATCACTCAGCAATGAAATCTATGTCATCAGGCCCGTAGCAGCATAATGAGTAGATTCAGGTACGATGATTCTAAGTGAAATAAGTCACACAGAAAAAGAAACATCATAAGATATCACTACTACACGGAATGTAAACTTGGCTAAACAGGAACTGAATTACAGAACAGAACATGGTCTCAAATGTAGAAAACCACCTTATGCTTGTTTAAGGGGAAAGGTGAGTTGGGGTGCTGCATAAAACCAGAGATTGAAAGTAGCACAGATACCGTTCCATAAGCCACATATGTAATAGACAAGAGCTACTCCTCGCTCAACGAAGTGGACTCAACACCCCATATTAAAGGCCTAAGAATATACCTGACTAGAAAGAATCTTAAAACCTATGGATTTATATGTCTCCGAAAGAGAATCAAGCATGTGTACAGCGGCATAAATGCAGCAGTGATAGGATTGGTGAGGTTCAGTGAGCAAATGCAGACCCTTTGAAGTCATATTCCATGGTACCCATTCCATGGGTCTCAACTCTCCAGGTTTAAGGGATTCTTCCTTCAGCTAAAACATGCATGTGGAACCCAGAGTATGATCCACCGTGTGATTGGGAAACGTGTTCAAATGTGTCTCAGTTTTCGTCCCCTGGTATTCGGGTATAACATTCCAGACGCTTTACTAAAACTCTCCCCACTTGGAGAGTCAGTGCCTTTAAACTACTGTTTGGCCCAGTTTGCAATTTCTGCGGAAAATGAACAGGAATAGGGACAACCAATGAGAGACTAGCTGGAGCTGTCTGGACGAGCAAATTTAACTCTCATTTCCCACCAGAAAGAGGAATTAACCAAAAGCTCAGCATGCCGTGCCGGACCACACTAGGGCCTGAAGCAATCCTGCGGTGTTGCGGCCAGCTCACAAGAAAGCGAGTTGAAGAAAGGAGCTCAGGGGCACTGTAATTCAAAAACCTGCAGAGTTATAAATGACAGCAATCATCCAAAAATATATTGAAGTAAGGCAGCCAAGAGGACCTGAATGTGGGGCAGATTGCAGGAAACCGATTTCATGAGGTAGACTGGAATTGCATGTAAAGCATAGGAAAAGAGGCAGAACGTCCACAATGATGCACTTGGCCAAAAAGGGCGTATGCATTTTATACTGAATATATTCAGGAAAAAACGCATACGCCCTTTTTGGCCAACCAAGCAAGCTTGCAAAGGAAATCTGCACTAAAATGAAGTCTCACTGCCCCCCAGTCAAAGGGTAATCTGAAAAAAGGGTAAAATCCAGAAAGGCAGGACAGGCCATGGAGAACTGGGAGCCTTGTTATGCTGATTGGGGGGATGTAAATTGCCAACAGCCACTCTGGAGAAGTGTATGGTGTTTCCTGAAACATCTAAAAACCAAAGCAACAGAGCCTAGGGCACTTCCACTTATGGTCCTATAGCTTAGGGAAATTAAAATCAAAAAGACACAGGCACCCCAAATTTTGGGATGGCGCTGTTTACATGAACCTCGTTTATGGTACAAGTTCAATATCAGAGAAAGTGAAAAATGGATAAAGAAGTTGTGGTACGTACGTACAATGCAATATCCCTCAGCAATGAACTCTATGTCATCAGGCCCGTAGCAGCATAATGAGTGGATTCAGGTACGATGATTCTAAGTGAAATAAGTCATACAGAAAAAGAAAGATCATAAGACATCACTACTACACGGAATGTAAACTTGGCTACAGAGGAACTGAATTACAAAACAGAACAGGGTCTCAAATGTAGAAAACCAACTTATGCTTCTTTAAGGGGAAAGGTGAGTTGGGGTGCTGCATAAAACCAGAGATTGAAATTAGCAGAGATACCGTTCCATAAGCCAAATATGTAATAGACAAGAGCTACTCCTTGCTCAACGAAGTGGACTCAACACCCCATATTAAACGCCTAAGAATATACCTGACTAGTAAGAATCTTAAAACCTATGGATTTATATGTCTCCGAAAGAGAATCAAGCGTGTGTACCGCGGCATAAACTCAGCAGTGATAGGATTGGTGAGGTTCGGTGAGCAAATGCAGACCCTTTGAAGTCATATTGCATGGTACCCATTCCATGGGTCTCAACTTTCCAGGTTTAAGGGATTCTTCCTTCAGCTAAAACATGCATGTGGAACCCAGAGTATGATCCACCGTGTGATCGGGAAATGTGTTCAAATGTATCTCAGTTTTCGGCCCCTGGTACTTGGATGCAACATTCCAGACGCTTTACTAACTCTCTCACCCTTGGAGAGTCAGTGCCTTTAACCTCCTGTTTGGCCCAGTTTGCAATTTCTGCGGAAAATGAACAGGAATAGGGAGAACCAATGAGAGACTAGCTGGAGGTGTCTGGACGGGCAAATTTAACTCTCATTTCCCACCAGGAAGAGGAATTAACCAAAGACTCAGCATGCCATGCCAGAACCACACTAGGGCCTGAAGCAATCCTGCGGTGTTGCGGCCAGCTCACAAGGAAGCGAGTTGAAGAAAGGAGCTCAGGGGCCCTGTAATTCACAAACCTGCAGAGTTATAAATGACAGCTATCGTCCAAAAATATATTGAAGTAAGGCTGCCAAGAGGACTTGAAAGCGGGGCAGAATTGCAGGAAACCGATTTCAGGAGGTAGACTGGAATTGCATGTAAAGCATAGGAAAAGAGGCAGAACGTCCACAATGATGCACTTGGCCAAAAAGGGCGTATGCGTTTTTTCCTGAATATATTCAGGAAAAAACGCATACGCCCTTTTTGGCCAACCAAGCAAGCTTGCAAAGGAAATCTGCACTACAATGAAGTCTCACTGCCCCCTGGTCAAAAGGGCCATCTGAAAAAAGTGTAAAATCCACAAAGGCAGGACAGGCCATAGAGAACTGGGAGCCTTGTTATGCTGATGGGCGGGATGTAAATTGCCAACAGCCACTCTGGAGAAGTGTATGGTGTTTCCTGAAACATCCAAAAAACAAAGCAACAGAGCCTAGGGCACTTCCACTTATGGTCCTATAGCTTAGGGAAATTAAAATCAAAAAGACACAGCCACCCCAGAGTTTGGGACGGCTCTGTTTACAAGAACCTCGTTTACGGTACAAGTTCAATATCACAGAAAGCGAAAAATGGATAAAGAAGTTGTGGTCCTTACGTACAATGCAATATCACTCAGCAATGAAATCTATGTCATCAGGCCTGTAGCAGCATAATGAGTGGATTCAGGTACGATGATCCTAAGTGAAATAAGTCACACAGAAAAAGAAACATCATAAGATATCACTAATACACGGAATGTAAACTTGGCTACACAGGAACTGAATTACAAAACAGAACGGGGTCTCAAATGCAGAAAACCAACTTATGCTTGCTTAAGGGGAAAGGGGAGTTGGGGTGCTGCATAAAACCAGAGATTGAAAGTAGCACAGATACCGTTCCATAAGCCAAATATGGAATAGACAAGAGCTACTCCTTGCTCAACGAAGTGGACTCAACACCCCATATTAAACGCCTAAGAATATACCTGACTAGTAAGAATCTTAAAACCTATGTATTTATATGTCTCTGAAAGAGAATCAATCGTGTGTACAGCGGCATAAACGCAGCAGTGATAGGATTGGTGAGGTTCGGTGAGCAAATGCAGACCCTTTGAAGTCATATTGCATGGTACCCATTCCATGGGTCTCAACTCTCCAGGTTTAAGGGATTCTTCCTTCAGCTAAAACATGCATGTGGAACCCAGAGTATGATCCACCGTGTGATCGGGAAATGTGTTCAAATGTGTCTCAGTTTTCGGCCCCTGGTACTTGGATGCAACATTCCAGACGCTTTACTAACTCTCTCACCCTTGGAGAGTCAGTGCCTTTAACCTCCTGTTTGGCCCAGTTTGCAATTTCTGCGGAAAATGAACAGGAATAGGGAGAACCAATGAGAGACTAGCTGGAGGTGTCTGGACGGGCAAATTTAACTCTCATTTCCCACCAGGAAGAGGAATTAACCAAAGGCTCAGCATGCCATGCCAGAACCACACTAGGGCCTGAAGCAATCCTGCGGTGTTGCGGCCAGCTCACAAGAAAGCGAGTTCAAGAAAGGAGCTCAGGGGCCCTGTAATTCACAAACCTGCAGAGTTATAAATGACAGCTATCGTCCAAAAATATATTGAAGTAAGGCTGCCAAGAGGACTTGAAAGCGGGGCAGAATTGCAGGAAACCGATTTCAGGAGGTAGACTGGAATTGCATGTAAAGCATAGGAAAAGAGGCAGAACGTCCACAATGATGCACTTGGCCAAAAAGGGCGTATGTGTTTTTTCCTGAATATATTCAGGAAAAAACGCATACGCCCTTTTTGGCCAACCAAGCAAGCTTGCAAAGGAAATCTGCACTACAATGAAGTCTCACTGCCCCCCGGTCAAAAGGGCCATCTGAAAAAAGTGTAAAATCCACAAAGGCAGGACAGGCCATAGAGAACTGGGAGCCTTGTTATGCTGATGGGCGGGATGTAAATTGCCAACAGCCACTCTGGAGAAGTGTATGGTGTTTCCTGAAACATCCAAAAAACAAAGCAACAGAGCCTAGGGCACTTCCACTTATGGTCCTATAGCTTAGGGAATTTAAAATCAAAAAGACACAGCCACCCCAAAGTTTGGGACGGCTCTGTTTACAAGAACCTCGTTTACGGTACAAGTTCAATATCGCACAAAGCGAAAAATGGATAAAGAAGTTGTGGTACTTACGTACAATGCAATATCACTCAGCAATGAAATCTACGTCATCAGGCCTGTAGCAGCATAATGAGTGGATTCAGGTACGATGATTCTAAGTGAAATAAGTCACACAGAAAAATAAACTTCATAATATATCACTACTACACGGAATGTAAACTTGGCTAAACAGGAACTGAATTACAAAACAGAACAGGGTCTCAAATGTAGAAAACCAACTTACGCTTGCTTAAGGGGAAAGGTGAGTTGGTGTGCTGCATAAAACCAGAGATTGAAATTAGCACAGATACTGTTCCATAAGCCAAATATGTAATAGACAAGAACTACTCCTTACTCAACGAAGTGGACTCAACACCCCATATTAAACGCCTAAGAATATACCTGACTAGTAGGAATCTTAAAACCTATGGATTTATATGTCTCCGAAAGAGAATCAAGCGTGTGTACAGTGGCATAAACGCAGCAGTGATAGGATTGGTGAGGTTCGGTGAGCAAATGCAGACCCTTTGAAATCATATTGCATATTAACCATTCCATGGGTCTCAAATCTCCAGGTTTAAGGGATTCTTCCTTCAGCTAAAACATGCATGTGGATCCCAGAGTATGATCCACCGTGTGATCAGGAAACGTGTTCAAATGTGTCTCAGTTTTTGTCCCCTGGTACTCGGGTGCAAAATTCTAGATGCTTTACTAACACTCTCCCCACTTGGAGAGTCAGTGCCTTTAAACTCCTGTTTGGCCCAGTTTGCAATTTCTGCGGAAAATGAACAGGAATAGGGAGAACCAATGAGAGACTAGCTGGAGGTGTCTGGACGGGCAAATTTAACTCTCATTTCCCACCAGGTAGAGGTATTAACCAAAGGCTCGGCATGCCGTGTCGGAACCACGCTAGGGCCTGAAGCAATCCTGCAGTGTTGCGGCGAGCTCACAAGAACGCGAGTTGAAGAAAGGAGCTCAGGGTCACTGTTATTCACAAACCTGCAGAGTTATAAATGACAGCTATCGTCCAAAAATATATTGAAGTAAGGCTGCCAAGAGGACTTGAAAGCGGGGCAGAATTGCAGGAAACCAATTTCAGGAGGTAGACTGGAATTGCATGTAAAGCATAGGAAAAGAGGCAGAACGTCCACAATGATGCACTTGGCCAAAAAGGGCGTATGCATTTTTTCCTGAATATATTCAGGAAAAAACGCATACGCACTTTTTGGCCAACCAAGCAAGCTTGCAAAGGAAATCTGCACTACAATGAAGTCTCACTGCCCCCCGGTCAAAAGGGCCATCTGAAAAAAGTGTAAAATCCAGAAAGGTAGGACAGGCCATGGAGAACTGAGAGCCTTTTTCTGCTGATGGGCGGGATGTAAATTGCCAACAGCCACTCTGGAGAAGTGTATGGTGTTTCCTGAAACATCTAAAATACAAAGCAACAGAGCCTAGGGCACTTCCACTTATGGTCCTATAGTTTAGGGAATTTAAAATCAAAAAGACACAGCCACACCAAAGTTTGGGACGGCTCTGTTTACAAGAACCTCGTTTACGGTACAAGTTCAATATAACAGAAAGCGAAAAATGGATAAAGAAGTTGTGGTCCTTACGTACAATGCAATATCACTCAGCAATGAAATCTATGTCATCAGGCCTGTAGCAGCATAATGAGTGGATTCAGGTACGATGATCCTAAGTGAAATAAGTCACACAGAAAAAGAAACATCATAAGATATCACTAATACACGGAATGTAAACTTGGCTACACAGGAACTGAATTACAAAACAGAACGGGGTCTCAAATGCAGAAAACCAACTTATGCTTGCTTAAGGGGAAAGGTGAGTTGCGGTGCTGCATAAAACCAGAGATTGAAAGTAGCACAGATACCGTTCCATAAGCCAAATATGGAATAGACAAGAGCTACTCCTTGCTCAACGAAGTGGACTCAACACCCCATATTAAACGCCTAAGAATATACCTGACTAGTAAGAATCTTAAAACCTATGTATTTATATGTCTCTGAAAGAGAATCAATCGTGTGTACAGCGGCATAAACGCAGCAGTGATATGATTGGTGAGGTTCGGTGAGCAAATGCAGACCCTTTGAAGTCATATTGCATGGTACCCATTCCATGGGTCTCAACTCTCCAGGTTTAAGGGATTCTTCCTTCAGATAAAACATGCATGTGGAACCCAGAGTATGATCCACCGTGTGATCGGGAAATGTGTTCAAATGTGTCTCAGTTTTCGGCCCCTGGTACTTGGATGCAACATTCCAGACGCTTTACTAACTCTCTCACCCTTGGAGAGTCAGTGCCTTTAACCTCCTGTTTGGCCCAGTTTGCAATTTCTGCGGAAAATGAACAGGAATAGGGAGAACCAATGAGAGACTAGCTGGAGGTGTCTGGACGGGCAAATTTAACTCTCATTTCCCACCAGGAAGAGGAATTAACCAAAGGCTCAGCATGCCATGCCAGAACCACACTAGGGCCTGAAGCAATCCTGCGGTGTTGCGGCCAGCTCACAAGAAAGCGAGTTCAAGAAAGGAGCTCAGGGGCCCTGTAATTCACAAACCTGCAGAGTTATAAATGACAGCTATCGTCCAAAAATATATTGAAGTAAGGCTGCCAAGAGGACTTGAAAGCGGGGCAGAATTGCAGGAAACCGATTTCAGGAGGTAGACTGGAATTGCATGTAAAGCATAGGAAAAGAGGCAGAACGTCCACAATGATGCACTTGGCCAAAAAGGGCGTATGCGTTTTTTCCTGAATATATTCAGGAAAAAACGCATACGCCCTTTTTGGCCAACCAAGCAAGCTTGCAAAGGAAATCTGCACTACAATGAAGTCTCACTGCCCCCCGGTCAAAAGGGCCATCTGAAAAAAGTGTAAAATCCACAAAGGCAGGACAGGCCATAGAGAACTGGGAGCCTTGTTATGCTGATGGGCGGGATGTAAATTGCCAACAGCCACTCTGGAGAAGTGTATGGTGTTTCCTGAAACATCCAAAAAACAAAGCAACAGAGCCTAGGGCACTTCCACTTATGGTCCTATAGCTTAGGGAATTTAAAATCAAAAAGACACAGCCACCCCAAAGTTTGGGACGGCTCTGTTTACAAGAACCTCGTTTACGGTACAAGTTCAATATCGCACAAAGCGAAAAATGGATAAAGAAGTTGTGGTACTTACGTACAATGCAATATCACTCAGCAATGAAATCTACGTCATCAGGCCTGTAGCAGCATAATGAGTGGATTCAGGTACGATGATTCTAAGTGAAATAAGTCACACAGAAAAATAAACATCATAATATATCACTACTACACGGAATGTAAACTTGGCTAAACAGGAACTGAATTACAAAACAGAACAGGGTCTCAAATGTAGAAAACCAACTTACGCTTGCTTAAGGGGAAAGGTGAGTTGGTGTGCTGCATAAAACCAGAGATTGAAATTAGCACAGATACTGTTCCATAAGCCAAATATGTAATAGACAAGAACTACTCCTTACTCAACGAAGTGGACTCAACACCCCATATTAAATGCCTAAGAATATACCTGACTAGTAGGAATCTTAAAACCTATGGATTTATATGTCTCCGAAAGAGAATCAAGCGTGTGTACAGTGGCATAAACGCAGCAGTGATAGGATTGGTGAGGTTCGGTGAGCAAATGCAGACCCTTTGAAATCATATTGCATATTAACCATTCCATGGGTCTCAAATCTCCAGGTTTAAGGGATTCTTCCTTCAGCTAAAACATGCATGTGGATCCCAGAGTATGATCCACCGTGTGATCAGGAAACGTGTTCAAATGTGTCTCAGTTTTTCTCCCCTGGTACTCGGGTGCAAAATTCTAGATGCTTTACTAACACTCTCCCCACTTGGAGAGTCAGTGCCTTTAAACTCCGGTTTGGCCCAGTTTGCAATTTCTGCGGAAAATGAACAGGAATAGGGAGAACCAATGAGAGACTAGCTGGAGGTGTCTGGACGGGCAAATTTAACTCTCATTTCCCACCAGGTAGAGGTATTAACCAAAGGCTCGGCATGTCGTGTCGGAACCACGCTAGGGCCTGAAGCAATCCTGCAGTGTTGCGGCCAGCTCACAAGAACGCGAGTTGAAGAAAGGAGCTCAGGGTCACTGTTATTCACAAACCTGCAGAGTTATAAATGACAGCTATCGTCCAAAAATATATTGAAGTAAGGCTGCCAAGAGGACTTGAATGCGGGGCAGAATTGCAGGAAACCAATTTCAGGAGGTAGACTGGAATTGCATGTAAAGCATAGGAAAAGAGGCAGAACGTCCACAATGATGCACTTGGCCAAAAAGGGCGTATGCATTTTTTCCTGAATATATTCAGGAAAAAACGCATACGCACTTTTTGGCCAACCAAGCAAGCTTGCAAAGGAAATCTGCACTACAATGAAGTCTCACTGCCCCCCGGTCAAAAGGGCCATCTGAAAAAAGTGTAAAATCCAGAAAGGTAGGACAGGCCATGGAGAACTGAGAGCCTTTTTCTGCTGATGGGCGGGATGTAAATTGCCAACAGCCACTCTGGAGAAGTGTATGGTGTTTCCTGAAACATCTAAAATACAAAGCAACAGAGCCTAGGGCACTTCCACTTATGGTCCTATAGTTTAGGGAATTTAAAATCAAAAAGACACAGCCACCCCAAAGTTTGGGACGGCTTTGTTTACAAGAACCTCGTTTACGGTACAAGTTCAATATAACAGAAAGCGAAAAATGGATAAAGAAGTTGTGGTCCTTACGTACAATGCAATATCACTCAGCAATGAAATCTATGTCATCAGGCCTGTAGCAGCATAATGAGTGGATTCAGGTACGATGATCCTAAGTGAAATAAGTCACACAGAAAAAGAAACATCATAAGATATCACTAATACACGGAATGTAAACTTGGCTACACAGGAACTGAATTACAAAACAGAACGGGGTCTCAAATGCAGAAAACCAACTTATGCTTGCTTAAGGGGAAAGGTGAGTTGGGGTGCTGCATAAAACCAGAGATTGAAAGTAGCACAGATACCGTTCCATAAGCCAAATATGGAATAGACAAGAGCTACTCCTTGCTCAACGAAGTGGACTCAACACCCCATATTAAACGCCTAAGAATATACCTGACTAGTAAGAATCTTAAAACCTATGTATTTATATGTCTCTGAAAGAGAATCAATCGTGTGTACAGCAGCATAAACGCAGCAGTGATAGGATTGGTGAGGTTCGGTGAGCAAATGCAGACCCTTTGAAGTCATATTGCATGGTACCCATTCCATGGGTTTCAACTCTCCAAGTTTAAGGGATTCTTATTTCAGCTAAAACATGCATGTGGAACCCAGAGTATGATCCACCATGTGTTCGGGAAACGTGTTCAAATGTGTCTCAGTTTTCGTCCCTGGGTACTGGGGAGCAACATTCCAGACGCTTTACTAAAACTCTCCCCACTTGGAGAGTCAGTGCCTTTAACCTCCTGTTTGGCCCAGTTTGCAATTTCTGTGGAAAATGAACAGAAATAGGGAGAACCAATGAGAGACTAGGTGGAGGTGTCTGGACGGGCAAATTTAACTCTCATTTCCCACCAGGAAGAGGAATTAACCAAAGGCTCAGCTTGCCATGCCGGAACCACACTAGGGCCTGAAGCAATCCTGCGGTGTTGCGGCCAGCTCACAAGAAAGCGAGTTGAAGAAAGGAGCTCAGGGGCACTGTAATTCAAAAACCTGCAGAGTTATAAATGACAGCTATCGTCCAAAAATATATTGAAGTAAGGCTGCCAAGAGGACTTGAAAGCGGGCCAGAATTGCAGGAAACCGATTTCAGGAGGTAGACTGGAATTGCATGTAAAGCATAGGAAAAGAGGCAGAACGTCCACAATGATGCACTTGGCCAAAAAGGGCGTATGCGTTTTTTCCTGAATATATTCAGGAAAAAACGCATACGCACTTTTTGGCCAACCAAGCAAGCTTGCAAAGGAAATCTGCACTACAATGAAGTCTCACTGCACCCCGGTCAAAAGGGCCATCTGAAAAAAGTGTAAAATCCAGAAAGGTAGGACAGGCAATAGAGAACTGAGAGCCTTGTTATGCTGATGGGCGGGATGTAAATTGCCAACAGCCACTCTGGAGAAGTGTATGGTGTTTTCTGAAACATCCAAAAAACAAAGCAACAGAGCCTAGGGCACGTCCACTTATGGTCCTATAGCTTAGGGAATTTAAAATCAAAAAGACACAGCCACCCCAAAGTTTGGGACGGCTCTGTTTACAAGAACCTCGTTTACGGTACAAGTTCAATATCGCAGAAAGAGAAAAATGGATAAAGAAGTTGTGGTACTTACGTACAATGCAATATCACTCAGCAATGAAATCTATGTCATCAGGCCCGTCGCAGCATAATGAGTGGATTCAGGTACGATGATTCTAAGTGAAATAAGTCACACAGAAAAAGAAACATCATAAGATATCACTACAACACGGAATGTAAACTTGGCTACAGAGGAACTGAATTACAAAACAGAACAGTGTGTCAAATGTAGAAAACCAACTTATGCTTGCTTAAGGGGAAAGGTGAGTTTGTGTGCTGCATAAAATGAGAGATTGAAATTAGCACAGATACCGTTCCATAAGCCAAATATGTAATAGACAAGAACTACTCCTTGCTCAATGAAGTGGACTGAACACCCCATATTAAACGCCTAAGAATATACCTGACTAGTAAGAATCTTAAAACCTATGGATTTATATGTCTCTGAAAGAGAATCAAGCGTGTGTACAGTGGCATAAACGCAGCAGTGATAGGATTGGAGAGGTTCGGTGAGCAAATGCAGACCCTTTGAAGTCATATTGCATGGTACCCATTCCATGGGTCTCAACTCTCCAGGTTTAAGGGATTCTTCCTTCAGCTAAAACATGCATGTGGAACCCAGAGTATGATCCACCGTGTGATCGGGAAATGTGTTCAAATGTGTCTCAGTTTTCGGCCCCTGGTACTTGGATGCAACATTCCAGACGCTTTACTAAATCTCTCCCCCTTGGAGAGTCAGTGCCTTTAACCTCCTGTTTGGCCCAGTTTGCAATTTCTGCGGAAAATGAACAGGAATAGGGAGAACCCATGAGAGACTAGCTGGAGGTGTCTGGACGGGCAAATTTAACTCTCATTTCCCACCAGGAAGAGGAATTAACCAAAGGCTCAGCATGCCATGCCAGAACCACACTAGGGCCTGAAGCAATCCTGCGGTGTTGCGGCCAGCTCACAAGAAAGCGAGTTCAAGAAAGGAGCTCAGTGGCCCTGTAATTCACAAACCTGCAGAGTTATAAATGACAGCTATCGTCCAAAAATATATTGAAGTAAGGCTGCCAAGAGGAATTGAAAGTGGGGCAGAATTGCAGGAAACCGATTTCAGGAGGTAGACTGGAATTGCATGTAAAGCATAGGAAAAGAGGCAGAACGTCCACAATGATGCACTTGGCCAAAAAGGGCGTATGCGTTTTTTCCTGAATATATTCAGGAAAAAACGCATACGCCCTTTTTGGCCAACCAAGCAAGCTTGCAAAGGAAATCTGCACTACAATGAAGTCTCACTGCCCCCCGGTCAAAAGGGCCATCTGAAAAAAGTGTAAAATCCACAAAGGCAGGACAGGCCATAGAGAACTGGGAGCCTTGTTATGCTGATGGGCGGGATGTAAATTGCCAACAGCCACTCTGGAGAAGTGTATGGTGTTTCCTGAAACATCCAAAAAACAAAGCAACAGAGCCTAGGGCACTTCCACTTATGGTCCTATAGCTTAGGGAATTTAAAATCAAAAAGACACAGCCACCCCAAAGTTTGGGACGGCTCTGTTTACAGGAACCTCATTTACGGTACAAGTTCAATATCGCACACAGCGAAAAATGGATAAAGAAGTTGTGGTACTTACGTACAATGCAATATCACTCAGCAATGAAATCTATGTCATCAGGCCTGTAGCAGCATAATGAGTGGATTCAGGTACGATGATTCTAAGTGAAATAAGTCACACAGAAAAATAAACATCATAATATATCACTACTACACGGAATGTAAACTTGGCTACACAGGAACTGAATTACAAAACAGAACAGGGTCTCAAATGTAGAAAACCAACTTACGCTTGCTTAAGGGGAAATGTGAGTTGGTGTGCTGCATAAAACCAGAGATTGAAATTAGCACAGATACTGTTCCATAAGCCAAATATGTAATAGACAAGAACTACTCCTTGCTCAACGAAGTGGACTCAACACCCCATATTAAACGCCTAAGAATATACCTGACTAGTAGGAATCTTAAAACCTATGGATTTATATGTCTCTGAAAGAGAATCAAGCGTGTGTACAGTGGCATAAACACTGCAGTGATAGGATTGGTAAGGTTCGGTGAGCAAATGCAGACCCTTTGAAGTCATATTGCATGGTACCCATTCCATGGGTCTCAACTCTCCAGGTTTAAGGGATTCTTCCTTCAGCTAAAACATGCATGTGGATCCCAGAGTATGATCCACCGTGTGATCAGGAAACGTGTTCAAATGTGTCTCAGTTTTTGTCCCCTGGTACTCGGGTGCAAAATTCCAGATGCTTTACTAACACTCTCCCCACTTGGAGAGTCAGTGCCTTTAAACTCCTGTTTGGCCCAGTTTGCAATTTCTGCGGAAAATGAACAGGAATAGGGAGAACCCATGAGAGACTAGCTGGAGGTGTCTGGACGGGCAAATTTAACTCTCATTTCCCACCAGGAAGAGGAATTAACCAAAGGCTCAGCGTTCCGTGGCGGAACCACGCTAGGGCCTGAAGCAATCCTGCAGTGTTGCGGCCAGCTCACAAGAGCGCGAGTTGAAGAAATGAGCTCAGGGGCACTGTCATTCACAAACCTGCAGAGTTATAAATGACAGCTATCATCCAAAAATATATTGAAGTAAGGCTGCCTAGAGGACTTGAAAGCGGGGCAGAATTGCAGGAAACCGATTTCAGGAGGTAGACTGGAATTGCATGTAAAGCATAGGAAAAGAGGCAGAACGTCCACAATGATGCACTTGGCCTAAAAGGGCGTATGCGTTTTTTCCTGAATATATTCAGGAAAAAACGCATACGCCCTTTTTTCCAACCAAGCAAGCTTCCAAAGGAAATCTGCACTACAATTAAGTCTCACTGCTCCCCAGTCGAAAGGGCCATCTGAAAAAAGTGTAAAATCCAGAAAGGTAGGACAGGCCATGGAGAACTGAGAGCCTTTTTCTGCTGATGGGCGGGATGTAAATTGCCAACAGCCACTCTGGAGAAGTGTATGGTGTTTCCTGAAACATCTACAAAACAAAGCAACAGAGCCTAGGGCACTTCCACTTATGGTCCTATAGCTTAGGGAAATTAAAATAAAAAAGACACAGCCACCCCAAAGTTTGGGATGGCTCTGTTTACAAGAACCTCGTTTACGGTACAAGTTCAATATCACAGAATGCGAAAAATGGATAAAGAAGTTGTGGTACTTGCGTACCATGCAATATCACTCAGCATTGAAATCTATGTCATCAGGCACATAGCAGCATAATGAGTGGATTCAGGTACGATGATTCTAAGTGAAATAAGTCACACAGAAAAAGAAACATCATAAGATATCACTACCACACGGAATGTAAACTTGGCTACACAGGAACTGAATTACAAAACATAAATGTGTCTCAAATGTAGAAAACCAACTTATGCTTGCTTAATGGGAAAGGTGAGTTGGGGTGCTGCATAAAACCAGAGATTGAAATTAGCACAGATACCGTTCCATAAGCCAAATGTGTAATAGAGAAGAGCTACTCCTTGCTCAACGAAGTGGACTCAACACCCCATATTAAATGCCTAAGAATACACCTGACTAGTAAAAATCTTAAAACCTATGGATTTGTATGTCTCCGAAAGAGAATCAAGTGTGTGTACAGCAGCATAAACGCAGCAGTGATAGGATTGGTGAGGTTCGGTGAGCAAATGCAGACCCTTTGAAGTCATATTGCATGGTACCCATTCCATGGGTCTGAACTCTGCAGGTTTAAGTGATTCTTCCTTCAGCTAAAACATGCATGTGGAACCCAGAGTATGATCCACCGTGTGATCGGGAAACGTGTTCAAATGTGTCTTAGTGTTCGACCCCTGGTACTCGGGTGCAACCTTTCAGAAGCTTTACTAACACTCTCCACACTTGCAGAGTCAGTGCCTTTAAACTGCTGTTTGGCCCAGTTTGCAATTTCTGCGGAAAATGAACAGGAATAGAGAGAACCAATGAGAGAATAGCTGGAGGTGTCTGGACGGGCAAATTTAACTCTCATTTCCCACAAGGAAGAGGATTTAACCAAAGGCTCAGCATGCCGTGCCGGAAACACACTAGGGCCTGAAGCAATCCTGCGGTGTTGCGGCCAGCTCACAAGAAAGCGAGTTGAAGAAAGGAGCTCAGGGGCACTGTAATTCACAAACCTGCAGAGTTATAAATGACAGTTATCGTCCAAAAATATATTGAAGTAAGGCTGCCAAGAGGACTTGAAGGTGGGGCAGAATTTCAGGAAACTGATTTCAGGAGGTAGACTGGAATTGCATGTAAAGCATAGGAAAAGAGGCAGAACGTCCACAATGATGCCCTTGGCCAAAAAGAGCGTATGCATTTTTTCCTGAATATATTCAGAAAAAAACGCATACGCACTTTTTGGCCAACCAAGCAAGCTTGCAAAGGAAATCTGCACTACAATGAAGTCTCACTGCCCCCCGGTCAAAAGGGCCATCTGAAAAAAGTGTAAAATCCAGAAAGGCAGGACAGGCCGTGGAGAACTGGGAGCCTTGTCATGCTGAACACAGGATGAAAATTGCCAACAGCCACTCTGGAGAAGTGTACGGTGTTTCCCGAAACATCTACAAAACAAAGCAACAGAGCCTAGGGCACTTCCACTTATGGTCCTATAGCTTAGGGAAATTAAAATCAAAAAGACACAGCCACCCCAAAGTTTGGGAGGGCTCTGTTTACAAGAACCTCGTTTATGGTACAAGTTCAATATCACAGAAAGCGAAAAATGGATAAAGAAGTTGTGGTACTTACGTACAATGCAATATCACTCAGCAATGAAATGTATGTCATCAGGCCCGAAGCAGCATAATGAGTGGATTCAGGTTCGATGATTCTAAGTGAAATAAGTCACACAGAAAAAGAAACATCATAAGATATCACTAATACACGGAATGTAAACTTGGCTACACAGGAACTGAATTACAAAACAGAACAAGGTCTCAAATGTAGAAAACCAACTTATGCTTGCTTAAGGGGAAAGGTGAATTTGGGTGCTGCATAAAACCAGAGATTTAAATTAGCACAGATACCGTTCCATAAGCGAAATATGTAATAGACAAGAGCTACTCCTTGCTCAACGAAGTGGACTCAACACCCCATATTAAACGCCTAAGAATACACCTGACTAGTAAGAATCTTAAAACCTATGTATTTATATGTCTCTGAAAGAGAATCAAGCGTGTGTACAGCGACATAAACGCAGCAGTGATAGGATTGGTGAGGTTCGGTGAGCAAATGCAGACCCTTTGAAGTCATATTGCATGGTGCCTATTCCATGGGTCTCAACTCTCCAGGTTTAAGGGATTCTTCCTTCAGCTAAAACATGCATGTGGAACCCAGAGTATGATCCACCATGTGATCGGGAAACGTGTTCAAATGTGTCTCAGTTTTCGTCCCCTGGTACTCGGGTGCAACATTTCAGATGCTTTACTAACACTCTCCCCACTTGGAGAGTCAGTACCTTTAATGTCCTGTTTGGCCCAGTTTGCAATTTCTGCGGAAAATGAACAGGAATAGGGAGAACACATGAGGGACTAGCTGGAGGTGTCTGGACGGGCAAATTTAACACTCATTTCCCACCAGGAAGAGGAATTAACCAAAGGCTCAGTGTGCCGTTCCAGAACCACACTAGGGTCTGAAGCAATCCTGCGGTGTCGGGGCCAGCTCACAAGAAAGCGAGTTGAAGAAAGGAGCTCAGGGGCACTGTAATTCACAAACTTGCAGAGTTATAAATGACACCTATCGTCCAAAAATATATTGAAGTAAGGCTGCCAAGAGGACTTGAATGCGTGGCAGAATTGCAGGAAACCGATTTCAGGAGGTAGACAGGAATTGCATGTAAAGCATAGGAAAAGAGGCAGAACGTCCACAATGATGCACTTGGCCAAAAAGGGCGTATGCGTTTTTTCCTGAATATATTCAGGAAATAACGCATACGCCCTTTTTGGCCAACCAAGCAAGCTTACAAAGGAAATCTGCACTACAATGAAGTCTCACTGCCCCCCGGTCAAAAGGGCCATCTGAAAAAAGTGTAAAATCCAGAAAGGCAGGACAGGCCATGGAGATCTGGGAGCCTTGTTATGCTGATGGGCGGGATGTACATTGCCAACAGCCACTCTGGAGAAGTGTATGGTGTTTCCTGAAACATCTAAAAAACAAAGCAACAGAGCCTAGGGCACTTCCACTTATGGTCCTATAGCTTAGGGAAATTAAAATCAAAACGACACAGCCACCCCAAAGTTTGGGACGGCTCTGTTTACAAGAACCTCGTTTACGGTACAAGTTCAATATCACAGAAAGCGTAAAATGGATAAAGAAGTTGAGGTACTTACGTACAATGCAATATCACTCAGCAATGAAATCTATGTCATCAGGCCCGTCGCAGCATAGTGAGTGGATTCAGGTACGATGATTCTAAGTGAAATAAGTCACACAGAAAAAGAAACATCATAAGATATCACTACTACACGGAATGTAAGCTTGGCTACACAGGAACTGAATTAAAAAACAGAACAGGGTCTCAAATGTAGAAAACCAACTTATGCTTGCTTAAGGGGAAAGGTGAGTTGGGGTGCTGCATAAAACCAGAGATTGAAATTAGCACAGATACAGTTCCATAAGTCAAATATGTAATAGACAAGAGCTACTCCTTGCTCAACGAAGTGGACTCAACACCCCATATTAAACGCCTAAGAATATACCTGACTAGTAAGAATCTTAAAACCTATGGATTTATATGTCTCCGAAAGAGAACCAAGCGTGTGTACAGCGGCATAAACGCAGCAGTGATAGGATTGGTGAGGTTCGGTGAGCAAATGCAGACCCTTTGAAGTCATATTGCATGGTACCCATTCCATGGGTCTCAACTCTCCAGGTTTAAGGGATTCTACCTTCAGATAAAACATGCATGTGGAACCCAGAGTATGATCCACCGTGTGATCGGGAAACGTGTTCAAATGTGTCTCAGTTTTTGTCCCCTGGTACTCGGGTGCAACATTCCAGACGCTTTACTAACACTCTCCCCACTTGGAGAGTCAGTGCCTTTAACCTCCTGTTTGGCCCAGTTTGCAATTTCTGCGGAAAATGAACAGGAATAGGGAGAACCCATGAGAGACTAGCTGGAGGTGTCTGGACGGGCAAATTTAACTCTCATTTCCCACCAGGTAGAGGAATTAACCAAAGGCTCAGTGTGCCATGCCGTAACCACACTAGGGCCTGAAGCAAACCTGCGATGTTGCGGCCAGCTCACAAGAAAGCGAGTTGAAGAAAGGAGCTCAGGGGCACTGTCATTCACAAACCTGCAGAGTTATAAATGACAGCTATCGTCCAAAAATATATTGAAGTAAGGCTGCCAAGAGGACTTGAAAGCGGGGCAGAATTGCAGGAAACCGATTTCAGGAGGTAGACTGGAATTGCATGTAAAGCATAGGAAAAGAGGCAGAACGTCCACAATATATTCAGGAAAAATCGCATACGCACTTTTTGGCCAAGCAAGCAAGCTTGCAAAGGAAATCTGCACCACAATGAAGTCTCACTGCCCCCCGGTCAAAAGGGCCATTTGAAAAATGTGTAAAATCCAGAAAGGCAGGACAGGCCATGGAGAACTGGGAGCCTTGTCATGCTGAAGGGCCGGATGAAAATTGCCAACAGCCACTCTGGAGAAGTGTATGGTGTTTCCTGAGACATCTACAAAACAAAGCAACAGAGCCTACGGCACTTCCACTTATGGTCCTATAGCTTAGGGAAATTAAAATCACAAAGACACAGCCACCCCAAAGTTTGGGACGGCTCTGTTTACAAGAACCTCGTTTACGGTACAAGTTCAATATCACAGAAAGCGAAAAATGGATAAAGAAGTTGTGGTACTTACGTACAATGCAATATCACTCAGCAATGAAATCTATGTCATCAGGCCCATAGCAGCATAATGAGTGGATTCAGGTACGATGATTCTAAGTGAAATAAGTCACACAGAAAAAGAAACATCATAAGATATCACTAATACACAGAATGTAAACTTGGCTACACAGGAACTGAATTACAAAACAGAACAGTGTCTCAAATGTAGGGAACCAACCTATGCTTGCTTAAGGGGAAAGGTGAGTTGGGGTGCTCCATAAAACCAGAGATTGAAATTAGCACAGATATCGTTCCATAAGCCAAATATATAATAGACAAGAGCTACTCCTTGGTCAACGAAGTGGACTCAACACCTCATATTAAACACCTAAGAATATAACTGACTAGTAAGAATCTTAAAACCTATGGATTTATATGTCTCCGAAAGAGAATCAAGCGTGTGTACAGCGGCATAAACACAGCAGTGATAGGTTTGGTGAGGTTCAGTGAGCAAATGCAGACCCTTTGAAGTCATATTGCATGGTACCCATTCCATGGGTCTGAACTCTGCAGGTTTAAGGGATTCTTCCTTCAGCTAAAGCATGCATGTGGAACCCAGAGTATGATCCACCGTGTGATCGGGAAACGTGTTCAAATGTGTCTCAGTTTTCGTCCCCTGGTACTCGGGTGCAACATTGCAGACGCTTTACTAACACTCTCCCCACTTGGAGAGTCAGTGCCTTTAAATTCCTCTTTGGCCCAGTTTGCAATTTCTGCGGAAAATGAACAGGAATAAGGAGAACCAATGAGAGACTAGCTGGAGGTGTCTGGACGGGCAAATTTAACTCTCATTTCCCACCAGGAAGAGGAATTAGCCAAAGGCTCAGCTTGCCATGCCAGAACCGCACTGGGGCCTGAAGCCATCCTGCAGTGTTGCGGCCAGCTCACAAGAAATTGAGTTGAAGAAAGGAGCTCAGGGGCACTGTAATTCACAAACATGCAGAGTTATAAATGACAGCTATCGTCCAAAAATATATTGAAGTAAGGCTGCCAAGAGGACTTGAAAGAGGAGCAGAATTGCAGGAAACCGATTTCAGGAGGTAGACTGGAATTGCATGTAAAGCATAGGAAAAGAGGCAGAACGTCCACAATGATACACTTGGCCAAAAAGGGCGTATGCGTTTTTTCCTGAATATATTCAGGAAAAAACGCATACGCCCTTTTTGGCCAACCAAGCAAGCTTGCAAAGGAAATCTGCACTACAATGAAGTCTCACTGCCCCCCGGTCAAAAGGGCCATCTGAAAAAAGTGTAAAATCCAGAAAGGCAGGACAGGCCATGGAGAACTGGGAGCCTTGTTATGCTGATGGGCGGGATGTAAATTGCCAACAACCACACTGGAGAAGTGTATGGTGTTTCCTGAAACATCTAAAAAACAAAGCAACAGAGCCTAGGGCACTTCCACTTATGGTCCTATAGCTTAGGGAAGTAAAAGTCAAAAAGACACAACCACCCCAAATTTTGTGAGGGCTCTGTTTACAAGAACCTCGTTTACGGTACAAGTTCAATATCACAGAAAACGAAAAATGGATAAAGAAGTTGTGGTACTTACGAACAATGCAATATAACTCAGCAATGAAATCAATGTCATCTGGCCCGAAGCAGCATAATGAGTGGATTCAGGTACGATGATTCTAAGTGAAATAAGTCACACAGAAAAAGAAACATCATAAGATATCACTAATACACGGAATGAAAACTTAGCTACACAGGAACTGAATTACAAAACAGAACAGGGTCTCAAATGTAGAAAACCAACTTATGCTTGCTTAAGGGGAAAGGTGAGTTGGGGTGCTCCATAAAACCAGAGATTGAAATTAGCACAGATACCATTTCATAAGCCAAATATGTAATAGGCAAGAGCTACTCCTTGCTCAACGAAGTGGACTCAAGACGCCATATTACATGCCTAAGAATATACCTGACTAGTAAGAATCTTAAAACCTATGGGTTTATATGTCTCTGAAAGAGAATCAAGCGTGTGTACAGTGGCATGAATGCAGCAGTGATAGGATTGGTGAGATTCAGTGAGAAAATGCAGACCCTTTGAAATCATATTGCATGGTACCCATTCCAATGGTCTCAACTCTCCAGGTTTAAGGGATTCTTCCTTCAGCTAAAACATGCATGTGGAACCCAGAGTATGATCCACCGTGTGATCGGGAAACGTGTTCAAATGTGTCTCAGTTTTCGTCCCCTGGTACTCGGGTGCAACATTCCAGATGCTTTACTAACACTCTCCCCACTTGGAGAGTCAGTGCCTTTAACCTCCTGTTTGGCCCAGTTTGCAATTTCTGCGGAAAATGAACAGGAATAGGGAGAACCCATGAGAGACTAGCTGGAGGTGTCTGGACGGGCAAATTTAACTCTCATTTCCCACCAGGAAGAGGAATTAACCAAAGGCTCAGCATGCCATGCCAGAACCACACTAGGGCCTGAAGCAATCCTGCGGTGTTGCGGCCAGCTCACAAGAAAGCGAGTTGAAGAAAGGAGCTCAGGGGCACTGTAATTCACAAACCTGCAGAGTTATAAATGACAGCTATCGTCCAAAAATATATTGAAGTAAGGCTGCCAAGAGGACTTGAAAGCGGGGCCGAATTGCAGGAAACCGATTTCAGGAGGTAGAATGGAATTGCATGTAAAGCGTAGGAAAAGAGGCAGAACGTCCACAATGATGCACTTGGCCAAAAATGGCGTATGTGTTTTTTCCTGAATATATTCAGGAAAAAACGCATACACAATTTTTGGCCAACCAAGCAAGCTTGCAAAGGAAATCTGCACTACAATGAAGTCTCACTGCCCCCCGGTCAAAAGGGCCATCTGAAAAAAGTGTAAAATCCAGAAAGGCAGGACAGGCCATGGAGAACTGGGAGCCTTGTTATGCTGATGGGTGGGATGTAAATTGCCAACATCCACTCTGGAGAAGTGTATGGTGTTTCCTGAAACATCTAAAAAACAAAGCAACAGAGCCTAGGGCACTTCCACTTATGGTCCTATAGCTTAGGGAAATTAAAATCAAAAAGACACAGCCACACCAAAGTTTGGGACGGCTCTGTTTACAAGAACCTCGTGTACGGTACAAGTTCAATATCGCAGAAAGCGAAAATGGATAAAGAAGTTGTGGTACCTACGTACAATGCAATATCACTCAGCAATTAAATCTGTGTCATCAGGCCCGTAGCAGCATAATGAGTGGATTCAGGTAGGATGATTCTAAGTGAAATAAATCACACAGAAAAAGAAACATCGTAAGATATCACTAATACACTGAATGTAAACTTGGCTACACAGGAACAGAATTACAGAACAGAACAGGGTCTCAAATGTAGAAAACCAACTTATGCTTGCTTAAGGGGAAAGGTGAGTTGGGGTGCTCCATAAAACCAGAGATTGAAATTAGCACAGATACCATTTCATAAGCCAAATATGTAATAGTCAAGAGCTACTCCTTGCTCAACGAAGTGGACTCAAGACGCCATATTACACGCCTAAGAATATACCTGACTAGTAAGAATCTTAAAACCTATGGGTTTATATGTCTCTGAAAGAAAATCAAGCGTGTGTACAGTGGCATGAACGCAGCAGTGATAGGATTCGTGAGATTCAGTGAGAAAATGCAGACACTTTGAAATCATATTGCATGCTACCCATTCCATGTGTCTCAACTCTCCAGGTTTAAGGGATTCTTCCTTCAGTTAAAACATGCATGTGGTACCCAGAGTATGATCCACCGTGTGATTGGGAAACGTGTTCTAATGTGTCTCAGTTTTCGTCCCCTGGTACTCGGGTGCAACATTCCAGACGCTTTACTAACACTCTCCCCACTTGGAGAGTCAGTGCCTTTAACCTCCTGTTTGGCACAGTTTGCAATTTCTGCGGAAAATGAACAGGAATAGGGAGAACCAATGAGAGACTAGCTGGAGGTGTCTGGACGGGCAAATTTAACTCTCATTTCCCACCAGGAAGAGGAATTAACCAAAGTCTCACCGTGCCGTGCCGAAACCACACTAGGGCCTGAAGCAATCCTGCGGTGTTGCGGCCAGCTCACAAGAAAGCGAGTTGAAGAAAGGAGCTCAGGGGCACTGTCATTCACAAACCTGCAGAGTTATAAATGACAGCTATCGTCCAAAAATATATTGAAGTAAGGCTGCCTAGAGGACTTGAAAGCGGGGCAGAATTGCAGGAAACCGATTTCAGGAGGTAGACTGGAATTGCATGTAAAGCATAGGAAAAGAGGCAGAATGTCCACAATGATGCACTTGGCCAAAAAGGGCGTATGCGTTTTTTCCTGAATATATTCAGAAAAAAACGCATTCGCACTTTTTGGCCAACCAAGCAAGCTTGCAAAGGAAATCTGCACTACAATGACGTCTCACTGCCCCCCAGTCAAAAGGGCCATCTGAAAAAAGTGTAAAATCCAGAAAGGCAGGACAGGCCATGGAGAACTGGGAGCCTTGTTATGCTGATGGGCGGGATGTAAATTGCCAACAGCCACTCTGGAGAAGTGTATGGTGTTTCCTGAAACATCTAAAAAACAAAGCAACAGAGCCTAGGGCACTTCCACTTATGGTCCTATAGCTTAGGGAAATTATAATCAAAAAGACACAGCCACCCCAAAGTTTGGGACGGCTCTGTTTACAGGAACCTCGTTTACGGTACAAGTTCAATATCACAGAAAGCAAAAAATGGATAAAGAAGTGGTCGTACTTACGTACAATGCAATATCACTCAGCAATGAAATCTATGACATCAGGCCCGTAGCAGCATAATGAGTGGATTCAGGTACGATGATTCTAAGTGAAATAGGTCACACAGAAAAAGAAACATCATAAGATATCACTAATACACGGAATGTAAACTTGGCTACACAGGAACTGAATTACAAAACAGAACGGGGTCTCAAATGTAGAAAACCAACTTACGCTTGCTTAAGGGAAAGGTGAGTTTGGGTGCTGCATAAAACCAGAGATTGAAATTAGCACAGATACCGTTCCATAAGCCAAATATGTAATAGACAAGAGCTACTCCTTGCTCAATGAAGTGGACTCAACACCCCATATTAAACGCCTAAGACTATACCTGAGTAGTAGGAATCTTAAAACTTATGGATTTATAAGTCTCCGAAAGAGAATCAAGCATGTGTACAATGGCATAAACGCAGCAGTGATAGGATTGGTGAGGTTTGGTGAGCAAATGCAGACCCTTTGAAGTCATATTGCATGGTACCCATTCCATGGGTCTCAACTCTCCAGGTTTAAGGGATTCTTCCTTCAGCTAAAACATGCATGTGGAACCCAGAGTATGATCCACCGTGTGATCGGGAAACGTGTTCAAATGTGTCTCAGTTTTCGTCCCCTGGTACTCGGGTGCAACATTCCAGACGCTTTACTAACACTCTCCCCACTTGGAGAGTCAGTGCCTTTAAGCTCCTGTTTGGCCCATTTTGCAATTTCTGCGGAATATGAACAGGAATAGGGAGAACCAATGAGAGACTAGCTGGAGGTGTCTGGACGGGCAAATTTAACTCTCATTTCCCACCAGGAAGAGGATTTAACCAAATTCTCAGCATGCCATGCTGGAACCACACTAGGGCCTGAAGCAATCCTGCTGTGTTGCAGCCAGCTCACAAGAAAGCGAGTTGAAGAAAGGAGTTCAGGGGCACTGTCATTCACAAACATGCAGAGTTATAAATGACAGCTATCATCCAAAAATATATTGAAGTAAGGCTGCCAAGAGGACTTGAAAGCGGGGCAGAATTGCAGGAAACCGATTTCAGGATGTAGACTGGAATTGCATGTAAAGCATAGGAAAAGAGGCAGAACGTCCACAATGATGCACTTGGCCAAAAAGGGCGTATGCGTTTTATCCTGAATATACTCAGGAAAAAACGCATACGCCCTTTTTGGCCAACCAAGCAAGCTTGCAAAGGAAATCTGCACTACAATGAAGTCTCACTGCCCCCCGATCAAAAGGGCCATATGAAAAATGTGTAAAATCCAGAAAGGCAGGACAGGCCATGGAGAACTGGGAGCCTTGTTATGCTGATGGGCGGGATTTATATTGCCAACAGCCACTCTGGAGATGCCTATGGTGTTTCCTGAAACATGTAAATAACAAAGCAACAGAGCCTAGGGCACTTCCACTTATGGTCCTATAGCTTAGGGAAATTAAAATCAAAAAGACACAGCCACCCCAAAGTTTGGGACGGCTCTGTTTACAAGAACCTCGTTTACGGTCCAATTTCAATATCACAGAAAGCGAAAAATAGATAAAGAAGTTGTGGTACTTATGTACAATGCAATACAACTCAGCAATGAAATCTATGTCATCAGGCCCGTAGCAGCATAATGAGTGGATTCAGGTACGATGATTCTAAGTGAAATAAGTCACACAGAAAAAGAAACATCATAAGATATCACTAGTACACGAAATGTAAACTTGGCTACACAGGAACTGAATTACAAAAGAGAACAGGGTCTCAAATGTAGAAAACCATCTTATGCTTGCTTAAGGGAAAGGTGAGTTCGGGTGCTGCATAAAACCAGAGATTGAAATTAGCACAGATACCATTCCATAAGCCAAATATGTAATAGACAAGAGTTACACTTTGTTCAATGAAGTGGACTGAACACCCCATATTAAACGCCTAAGAATATACCTGACTGGTAAGAATCTTAATACCTATGGATTTATATATCTCCGAAATAGAATCAAGCGTGTGTACAGCAGCATAAACGCAGCAGTGATAGGAATGGTGAGGTTCGGTGAGCAAATGCAGACCCTTTGAAGTCGTATTGCATGGTACCCATTCCATGGGTCTCAACTCTCCAGGTTTAAGGGATTCTTCCTTCAGCTAAAACATGCATGTGGAACCCAGAGTATGATCCACCGTGTGATCGGGCAACGTGTTCAAATGTGTCTCAGTTTTCGTCCCCTGGTACTCAGGGGCAACATTCCAGATGCTTTACTAACACTCTCTCCACGTGGAGGGTCAGTGCCTTTAACCTCCTGTTTGGCCCAGTTCGCAATTTCTGCGGAAAATGAACAGGAATAGGGACAACCTATGAGAGACTAGCTGGAGGTGTCTGGATGGGCAAATTTAACTCTCATTTCCCACCAGGAAGAGGAATTAACCAAAGGCTCAGCGTGCCATGCCGGAACCACACTAGGTCCTGAAGCCATCCAGCGGTGTTGCGGCCAGCTCAGAAGAAAAAGAGTTGAAGAAGGGAGCTCAGGGGCACTGTAATTCACAAACCTGCAGAATTATAAATGACAGCTATCGTCCAACAATATACTGAAGTAAGGCTGCCAAGAGGACTTGAAAGCGGGGCAGAATTGCAGGAAACCGATTTCAGGAGGTAGACTGGAATTGCATGTAAAGCATAGGAAAAAAGGCAGAACGTCCACAATGATGCACTTGGCCAAAAAGGGCATATGCGTTTTTTCCTGAATATATTCAGGAAAAAACGCATATGCCCTTTTTGGCCAACCAAGCAAGCTTGCAAAGGAAATCTGCACTACAATGAAGTCTCACTGCCCCCCGGTCAAACGGGCCATCTGAAAAAAGTGTAAAATCCAGAAAGGCAGGACAGGCCATGGAGAACTGGGAGCCTTGTTATGCTGATGGGCGGGATGTAAATTGCCAACAACCACTCTGGAGAAGTGTATGGTGTTTCTTCAAACATCCAAAAAACAAAGCAACAGAGCCTAGGGCACTTCCATTTATGGTCCTATAGCTTAGGGAAATTATAATCAAAAAGACACAGCCACCCCAAAGTTTGGGATGGCTCTGTTTACAAGAATCTCGTTTACGGTACAAGTTCAATATCACAGAAAGTGAAAAATGGATAAAGAAGTTGTGGTACTTATGTACAATGCAGTATCACTCAGCAATGAAATCTATGTCATCAGGCCCGTAGCAGCATAATGAGTGGATTCAGGTACGATGAGTCTAAGTGAAATAAGTCACACAGAAATAGAAACATCATAAGATATCTCTAATACACGGAATCTAAACTTGGCTACACAGGATCTGAATTACAAAACAGAACAGGGACTCAAATGCAGAAAACCAACTTATGCTTGCTTAAGGGGAAAGGTGAGTTGGGGTGCTGCATAAAACCAGAGATTGAAATTAGCACAGATACCATTCCTTTAGCCAAATATGTAATAGACAAGAGCTACTCCTTGCTCAACGAAGTGGACTCAACACACCATATTAAACGCCTAAGAATATACCTGACTAGTAGGAATCTTAAAACCTATGGATTTATAAGTCTCCGAAAGACAATCAAGCGTGTGTACAGTGGCATAAACGGAGCAGTGATAGGATTGGTGAGGTTCGGTGAGCAAATGCAGACCCTTTGAAGTCATATTGCATGTTACCCATTCGATGGGTCTCAATTCTCCAGGTTTAAGTATTCTTACTTCAGCTAAAACATGCATGTGTTACCCAGAGTATGATCCACCGTGTGATCGGGCAACGTGTTCAAATGTGTCTCAGTTTTCGTCCCCTGGTACTCGGGGGCAACATTCCAGATGCTTTACTAACACTCTCTCCACGTGGAGGGTCAGTGCCTTTAACCTCCTGTTTGGCCCAGTTTGCAATTTCTGCGGAAAATGAACAGGAATAGGGTGAACCAATGAGAGACTAGCTGGAGGTGTCTGGACGGTAAAATTTAACTCTCATTTCCCACAAGGAAGAGGAATTAACCAAAGGCTCAGCGTGCCATGCTGGAACCACACTAGGGCCTGAAGCAATCGTATGGTGTTGTGGCTAGCACACAAGAAAGCGAGTTGAAGAAAGGAGCTCAGGGGCACTGTAATTCACAAACCTGCAGAGTTATAAATGACAGCTATCGTCCAAAAATATATTGAAGTAATGCTGCCAAGAGGACTTGAAAGCGGGGCAGAATTGCAGGAAACCGATTTCAGGAGGTAGACTGGAATTGCATGTAAAGCATAGGAAAACAGGCAGAACGTCCACAATGATGCACTTGGCCAAAAAGGGCGTATGAGTTTCTTCCTGAATATATTCAGGAAAAAACGCATACGCACTTTTTGGCCAACCAAGCAAGCTTGCAAAGGAAATCTGCACTACAATGAAGTCTCACTGCCCCCCGGTCAAAAGGGCCATCTGAAAAAAGTGTAAAATCCAGAAAGGTAGGACAGGCCATGGAGAACTGGGAGCATTGTTATGCTGATGGGCGGGTTGTAAATTGCCAACAGCCACTCTGGAGAAGTGTATGGTGTTTCCTGAAACATCTAAAAAACAAAGAAAAACAGAGCCTAGGGCACTTCCACTTATGGTCCTATAGCTTAGGGAAATTAAAATCAAAAAGACACAGCCACCCCAAAATTTGGGAATGCGCTGTTTACAAGAACCTAGTTTATGGTACAAGTTCAATATCACAGAAAGCGAGAAATGGATAAAGAAGTTGTGGTACTTACGTACAATGCAATATCACTCAGCAATGAAATCTATGTCATCAGGCCCGTAGCAGCATAATGAGTAGATTCAGGTACGATGATTCTAAGTGAAATAAGTCACACAGAAAAAGAAACATCATAAGATATCACTACTACTCGGAATGTAAACTTGGCTACACAGGAACTGAATTACAAAACAGAACAGGGGCTCAAATGTAGAAAACCAACTTATGCTTGCTTAAGGGGAAAGGTGAGTTGGGGTGCTGCATAAAAGCAGAGATTGAAATTAGCACAGATACCGTTCCATAAGCCAAATATGTAATAGACAAGAGCTACTCCTTGCTCAACGAAGTGGACTCAGCACCCCATATTACACGCCTAAGACTATACCTGACTAGTAAGAATCTTAAAACCTATGGATTTATATGTCTCTGAAAGAGAATCAAGCGTGTGTACAGCGGCATACTCGCAGCAGTGATAGGATTGGTGAGAATCGGTGATCAAATGCAGACCCTTTGAAGTCATATTGCATGGTACCCATTCCATGGGTCTCAACTCTCCAGGTTTAAGGGATTCTTCCTTCAGCTAAAACATGCATGTTGAACCCAGAGTATGATCCACTGTGTGATCAGGAAATGTGTTCAAATGTGTCTCAGTTTTCGTCCCCTGGTACTCAGGTGCAACATTCCAGACGCTTTACTAACACTCTCCCCACTTGGAGAGTCAGTGTCTTTAACCTCCTGCTTGGCCCAGTTTGCAATTTCTGCATAAGATATACAGGAATAGGGAGAAAGAGTGAGAGACTAGCTGGAGGTGTCTGGACGGGCAAATTTAACTCTCATTTCCCACCAGGAAGAGGAATTAACCAAAGGCTCACCGTGCCGTGCCGGAACCACACTAGGGCCTGAAGCAATCCTGCGGTGTTGTGGCCAGCTCACAAGAAAGCGAGTTGAAGAAAGGAGCTCAGGGGCACTGTAATTCACAAACCTGCAGAGTTATAAATGACAGCTATCGTCCAAAAATATATTGAAGTAAGGTTGCCAAGAGGACTTGAAAGCGGGGCAGAATTGCAGGAAACCGATTTCAGGAGGTAGAGTGGAATTGCATGTAAAGCATAGGAAAAGAGGCAGAACGTCCACAATGATGCACTTGGCCAAATAGGGCGTATGCGTTTTATCCTGAATATACTCAGGAAAAAACGCATACGCCATTTTTGGCCAACCAAGCAAGCTTGCAAAGGAAATCTGCACTACAATGAAGTCTCACTGCCCTCCGGTCAAAAGGGCCATCTGAAAAAAGTGTAAAATCCAGAAAGGCAGGACAGGCCATGGAGAACTGGGAGCCTTGTTATGCTGATGTGTGGGATGTAAATTGCCAACAGCCACTCTGGAGAAGTGTATGGTGTTTCCTGAAACATCTAAAAAACAAAGAAAAACAGAGCCTAGGGCACTTCCACTTATGGTCCTATAGCTTAGGGATATGAAAATCAAAAAGACACAGCCACCCCAAAATTTGGGAATGCGCTGTTTACAAGAACCTCGTTTACGGTACAAGTTCAATATCACAGAAAGCGAAAAATGGATAAAGAAGTTGTGGTACTTACGTACAATGCAATATCACTCAGCAATGAAATCTATGTCATCAGACCTGTAGCAGCATAATGAGTAGATTCAGGTACGATGATTCTAAGTGAAATAAGTCACACAGAAAAAGAAACATCATAAGATATCACTAATACACGGAATGTAAACTTGGCTACAGAGGAACTGAATTACAAAGCAGAACAGGGACTCAAATGTAGAAAACCAACTTATGCTTGCTTAAGGGGAAAGGTGAGTTGGGGTGCTGCATAAAACCAGAGATTGAAATTAGCACAGATACCATTCCATAAGCCAAATATGTAATAGACAAGAGCAACACCTTGCTCAACGAAGTGGACTCAACACCCCATATTAAACGCCTAAGAATATACCTGACTAGTAAGAATCTTAAAACCTATGGATTGATATGTCTCCAAAAGAGAATCAAGCGTGTGTACAGCAGAATACTCGCAGCAGTGATAGGATTGGTGAGAATCGGTGAGCAAATGCAGACCCTTTGAAGTCATATTGCATGGTACCCATTCCATGGGTCTCAACTCTCCAGGTTTAAGGGATTCTTCCTTCAGCTAAAACATGCATGTGGAAGCCAGAGTATGATCCACTGTGTGATCAGGAAACGTGTTCAAATGTGTCTCAGGTTTCGTCCCCTGGTACTCGGGTGCAACATTCCAGACGCTTTACTAACACTCTCCCCACTTGGAGAGTCAGTGCCTTTAACCTCCTGTTTGGCCCAGTTTGCAATTTCTGCGGAAAATGAACAGGAATAGGGAGAACCCATGAGAGACTAGCTGGAGGTGTCTGAACGGGCAAATTTAACCCTCATTTCCCACCAGGAAGAGGAATTAACCAAAGGCTCTGCGTGCCATTCCGGAACCACACTAGGGCCTGAAGCAATCTTGCAGTGTTGCGGCCAGCTCACAAGAAAGCGAGTTGAAGAAAGGAGCTCAGGGGCACTGTAATTCACAAACCTGCAGAGTTATAAATGACAGCTATCGTCCAAAAATATATTGAAGTAAGGCTGCCAAGAGGACTTGAAAGCGGGGCAGAATTGCAGGAAACCGATTTCAGGAGGTAGACTGGAATTGCATGTAAAGCATAGGAAAAGAGGCAGAACGTCCACCATGATGCACTTGGCCAAAAAGTGCGTATGCGTTTTTTCCTGAATATATTCAGGAAAAAACGCATACGCACTTTTTGGCCAGCAAAGCAAGCTTGCAAAGGAAATCTGCACTACAATGAAGTCTCACTGCCCAGCGGTCAAAAGGGTCATCTGAAAAAAGTGTAAAATCCAGAAAGGCAGGACAGGCCATGGAGAACTGGGAGCCTTGTTATGCTGAAGGGCAGGATGTAAATTGCCAACAGCCACTCTGGAGAAGTGTATGGTGTTTCCTGAAACATCTAAAAAACAAAGCAACAGAGCCTAGGGCACTTCCACTTATTGTCCTATAGCTTAGGGAAATTAAAATCAAAAAGACACAGCCACCGCAAAGTTTGGGATGGCTCTGTTGACAAGAAACTCGTTTACAGTACAAGTTCAATATCGCAGAAATCAAAAAATGGATAAAGAAGTTGTGGTACTTACGTACAATGCAATATCACTCAGCAATGAAATCTATGTCATCAGGCCCGTAGCTCAAAAATGAGTGGATTCAGGTATGATGATTCTAAGTGAAATAAGTCACACAGAAAAAGAAACATCATAAGATATCACTACTACACGGAATGTAAACTTCGCTACACAGGAACTGAATTACAAAACAGAACAGGGGCTCAAATGTAGAAAACCAACTTATGCTTGCTTAAGGGGAAAGGTGAGTTGTGGTGCTGCATAAAACCAGAGATTGAAATTAGCACAGATACCGTTCCATAAGCCAAATATATAATAGACAAGAGCTACTCCTTGCTCAAGGAAGTGGACTCAGCACCCCATATTACACGCCTAAGAATATACCTGACTAGTAAGAATCTTAAAACCTATGGATTTATATGTCTCTGAAAGAGAATCAAGCATGTGTACAGTGGCATAAACGCAGCAGTGATAGGATTGGTGAGGTTGGGTGAGCAAATGCAGACCCTTTGAAGTCATATTTCATGGTACCCATTCCATGGGTCTCAACTCTCTAGGTTTAAGGGATTCTTCCTTCAGCTAAAACATGCATGTGGAATCCAGAGTATGATCCACCATGTGATCGGGAAATGTGTTCAAAAGGGTCTCAGTTTTCGTCCCCTGGTACTTGGGTGCAACATTCCAGACGCTTTACTAACACTCTCCCCACTTGGAGAGTCAGTGCCTTTAACCTCCTGTTTGGCCCAGTTTGCAATTTCTGCGTAAGATGAACAGGAATAGGGAGAACCAGTGAGAGACTAGCTGGAGGTGTCTGGACGGGCAAAATTATCTTTCATTTCCCACCAGGAAGAGGAATTAACCAAAGGCTCAGCGTGCCGTGCCAGAACTACACTAGGGCCTGAAGCAATCCTGTGGTGTTGTGGCCAGCTCACAAGAAAGTGAGTTGAAGAAAGGAGCTCAGGGGCACTCTCATTCACACAGCTGCAGAGTTAAAAACGACAGCTTTCGTCCAAAAATATATTGAAGTAAGGCTGCCAAGAGGACTTGAAAGTGGGGCAGAATTGCAGGAAACTGATTTCAGGGGGTAGACAGGAATTGCATTTCAAGCATGGGAAAAGAGGGAGACCGGCCACAATGATGCACTTGGCAAAAAAGTGCGTATGCGTTTGTCCTGAATATATACAGGAAAAAAAGCATACGCCGTTTTTGGCCAACCAAGCAAGCTTGCAAAGGAAATCTGCACTACAATGAAGTCTCACATCCAACTGGTCAAAAGGGCCATCTGAAAAATGTGTAAAATCCAGAAAGGCAGGACAGGCCATGGAGAACTGGGAGCCTTGTTATGCTGATGGGCGGGATGTAAATTGCCAACAGCCACTCTGGAGAAGTGTATGGTGTTACCTAAAACATCCAAAACACAAAGCAACAGAGACTAGGGCACTTCCACTTATGGTCCTATAGCTTAGGGAAATTAAAATCAAAAAGACACAGCCACCCCAAAGTTTGGGCCGGCTCTCTTTACAAGAACCTCGTTTACGGTACAAGTTCAATATCACAGAATCCGAAAAATGGATAAAGAAGTTGTGGTACTTACGTACAGTGCAATATCACTCAGCAATGAAATCTATGTCATCAGGCCCGTAGCAGCATAATGAGTGGATACAGGTACGATGATTCTAAGTGAAATAAGTCACAAAGGAAAACAAACATCATAAGATATTACTAATACACGGAATGTAAACTTGGCTACACAGGAACTGAATTACAAAACAGAACAGGGACTCAAATGTAGAAAACCAACTTATGCTTGCTTAAGGGGAAAGATCAGTTGGGGTGCTGCATAAAACCAGAGATTGAAATTAGCACAGATACCGTTCCATAAGCCAAATATGTAATAGACAAGAGCTACTCCTTGCTCAACGAAGTGGACTCAACACCCCATATTAAACGCCTAAGAATATACCTGACTAGTAAGAATCTTAAAACCTATGGATTTATATGTCTCCGAAAGAGAATGAAGCGTGTGTACAGCGGCATAAATGCAGCAGTGATAGGATTGGTGAGGTTCGGTGAGCAAATGCAGACCCTTTGAAGTCATATTGCATGGTACCCATTCCATGGGTCTCAACTCTCCAGGTTTAAGGGATTCTTCCTTCAGCTAAAACATGCATGTTGAACCCAGAGTATGATCCACTGTGTGATCAGGAAATGTGTTCAAATGTGTCTCAGTTTTCGTCCCCTGGTACTCAGGTGCAACATTCCAGACGCTTTACTAACACTCTCCCCACTTGGAGAGTCAGTGTCTTTAACCTCCTGCTTGGCCCAGTTTGCAATTTCTGCATAAGATATACAGGAATAGGGAGAAAGAGTGAGAGACTAGCTGGAGGTGTCTGGACGGGCAAATTTAACTCTCATTTCCCACCAGGAAGAGGAATTAACCAAAGGCTCACCGTGCCGTGCCGGAACCACACTAGGGCCTGAAGCAATCCTGCGGTGTTGTGGCCAGCTCACAAGAAAGCGAGTTGAAGAAAGGAGCTCAGGGGCACTGTAATTCACAAACCTGCAGAGTTATAAATGACAGCTATCGTCCAAAAATATATTGAAGTAAGGTTGCCAAGAGGACTTGAAAGCGGGGCAGAATTGCAGGAAACCGATTTCAGGAGGTAGAGTGGAATTGCATGTAAAGCATAGGAAAAGAGGCAGAACGTCCACAATGATGCACTTGGCCAAATAGGGCGTATGCGTTTTATCCTGAATATACTCAGGAAAAAACGCATACGCCATTTTTGGCCAACCAAGCAAGCTTGCAAAGGAAATCTGCACTACAATGAAGTCTCACTGCCCTCCGGTCAAAAGGGCCATCTGAAAAAAGTGTAAAATCCAGAAAGGCAGGACAGGCCATGGAGAACTGGGAGCCTTGTTATGCTGATGTGTGGGATGTAAATTGCCAACAGCCACTCTGGAGAAGTGTATGGTGTTTCCTGAAACATCTAAAAAACAAAGAAAAACAGAGCCTAGGGCACTTCCACTTATGGTCCTATAGCTTAGGGATATGAAAATCAAAAAGACACAGCCACCCCAAAATTTGGGAATGCGCTGTTTACAAGAACCTCGTTTACGGTACAAGTTCAATATCACAGAAAGCGAAAAATGGATAAAGAAGTTGTGGTACTTACGTACAATGCAATATCACTCAGCAATGAAATCTATGTCATCAGACCTGTAGCAGCATAATGAGTAGATTCAGGTACGATGATTCTAAGTGAAATAAGTCACACAGAAAAAGAAACATCATAAGATATCACTAATACACGGAATGTAAACTTGGCTACAGAGGAACTGAATTACAAAGCAGAACAGGGACTCAAATGTAGAAAACCAACTTATGCTTGCTTAAGGGGAAAGGTGAGTTGGGGTGCTGCATAAAACCAGAGATTGAAATTAGCACAGATACCATTCCATAAGCCAAATATGTAATAGACAAGAGCAACACCTTGCTCAACGAAGTGGACTCAACACCCCATATTAAACGCCTAAGAATATACCTGACTAGTAAGAATCTTAAAACCTATGGATTGATATGTCTCCAAAAGAGAATCAAGCGTGTGTACAGCAGAATACTCGCAGCAGTGATAGGATTGGTGAGAATCGGTGAGCAAATGCAGACCCTTTGAAGTCATATTGCATGGTACCCATTCCATGGGTCTCAACTCTCCAGGTTTAAGGGATTCTTCCTTCAGCTAAAACATGCATGTGGAATCCAGAGTATGATCCACCATGTGATCGGGAAATGTGTTCAAAAGGGTCTCAGTTTTCGTCCCCTGGTACTTGGGTGCAACATTCCAGACGCTTTACTAACACTTTCCCCACTTGGAGAGTCAGTGCCTTTAACCTCCTGTTTGGCCCAGTTTGCAATTTCTGCGTAAGATGAACAGGAATAGGGAGAACCAGTGAGAGACTAGCTGGAGGTGTCTGGACGGGCAAAATTATCTTTCATTTCCCACCAGGAAGAGGAATTAACCAAAGGCTCAGCGTGCCGTGCCAGAACTACACTAGGGCCTGAAGCAATCCTGTGGTGTTGTGGCCAGCTCACAAGAAAGTGAGTTGAAGAAAGGAGCTCAGGGGCACTCTCATTCACACAGCTGCAGAGTTAAAAACGACAGCTTTCGTCCAAAAATATATTGAAGTAAGGCTGCCAAGAGGACTTGAAAGTGGGGCAGAATTGCAGGAAACTGATTTCAGGGGGTAGACAGGAATTGCATTTCAAGCATGGGAAAAGAGGGAGACCGGCCACAATGATGCACTTGGCAAAAAAGTGCGTATGCGTTTGTCCTGAATATATACAGGAAAAAAAGCATACGCCGTTTTTGGCCAACCAAGCAAGCTTGCAAAGGAAATCTGCACTACAATGAAGTCTCACATCCAACTGGTCAAAAGGGCCATCTGAAAAATGTGTAAAATCCAGAAAGGCAGGACAGGCCATGGAGAACTGGGAGCCTTGTTATGCTGATGGGCGGGATGTAAATTGCCAACAGCCACTCTGGAGAAGTGTATGGTGTTACCTAAAACATCCAAAACACAAAGCAACAGAGACTAGGGCACTTCCACTTATGGTCCTATAGCTTAGGGAAATTAAAATCAAAAAGACACAGCCACCCCAAAGTTTGGGCCGGCTCTCTTTACAAGAACCTCGTTTACGGTACAAGTTCAATATCACAGAATCCGAAAAATGGATAAAGAAGTTGTGGTACTTACGTACAGTGCAATATCACTCAGCAATGAAATCTATGTCATCAGGCCCGTAGCACCATAATGAGTGGATACAGGTACGATGATTCTAAGTGAAATAAGTCACAAAGGAAAACAAACATCATAAGATATTACTAATACACGGAATGTAAACTTGGCTACACAGGAACTGAATTACAAAACAGAACAGGGACTCAAATGTAGAAAACCAACTTATGCTTGCTTAAGGGGAAAGATCAGTTGGGGTGCTGCATAAAACCAGAGATTGAAATTAGCACAGATACCGTTCCATAAGCCAAATATGTAATAGACAAGAGCTACTCCTTGCTCAACGAAGTGGACTCAACACCCCATATTAAACGCCTAAGAATATACCTGACTAGTAAGAATCTTAAAACCTATGGATTTATATGTCTCCGAAAGAGAATGAAGCGTGTGTACAGCGGCATAAATGCAGCAGTGATAGGATTGGTGAGGTTCGGTGAGCAAATGCAGACCCTTTGAAGTCATATTGCATGGTACCCATTCCATGGGTCTCAACTCTCCAGGTTTAAGGGATTCTTCCTTCAGCTAAAACATGCATGTTGAACCCAGAGTATGATCCACTGTGTGATCAGGAAATGTGTTCAAATGTGTCTCAGTTTTCGTCCCCTGGTACTCAGGTGCAACATTCCAGACGCTTTACTAACACTCTCCCCACTTGGAGAGTCAGTGTCTTTAACCTCCTGCTTGGCCCAGTTTGCAATTTCTGCATAAGATATACAGGAATAGGGAGAAAGAGTGAGAGACTAGCTGGAGGTGTCTGGACGGGCAAATTTAACTCTCATTTCCCACCAGGAAGAGGAATTAACCAAAGGCTCACCGTGCCGTGCCGGAACCACACTAGGGCCTGAAGCAATCCTGCGGTGTTGTGGCCAGCTCACAAGAAAGCGAGTTGAAGAAAGGAGCTCAGGGGCACTGTAATTCACAAACCTGCAGAGTTATAAATGACAGCTATCGTCCAAAAATATATTGAAGTAAGGTTGCCAAGAGGACTTGAAAGCGGGGCAGAATTGCAGGAAACCGATTTCAGGAGGTAGAGTGGAATTGCATGTAAAGCATAGGAAAAGAGGCAGAACGTCCACAATGATGCACTTGGCCAAATAGGGCGTATGCGTTTTATCCTGAATATACTCAGGAAAAAACGCATACGCCATTTTTGGCCAACCAAGCAAGCTTGCAAAGGAAATCTGCACTACAATGAAGTCTCACTGCCCTCCGGTCAAAAGGGCCATCTGAAAAAAGTGTAAAATCCAGAAAGGCAGGACAGGCCATGGAGAACTGGGAGCCTTGTTATGCTGATGTGTGGGATGTAAATTGCCAACAGCCACTCTGGAGAAGTGTATGGTGTTTCCTGAAACATCTAAAAAACAAAGAAAAACAGAGCCTAGGGCACTTCCACTTATGGTCCTATAGCTTAGGGATATGAAAATCAAAAAGACACAGCCACCCCAAAATTTGGGAATGCGCTGTTTACAAGAACCTCGTTTACGGTACAAGTTCAATATCACAGAAAGCGAAAAATGGATAAAGAAGTTGTGGTACTTACGTACAATGCAATATCACTCAGCAATGAAATCTATGTCATCAGACCTGTAGCAGCATAATGAGTAGATTCAGGTACGATGATTCTAAGTGAAATAAGTCACACAGAAAAAGAAACATCATAAGATATCACTAATACACGGAATGTAAACTTGGCTACAGAGGAACTGAATTACAAAGCAGAACAGGGACTCAAATGTAGAAAACCAACTTATGCTTGCTTAAGGGGAAAGGTGAGTTGGGGTGCTGCATAAAACCAGAGATTGAAATTAGCACAGATACCATTCCATAAGCCAAATATGTAATAGACAAGAGCAACACCTTGCTCAACGAAGTGGACTCAACACCCCATATTAAACGCCTAAGAATATACCTGACTAGTAAGAATCTTAAAACCTATGGATTGATATGTCTCCAAAAGAGAATCAAGCGTGTGTACAGCAGAATACTCGCAGCAGTGATAGGATTGGTGAGAATCGGTGAGCAAATGCAGACCCTTTGAAGTCATATTGCATGGTACCCATTCCATGGGTCTCAACTCTCCAGGTTTAAGGGATTCTTCCTTCAGCTAAAACATGCATGTGGAAGCCAGAGTATGATCCACTGTGTGATCAGGAAACGTGTTCAAATGTGTCTCAGGTTTCGTCCCCTGGTACTCGGGTGCAACATTCCAGACGCTTTACTAACACTCTCCCCACTTGGAGAGTCAGTGCCTTTAACCTCCTGTTTGGCCCAGTTTGCAATTTCTGCGGAAAATGAACAGGAATAGGGAGAACCCATGAGAGACTAGCTGGAGGTGTCTGGACGGGCAAATTTAACCCTCATTTCCCACCAGGAAGAGGAATTAACCAAAGGCTCTGCGTGCCATTCCGGAACCACACTAGGGCCTGAAGCAATCTTGCAGTGTTGCGGCCAGCTCACAAGAAAGCGAGTTGAAGAAAGGAGCTCAGGGGCACTGTAATTCACAAACCTGCAGAGTTATAAATGACAGCTATCGTCCAAAAATATATTGAAGTAAGGCTGCCAAGAGGACTTGAAAGCGGGGCAGAATTGCAGGAAACCGATTTCAGGAGGTAGACTGGAATTGCATGTAAAGCATAGGAAAAGAGGCAGAACGTCCACCATGATGCACTTGGCCAAAAAGTGCGTATGCGTTTTTTCCTGAATATATTCAGGAAAAAACGCATACGCACTTTTTGGCCAGCAAAGCAAGCTTGCAAAGGAAATCTGCACTACAATGAAGTCTCACTGCCCAGCGGTCAAAAGGGTCATCTGAAAAAAGTGTAAAATCCAGAAAGGCAGGACAGGCCATGGAGAACTGGGAGCCTTGTTATGCTGAAGGGCAGGATGTAAATTGCCAACAGCCACTCTGGAGAAGTGTATGGTGTTTCCTGAAACATCTAAAAAACAAAGCAACAGAGCCTAGGGCACTTCCACTTATTGTCCTATAGCTTAGGGAAATTAAAATCAAAAAGACACAGCCACCGCAAAGTTTGGGATGGCTCTGTTGACAAGAAACTCGTTTACAGTACAAGTTCAATATCGCAGAAATCAAAAAATGGATAAAGAAGTTGTGGTACTTACGTACAATGCAATATCACTCAGCAATGAAATCTATGTCATCAGGCCCGTAGCACAAAAATGAGTGGATTCAGGTATGATGATTCTAAGTGAAATAAGTCACACAGAAAAAGAAACATCATAAGATATCACTACTACACGGAATGTAAACTTCGCTACACAGGAACTGAATTACAAAACAGAACAGGGGCTCAAATGTAGAAAACCAACTTATGCTTGCTTAAGGGGAAAGGTGAGTTGTGGTGCTGCATAAAACCAGAGATTGAAATTAGCACAGATACCGTTCCATAAGCCAAATATATAATAGACAAGAGCTACTCCTTGCTCAAGGAAGTGGACTCAGCACCCCATATTACACGCCTAAGAATATACCTGACTAGTAAGAATCTTAAAACCTATGGATTTATATGTCTCTGAAAGAGAATCAAGCATGTGTACAGTGGCATAAACGCAGCAGTGATAGGATTGGTGAGGTTGGGTGAGCAAATGCAGACCCTTTGAAGTCATATTTCATGGTACCCATTCCATGGGTCTCAACTCTCTAGGTTTAAGGGATTCTTCCTTCAGCTAAAACATGCATGTGGAATCCAGAGTATGATCCACCATGTGATCGGGAAATGTGTTCAAAAGGGTCTCAGTTTTCGTCCCCTGGTACTTGGGTGCAACATTCCAGACGCTTTACTAACACTCTCCCCACTTGGAGAGTCAGTGCCTTTAACCTCCTGTTTGGCCCAGTTTGCAATTTCTGCGTAAGATGAACAGGAATAGGGAGAACCAGTGAGAGACTAGCTGGAGGTGTCTGGACGGGCAAAATTATCTTTCATTTCCCACCAGGAAGAGGAATTAACCAAAGGCTCAGCGTGCCGTGCCAGAACTACACTAGGGCCTGAAGCAATCCTGTGGTGTTGTGGCCAGCTCACAAGAAAGTGAGTTGAAGAAAGGAGCTCAGGGGCACTCTCATTCACACAGCTGCAGAGTTAAAAACGACAGCTTTCGTCCAAAAATATATTGAAGTAAGGCTGCCAAGAGGACTTGAAAGTGGGGCAGAATTGCAGGAAACTGATTTCAGGGGGTAGACAGGAATTGCATTTCAAGCATGGGAAAAGAGGGAGACCGGCCACAATGATGCACTTGGCAAAAAAGTGCGTATGCGTTTGTCCTGAATATATACAGGAAAAAAAGCATACGCCGTTTTTGGCCAACCAAGCAAGCTTGCAAAGGAAATCTGCACTACAATGAAGTCTCACATCCAACTGGTCAAAAGGGCCATCTGAAAAATGTGTAAAATCCAGAAAGGCAGGACAGGCCATGGAGAACTGGGAGCCTTGTTATGCTGATGGGCGGGATGTAAATTGCCAACAGCCACTCTGGAGAAGTGTATGGTGTTACCTAAAACATCCAAAACACAAAGCAACAGAGACTAGGGCACTTCCACTTATGGTCCTATAGCTTAGGGAAATTAAAATCAAAAAGACACAGCCACCCCAAAGTTTGGGCCGGCTCTCTTTACAAGAACCTCGTTTACGGTACAAGTTCAATATCACAGAATCCGAAAAATGGATAAAGAAGTTGTGGTACTTACGTACAGTGCAATATCACTCAGCAATGAAATCTATGTCATCAGGCCCGTAGCAGCATAATGAGTGGATACAGGTACGATGATTCTAAGTGAAATAAGTCACAAAGGAAAACAAACATCATAAGATATTACTAATACACGGAATGTAAACTTGGCTACACAGGAACTGAATTACAAAACAGAACAGGGACTCAAATGTAGAAAACCAACTTATGCTTGCTTAAGGGGAAAGATCAGTTGGGGTGCTGCATAAAACCAGAGATTGAAATTAGCACAGATACCGTTCCATAAGCCAAATATGTAATAGACAAGAGCTACTCCTTGCTCAACGAAGTGGACTCAACACCCCATATTAAACGCCTAAGAATATACCTGACTAGTAAGAATCTTAAAACCTATGGATTTATATGTCTCCGAAAGAGAATGAAGCGTGTGTACAGCGGCATAAATGCAGCAGTGATAGGATTGGTGAGGTTCGGTGAGCAAATGCAGACCCTTTGAAGTCATATTGCATGGTACCCATTCCATGGGTCTCAACTCTCCAGGTTTAAGGGATTCTTCCTTCAGCTAAAACATGCATGTGGAATCCAGAGTATGATCCACCGTGTGATCGGGCAACGTGTTCAAATGTGTCTCAGTTTTCGTCCCCTGGTACTCGGGTGCAACATTCCAGACGCTTTACTAACACTCTCCCCACTTGGAGAGTCAATGCCTTTAACCTCCTGTTTGGCCCAGTTTGCAATTTCTGCGTAAGATGAACAGGAATAGGGAGAACCAATGAGAGACTAGCTGGAGGTGTCTGGACGGGCAAATTTAACTCTCATTTCCCACCAGGAAGAGGAATTAACCAAAGGCTCAGCGTGCCATGCCGGAACCACACTAGGGCCTGAAGCAATCCTGTGGTGTTGCGGCCAGCTCACAAGAAAGCGAGCTGAAGAAAGGAGCTCAGGGACACTTTAATTCAAAAACCTGCAGAGTTATAAATGACAGCTATCGTCCAAAAATATATTGAAGTAAGGCTGCCAAGAGGACTTGAAAGCGGGGTAGAATTGCAGGAAACCGATTTCAGGAGGTAGACTGGAATTGCATGTAAAGCATATGAAAAGAGGCAAAACGTCCACCATGATGCACTTGGCCAAAAGGGGCGTATGCGTTTTTTCCTGAATATATTCAGGAAAAAACGCATACGCCCTTTTTGGCCAACCAAGCAAGCTTGCAAAGGAAATCTGCACTACAATGAAGTCTCACTGCCCCCCGGTCAAAAGGGTCATCTCAAAAAAGTGTAAAATCCAGAAAGGCAGGACAGGCCATGGAGAACTGGGAGCCTTGTTATGCTGATGGGCGGGATGTAAATTGCCAACAGCCACTCTGGAGAAGTGTATGGTGTTTCCTGAAACATCTAAAAAACAAAGCAACAGAGCCTAGGGCACTTCCACATATGGTCCTATAGCATAGGGAAATTAAAATCAAAAAGACACAGCCACCCCACAGTTTAGGACGGCTCTGTTTACAAGAACCTCATTTACGGTACAAGTTCAATATCACAGAAAGCGAAAAATGGATAGAGAAGTTGTGGTACTTACTTACAATGCAATATCACTCAGCAATGAAATCTATGTCATCAGGCCCGTAGCAGCATAATGAGTGGATTCAGGTACGATGATTCTAAGTGAAATAAGTCACACAGAAAAAGAAACATCATAAGATATCACTAATACACGGAAAGTAAACTTGGCTACATAGGAACTGAATTACAAAACAGAACAGGGTCTCAAATGTAGAAAACCAACCCATGTTTGCTTAAGGGGAAAGGTGAGTTGGGGTGCTGCATAAAACCAGAGATTGAAATTAGCACAGATACCTTTCCATAAGCCAAATATGTAATAGACAAGAGCTACTCCTTGCTCAACGAAGTGGACTCAACACCCCATATTAAACGCCTAAGAATATACCTGACTAGTAAGAATCTTAAAACCTATGGATTTATATGTCTCTGAAAGAGAATCAAGCGTGTGTACAGCGGCATAAACGCAGCAGTGATAGGATTGGTGAGGTTCAGTGAGCAAATGCAGACCCTTTGAAGTCATATTGCATGGTACCCATTCCATGGGTCTCAACTCTCCAGGTTTAAGGGATTCTTCCTTCAGCTAAAACATGCATGTGGAACCCAGAGTATGATCCACCGTGTGATCGGGCAACGTGTTCAAATGTGTCTCAGTTTTCGTCCCCTGGTACTCAGGGGCAACATTCCAGATGCTTTACTAACACTCTCTCCACGTGGAGGGTCAGTGCCTTTAACCTCCTGTGTGGCCCAGTTTGCAATTTCTGCGGAAAATGAACAGGAATAGGGAGAACCAATGAGAGACTAGCTGGAGGTGTCTGGATGGGCAAATTTAACTCTCATTTCCCACCAGGAAGAGGAATTAACCAAAGGCTCAGTGTGCCATGCCGGAACCACACTAGGTCCTGAAGCCATCCAGCGGTGTTGCGGCCAGCTCAGAAGGAAAACAGTTGAAGAAAGGAGCTCAGGGGCATTGTAATTCACAAACCTGCAGAATTATAAATGACAGCTATCGTCCAACAATATACTGAAGTAAGGCTGCCAAGAGGACTTGAAAGCGGGGCAGAATTGCAGGAAACCGATTTCAGGAGGTAGACTGGAATTGCATGTAAAGCATAGGAAAAAAGGCAGAACGTCCACAATGATGCACTTGGCCAAAAAGGGCATATGCGTTTTTTCCTGAATATATTCAGGAAAAAACGCATATGCCCTTTTTGGCCAACCAAGCAAGCTTGCAAAGGAAATCTGCACTACAATGAAGTCTCACTGCCCCCCGGTCAAACGGGCCATCTGAAAAAAGTGTAAAATCCAGAAAGGCAGGACAGGCCATGGAGAACTGGGAGCCTTGTTATGCTGATGGGCGGGATGTAAATTGCCAACAACCACTCTGGAGAAGTGTATGGTGTTTCTTCAAACATCCAAAAAACAAAGCAACAGAGCCTAGGGCACTTCCATTTATGGTCCTATAGCTTAGGGAAATTATAATCAAAAAGACACAGCCACCCCAAAGTTTGGGATGGCTCTGTTTACAAGAATCTCGTTTACGGTACAAGTTCAATATCACAGAAAGTGAAAAATGGATAAAGAAGTTGTGGTACTTATGTACAATGCAGTATCACTCAGCAATGAAATCTATGTCATCAGGCCCGTAGCAGCATAATGAGTGGATTCAGGTACGATGAGTCTAAGTGAAATAAGTCACACAGAAAAAGAAACATCATAAGATATCACTAATACACGGAATCTAAACTTGGCTACACAGGATCTGAATTACAAAACAGAACAGGGACTCAAATGCAGAAAACCAACTTATGCTTGCTTAAGGGGAAAGGTGAGTTGGGGTGCTGCATAAAACCAGAGATTGAAATTAGCACAGATACCATTCCTTTAGCCAAATATGTAATAGACAAGAGCTACTCCTTGCTCAACGAAGTGGACTCAACACACCATATTAAACGCCTAAGAATATACCTGACTAGTAGGAATCTTAAAACCTATGGATTTATAAGTCTCCGAAAGACAATCAAGCGTGTGTACAGTGGCATAAACGGAGCAGTGATAGGATTGGTGAGGTTCGGTGAGCAAATGCAGACCCTTTGAAGTCATATTGCATGTTACCCATTCCATGGGTCTCAATTCTCCAGGTTTAAGTATTCTTACTTCAGCTAAAACATGCATGTGTTATCCAGAGTATGATCCACCGTGTGATCGGGCAACGTGTTCAAATGTGTCTCAGTTTTCGTCCCCTGGTACTCGGGGGCAACATTCCAGATGCTTTACTAACACTCTCTCCACGTGGAGGGTCAGTGCCTTTAACCTCCTGTTTGGCCCAGTTGGCAATTTCTGCGGAAAATGAACAGGAATAGGTGAACCAATGAGAGACTAGCTGGAGGTGTCTGGACGGTAAAATTTAACTCTCATTTCCCACCAGGAAGAGGAATTAACCAAAGGCTCAGCGTGCCATGCCGGAACCACACTAGGGCCTGAAGCAATCGTACGGTGTTGTGGCTAGCACACAAGAAAGCGAGTTGAAGAAAGGAGCTCAGGGGCACTGTAATTCACAAACCTGCAGAGTTATAAATGACAGCTATCGTCCAAAAATATATTGAAGTAATGCTGCCAAGAGGACTTGAAAGCGGGGCAGAATTGCAGGAAACCGATTTCAGGAGGTAGACTGGAATTGCATGTAAAGCATAGGAAAACAGGCAGAACGTCCACAATGATGCACTTGGCCAAAAAGGGCGTATGAGTTTCTTCCTGAATATATTCAGGAAAAAACGCATACGCACTTTTTGGCCAACCAAGCAAGCTTGCAAAGGAAATCTGCACTACAATGAAGTCTCACTGCCCCCCGGTCAAAAGGGCCATCTGAAAAAAGTGTAAAATCCAGAAAGGCAGGACAGGCCATGGAGAACAGGGAGCCTTGTTATGCTGATAGGCGGGATGTAAATTGCCAACAGCCACTCTGGAGAAGTGTATGGTGTTTCCTGAAACATCTAAAAAACAAAGAAAAACAGAGCCTAGGGCACTTCCACTTATGGTCCTATAGCTTAGGGAAATTAAAATCAAAAAGACACAGCCACCCCAAAATTTGGGAATGCGCTGTTTACAAGAACCTAGTTTATGGTACAAGTTCAATATCACAGAAAGCGAAAAATGGATAAAGAAGTTGTGGTACTTACGTACAATGCAATATCACTCAGCAATGAAATCTATGTCATCAGGCCCGTAGCAGCATAATGAGTAGATTCAGGTACGATGATTCTAAGTGAAATAAGTCACACAGAAAAAGAAACATCATAAGATATCACTACTACTCGGAATGTAAACTTGGCTACACAGGAACTGAATTACAAAACAGAATAGTGTCTCAAATGTAGAAAACCAACTTATGCTTGCTTAAGGGGAAAGGTGAGTTTGGGTGCTGCATAAAAGCAGAGATTGAAATTAGCACAGATACCGTTCCATAAGCCAAATATGTAATAGACAAGAGCTACTCCTTGCTCAACGAAGTGGACTCAGCACCCCATATTACACGCCTAAGACTATACCTGACTAGTAAGAATCTTAAAACCTATGGATTTATATGTCTCTGAAAGAGAATCAAGCGTGTGTACAGCGGCATACTCGCAGCAGTGATAGGATTGGTGAGAATCGGTGATCAAATGCAGACCCTTTGAAGTCATATTGCATGGTACCCATTCCATGGGTCTCAACTCTCCAGGTTTAAGGGATTCTTCCTTCAGCTAAATCATGCATGTAGAACCCAGAGTATGATCCACTGTGTGATCAGGAAATGTGTTCAAATGTGTCTCAGTTTTCGTCCCCTGGTACTCAGGTGCAACATTCCAGACGCTTTACTAACACTCTCCCCACTTGGAGAGTCAGTGTCTTTAACCTCCTGCTTGGCCCAGTTTGCAATTTCTGCATAAGATATACAGGAATAGGGAGAAAGAGTGAGAGACTAGCTGGAGGTGTCTGGACGGGCAAATTTAACTCTCATTTCCCACCAGGAAGAGGAATTAACCAAAGGCTCACCGTGCCGTGCCGGAACCACACTAGGGCCTGAAGCAATCCTGCGGTGTTGTGGCCAGCTCACAAGAAAGCGAGTTGAAGAAAGGAGCTCAGGGGCACTGTAATTCACAAACCTGCAGAGTTATAAATGACAGCTATCGTCCAAAAATATATTGAAGTAAGGTTGCCAAGAGGACTTGAAAGCGGGGCAGAATTGCAGGAAACCGATTTCAGGAGGTAGAGTGGAATTGCATGTAAAGCATAGGAAAAGAGGCAGAACGTCCACAATGATGCACTTGGCCAAATAGGGCGTATGCGTTTTATCCTGAATATACTCAGGAAAAAACGCATACGCCATTTTTGGCCAACCAAGCAAGCTTGCAAAGGAAATCTGCACTACAATGAAGTCTCACTGCCCTCCGGTCAAAAGGGCCATCTGAAAAAAGTGTAAAATCCAGAAAGGCAGGACAGGCCATGGAGAACTGGGAGCCTTGTTATGCTGATGTGTGGGATGTAAATTGCCAACAGCCACTCTGGAGAAGTGTATGGTGTTTCCTGAAACATCTAAAAAACAAAGAAAAACAGAGCCTAGGGCACTTCCACTTATGGTCCTATAGCTTAGGGATATGAAAATCAAAAAGACACAGCCACCCCAAAATTTGGGAATGCGCTGTTTACAAGAACCTCGTTTACGGTACAAGTTCAATATCACAGAAAGCGAAAAATGGATAAAGAAGTTGTGGTACTTACGTACAATGCAATATCACTCAGCAATGAAATCTATGTCATCAGACCCGTAGCAGCATAATGAGTAGATTCAGGTACGATGATTCTAAGTGAAATAAGTCACACAGAAAAAGAAACATCATAAGATATCACTAATACACGGAATGTAAACTTGGCTACAGAGGAACTGAATTACAAAGCAGAACAGGGACTCAAATGTAGAAAACCAACTTATGCTTGCTTAAGGGGAAAGGTGAGTTGGGGTGCTGCATAAAACCAGAGATTGAAATTAGCACAGATACCATTCCATAAGCCAAATATGTAATAGACAAGAGCAACACCTTGCTCAACGAAGTGGACTCAACACCCCATATTAAACGCCTAAGAATATACCTGACTAGTAAGAATCTTAAAACCTATGGATTGATATGTCTCCAAAAGAGAATCAAGCGTGTGTACAGCGGAATACTCGCAGCAGTGATAGGATTGGTGAGAATCGGTGAGCAAATGCAGACCCTTTGAAGTCATATTGCATGGTACCCATTCCATGGGTCTCAACTCTCCAGGTTTAAGGGATTCTTCCTTCAGCTAAAACATGCGTGTGGAAGCCAGAGTATGATCCACTGTGTGATCAGGAAACGTGTTCAAATGTGTCTCAGGTTTCGTCCCCTGGTACTCGGGTGCAACATTCCAGACGCTTTACTAACACTCTCCCGACTTGGAGAGTCAGTGCCTTTAACCTCCTGTTTGGCCTAGTTTGCAATTTCTGCGGAAAATGAACAGGAATAGGGAGAACCAATGAGAGACTAGCTGGAGATGTCTGGACGGGCAAATTTAACTCTCATTTCCCACCAGGAAGAGGAATTAACCAAAGGCTCTGCATGCCATGCCGGAAAAACACTAGGGCCTGAAGCAATCCTGCGGTGTTGCGGCCACCTCACAAGAAAGCGAGTTGAAGAAAGGAGCTCAGGGGCACTGTAATTCACAAACCTGCAGAGTTATAAATGACAGCTATCGTCCAAAAATATATTGAAGTAAGGCTACCAAGAGGACTTGAAAGCGGGGCAGAATTGCAGGAAACCGATTTCAGGAGGTAGACTGGATTTGCATGTAAAGCATAGGAAAAGAGGCAGAACGTCCACAATGATGCACTGGACCAAAAAGGGCGTATGCATTTTTTCCTGAATATATTCAGGAAAAAACGTATACGCCCTTTTTGGCCAACCAAACAAGCTTGCAAAGGAAATCTGCACTACAATGAAGTCTCACTGCCCCCTGCTCAAAAGGGTCATCTGAAAAAAGTGTAAAATCCAGAAAGGCAGGACAGGCCATGGAGAACTGGGAGCCTTGTTATGCTGATGGGTGGGATGTAAATTGCCCACAGCCACTCTAGAGCAGTACATGGTGTTTCCTGAAACATCTAAAAAACAAAGCAACAGAGTCTAGGGCACTTCCACTTATGGTCCTATAGCTTATGGAAATTACAATTAAAAAGACACAGCCACCCCAAAGTTTGGGACGGCTCTGTTTACAAGAACCACGTTTATGGTACATGTTCAATATCACAGAAAGCGAGAAATGGATAAAGAAGTTGTGGTACTTACGTACAATGCAATATCACTCAGCAATAAAATCTATGTCATCAGGCCCATGGAAGCATAATGAGTGGATTCAGGTACGATGATTCTAAGTGAAATAAGTCACACAGAAAAAGAAACATCATAAGATATCATTAATACACGGAATATAAACTTGGCTACACAGGAACTGAATTATAAAACAGAACAGGGTCTCAAATGTAGAAAACCAACTTATGCTTGCTTAAGGGGAAAGGTGAGTTGGGGTGCTGCATAAAACCAGAGATTGAAATTAGCACAGATACCGTTCCATAAGCCAAATATGTAATAGACAAGAGCAACTCCTTGCTCAACGAAGTGGACTCAACACCCCATATTAAACGCCTAAGACTATACCTGACTAGTAAGAATCTTAAAACCTATGGATTTATATGTCTCCGAAAGAGAATCAAGCGTGTGTACAGCGGCATAAAGGCAGCAGTGATAGGATTGGTGAGGTTCAGTGAGCAAATGCCGACCCTTTGAAGTCATATTGCATGGTACCTATTCCATGGGTCTCAACTCTCCAGGTTTAAGGGATTCTTCCTTCAGCTAAAACATGCATGTGGAACCCAGAGTATGATCCACTGTGTGATCGGGAAACGTGTTCAAATGTGTCTCAGTTTTCGTCCCCTGGTACTCGGGTGCAACATTCCAGACGCTTTACTAACTCTCCCCACTTGGAGAGTCAGTGCCTTTAACCTCCTGTTAGGCCCAGTTTGCAATTTCTGTGGAAAATGAACAGGAATAGGGAGAACCAATGAGAGACTAGCTGGAGGTGTCTGGACGGGCAAATTTAACTCTCATTTCCCACCAGGAAATGGAATTAACCAAAGGCTCAGCGTGCCGTGCCGGAACCACACTAGGGCCTGAAGCAATCCTGCGGTGTTGCGGCCAGCTCACAAGAAAGCGAGTTGAAGAAAGGAGCTCAGGGGCACTGTAATTCTCAAACCTGCAGAGTTATAAATGACAGCTATCATCCAAAAATATATTGAAGTAAGTCTGCCAAGAGGACTTGAATGTGTGGCAGATTGCAGGAAACCGATTTCAGGAGGTAGACTGGAATTGCATGTAAATCATAGGAAAAGAGGCAGAACGTCCACAATGATGCACTTGGCCAAAAAGGGCATATGCGTTTTTTCCTGAATATATTCAGAAAGAAACGCATACGCCCTTTTTGGCCAACCAAGCAAGCTTGCAAAGGAAATCTGCACTACAATGAAGTCTCACTGCCCCCCGGTCAAACGGGCCATCTGAAAAATGTGTAAAATCCAGAAAGGCAGGACAGGCCATGGAGAACTGGGAGCCTTGTCATGCTGAAGGGCGGGATGAAAATTGCCAACAGCCACTCTGGAGAAGTGTATGGTGTTTCCTGAAACATCTACAAAACAAAACAACAGAGCCTAGGGCACTTCCACTTATGGTCCTATAGCTTAGGGAAATTAAAATCAAAAAGACACAGCCACCCCAAAGTTTGGGACGGCTCTGTTTACAAGAACCTTGTTTATGGTACAAGTTCAATATCGCAGAATGCGAAAAATGGATAAAGAAGTTTTGGTACTTAGGTACAATGCAATATCACTCAGCAATGAAATCTATGTCATCAGGCCCGAAGCAGCATAATGAGTGGATTCAGGTACGATGATTCTAAGTGAAATAAGTCACACAGAAAAAGAAACATCATAAGATATCACTAATACACGGAATTTAAACTTGGCTACACAGGAACTGAATTACAAAACAGAACAAGGTCTCAAATGTAGAAAACCAACTTATGCTTGCTTAAGGGGAAAGGTGAGTTGGGGTGCTGCATAAAACCAGAGATTGAAATTAGCACAGATACCGTTCCATAAGCCAAATATGTAATAGACAAGAGCTACTCCTTGCTCAACGAAGTGGACTCAACACCACATATTAAAAGCCTAACAATATACCTGACTAGTAAGAATCTTAAAACCTATGGATTTATATGTCTCCAAAAGAGAATCAAGTGTGTGTACAGTGGCATGAACGCAGCAGTGATAGGATGGTGAGTTTCGGTGAGCAAATGCAGACCCTTTGAAGTCATATTGCATGGTACCCATTCCATGAGTCTCAACCATCCAGGTTTAAGGGATTCTTCCTTCAGCTAAAACATGCATGTGGAACCCAGAGTATGATCCACCGTGTGATCCGGAAACGTGTTCAAATGTGTCTCAGTTTTCGTCCCCTGGTACTCGGGTGCAACATTCCAGACGCTTTATTAACACTCTCCCCACTTGGAGAGTCAGTGCCTTTAACCTCCTGTTTGGCCCAGTTTGCAATTCCTTCGGAAAATCAACAGGAATAGGGAGAACCAATGAGAGACTAGCTGGAGGTGTCTGGACAGGCAAATTTAACTCTCATTTCCCACCAGGCAGAGGAATTAACCAAAGGCTCAGTGTGCCTTGCCAGAACCACACTAGGGCCTGAAGCAATCCTGCGGTGTTGCTGCCAGCTCATAAGAAAGCAACTTGAAGAAAGGAGCTCAGGGGCACTGTCATTCACAAACCTGCAGAGTTATAAATGACAGCTATCGTCCAAAAATATGTTGAAGTAAGGCTGCCAAGAGGACTTGAAAGTGGAGCAGAATTGCAGGAAACCGATGTCAGGAGGTAGACTGGAATTGCATGTAAAGCATAGGAAAAGAGGCAGAACGTCCACAATGATGCACTTGGCCAAAAAGGGCGTATGCGTTTTTTCCTGAATATATTCAGGAAAAAACGCATACGCACTTTTTCGCCAACCAAGCAAGGTTGCAAAGGAAATCTGCACTACAATGAAGTCTCACTGCCCCCCGGTCAAAAGGGCCATCTGAAAAAAGTGTAAAATCCAGAAAGGCAGGACAGGCCGTGGAGAACTGGGAGCCTTGTCATGCTGAAGGGCGGGATGAAAATTGCCAACAGCCACTCTGGAGAAGTGTATGGTGTTTCCTGAAACATCTAGAAAACAAGCAACAGAGCCTAGGGCACTTCCATTTATGGTCCTACAGCTTAGGGAAATTAAAATCAAAAAGACACAGCCACCCCAAAGTTTGGGACGGCTCTGTTTACAAGAACCTCGTTTATGGTACAAGTTCAATATCGCAGAAAGCGAAAAATGGATAAAGAAGTTGTGGTACTTACCTACAATGCAATATCACTCAGCAATGAAATCTATGTCATCAGGCCCGAAGCAGCATAATGAGTGGATTCAGGTACAATGATTCTAAGTGAAATAAGTCACACAGAAAAAGAAACATCATAAGATATCACTAATACACGGAATGTAAACTTGGCTACAGAGGAACTGAATTACAAAACAGAACAGGGTCTCAAATGTAGAAAACCAACTTATGCTTGCTTAAGGGGAAAGGTGAGTTGGGGTGCTGCATAAAACCAGAGATTGAAATTAGCACAGATACCGTTCCATAAGCCAAATATGTAATAGACAAGAGCTACTCCTTGCTCAACGAAGTGGACTCAACACCCCATATTAAATGCCTAGGAATATACCTGACTAGTAAGAATCTTAAAACCTATGGATTTATATGTCTCCGAAAGAGAATCAAGCGTGTGTACAGCGGCATAAAGGCAGCAGTGAAAGGATTGGTGAGGTTTGGTGAGCAAATGCAGACCTTTTGAAGTCATATTGCATATTACCCATTCGATGGGTCTCAACTCTGCAGGTTTAAGGGATTCTTCCTTCAGCTAAAACATGCATGTGGAACCGAGAGTATGATCCACCGTGTGATCGGGATACGTGTTCAAATGTGTCTCAGTTTTCGTCCCCTGGTACTCGGGTGCAAAATTCCAGACGCTTTACTAACACTCTCCCCGCTTGGAGAGTCAGTGCCTTTAAACTCCTGTTTGGCCCAGTTTGCAATTTCTGCGGAAAATGAACAGGAATAGGGAGAACCAATGAGAGACTCGCTGCAGGTGTCTGGACAGGCAAATTTAACTCTCATTTCCCACCAGGAAGAGGATTTAACCAAAGGCTCAGCGTGCCGTGCCGGAACAACACTAGGGCCTGAAGCAATCCTGCGGTGTTGTAGCCAGCTCACAAGAAAGCGAGTTGAAGAAAGGAGCTCAGGGGCACTGTGATTCACAAACCTGCAGAGTTATAAGTGACAGCTATCGTCCAAAAATATATTGAAGTAAGGCTGCCAAGAGGACTTGAATGCGGGGCAGAATTGCAGGAAACCGCTTTCAGGAGGTAGACTGGAACTGCATGTAAAGCATAGGAAAAGAGGCAGAACGTCCACAATGATGCACTTGGCCAAAAAGGGCGTATGCGTTTTTTCCTGAATATATTCAGGAAAAAAGGCATACGCACTTTTTGGCCAACCAAGCAAGCTTGCAAAGGAAATCTGCACTACAATGAAGTTTCACTGCCCCCCGGTCAAAAGGACCATCGGAAAGAAGTGTAAAATCCAGAAAGGCAGGACAGGCCATGGAGAACTGGGAGCCTTGTTATGCTGATGGGCGGGATGTAAACTGCCAACAGCCACTCTGGAGAAGTGTATGGTGTTTCCTGAAACATCTAAAAAACAAAGCAACAGAGCCTAGGGCACTTCCATTTATGGTCCTATAGCTTAGGGAAATTAAAATCAAAAAGACACAGCCACCCCAATGTTTGGGACGGCTCTGTTTACAAGAACCTCGTTTACAGTACAAGTTCAATATCACAGAATGCGAAAAATGGATAAAGAACTTTTGGTACTTACGTACAATGCAATATCACTCAGCAATGAAATCTATGTCATCAGGCCCGTAGCTGCATACTGAGTGGATTCAGGTACGATGACTCTAAGTGACATAAGTCACACAGAAAAAGAAACATCATAAGATATCACTAATACACGGAATGTAAACTTGGCTACACAGGAACTGAATTACAAAACAGAACAGGGTCTCAAATATAGAAAACCAACTTATGCTTGCTTAAGGGGAAAGGTGAGTTGGGGTGCTGCATAAAACCAGAGATTGAACTTAGCACAGATACCGTTCCATAAGCCAAATATGTAATAGACAAGAGCTACTCCTTGCTCAACGAAGTGGAATCAACACCCCATAATAAACGCCTAAGAATATACCTGACTAGTAAGAATCTTAAAACCTATGGATTTCTATGTCTCCAAAAAAGAATCAGGCGTGTGTACAGCGGCATAAACGCAGCAGTGATAGGATTGGTGAGGTTCGGTGAGCAAATGCAGACCCTTTGAAGTCATATTGCATGGTACCCATTCCATGGGTCTCAACTCTCCAGGTTTAAGGGATTCTTCCTTCAGCTAAAACATGCATGTGGAACCCAGAGTATGATCCACCGTGTGATCGGGAAATGTGTTCAAATGTGTCTCAGTTTTCATCCCCTGGTAGTCGGGTGCAACATTCCAGACGCTTTACTAACACTCTCCCGACTTGGAGAGTCAATGCCTTTAAACTCCTGTTTGGCCCAGTTTGCAATTTCTGGGGAAAATGAACAGGAATAGGGAGAACCAATGAGAGACAAGCTGGAGGTGTCTGGACGGGCAAATTTAACTCTCATTACCCACCAGGACGAGGAATTAACCAAAGTCTCAGCGTGCCATGCCGGAACCACACTAGGGCCTGAAGCAATCATGCAGTGTTGCGGCCAGCTCACAAGAAAGCGAGTTGAAGAAAGGAGCTCAGGGGCACTGTCATTCACAAACCTGCAGAGTTATAAATGACAGCTATCGTCCAAAAATATATTGAAGTAAGGCTGCCAAGAGGACTTGAAAGCAGGGCAGAATTGCAGGAAACCGATTTCAGGAGGTAGACTGGAATTGCATGTAAAGCATAGGAAAAGAGGCAGAACGTCCACAATGATGCACTTGGCCAAAAAGGGCGTATGCGTTTTATCCTGAATATACTCAGGAAAAAACGCATACGCCCTTTTTGGCCAACCAAGCAAGCTTGCAAAGGAAATCTGCACTACAATGAAGTCTCACTGCCCCCCGGTCAAAAGGGCCATATGAAAAATGTGTAAAATCCAGAAAGGCAGGACAGGCCGTGGAGAACTGGGAGCCTTGTTATGCTGATGGGCGGGATTTATATTGCCAACAGCCACTCTGGAGATGCCTATGGTGTTTCCTGAAACATGTAAATAACAAAGCAACAGAGACTAGGGCACTTCCACTTATGGTCCTATAGCTTAAGGAAATTAAAATCAAAAAGACACAGCCACCCCAAAGTTTGGGACGGCTCTGTTTACAAGAACCTCGTTTACAGTACAAGTTCAATATCACAGAAAGCAAAAAATGGATAAAGAAGTTGTGGTACTTACGTACAATGCAATATCACTCAGCAATGAAATCTATGTCATCAGGCCCGTAGCAGCATAATGAGTGGATTCAGGTACGATGATTCTAAGTGAAATAAGTCACACAGAAAAAGAAACATCATAAGTTATCACTAATACACGGTATGTATACTTGGCTACACAGGAACAGAATTACAAAACAAAAGAGGGTCTCAAATGTAGAAAACCAACTTATGCTTGCTTAAGGGGAAAGGTGAGTTGGGGTGCTGCATAAAACCAGAGATTGAAATTGGCACAGATACCGTTCCATAAGCCAAATATGTAATAGACAAGAGCTACTCCTTTCTCAACGAAATGGACTCAACACCACATATTAAACGCCTAAGAATATACCTGACTAGTAAGAATCTTAAAACCTATGGATTTCTATGTCTCTGAAAGAGAATCAAGCGTGTGTACAGCGGCATAAACGCAGCAGTGATAGGATTGGTGAGGTTTGGTGAGCAAATGCAGACCCTTTGATGTCCTATTGCATGGTACCCATTCCATGGGTCTCAACTCTCCAGGTTTAAGGGATTCTTCCTTCAGCTAAAACATGCATGTGGAACCCAGAGTATGATCCACCATGTGATCGGGAAACGTGTTCAAATATGTCTCAATTTTTGTCCCCTGGTACTCCGGTGCAACATTCCAGACGCTTTACTAACAATCTCCCCACTTGGAGAGTCAGTGCCTTTAAACTCCTGTTTGCCCCAGTTTGCAATTTCTGCGTAAGATGAACAGGAATAGGGAGAACCAATGAGAGACTAGCTGGAGGTGTCTGGACGGGCAAATTTAACTCTCATTTCCCACCAGGAAGAGGAATTAACCAAAGGCTCAACGTGCCATGTCGGAACCACACTAGGGCCAGAAGCAATCCTGCGGTGTTGCGGCCAGCTCACAAGAAAGCGAGTTGAAGAAAGGAGCTCAGGGGCACTGTCATTCACAAACCTGCAGAGTTATAAATGACAGCTATCGTCCAAAAATATATTGAAGTAAGGCTGCCAAGAGGACTTGAAAGCGGGGCAGAATTGCAGGAAACCGATTTCAGGATGTAGACTGGAATTGCATGTAAAGCATAGGAAAAGAGGCAGAACGTCCACAATGATGCACTTGGCCAAAAAGGGCGTATGCGTTTTTTCCTGAATATATTCAGGAAAAAAGGCATACGCACTTTTTGGCCAACCAAGCAAGCTTGAAAAGGAAATCTGCACTACAATGAAGTTTCACTGCCCCCCGGTCAAAAGGACCATCGGAAAGAAGTGTAAAATCCAGAAAGGCAGGACAGGCCATGGAGAACTGGGAGCCTTGTTATGCTGATGGGCGGGATGTAAACTGCCAACAACCACTCTGGAGAAGTGTATGGTGTTTCCTGAAACATCTAAAAAACAAAGCAACAGAGCCTAGGGCACTTCCACTTATGGTCCTATAGCTTAGGGAAATTAAAATCAAAAATACACAGCCACCCCAAAGTTTGGGACTGCTCTGTTTACAAGAACCTCGTTTACAGTACAAGTTCAATATCACAGAATGCGAAAAATGGATAAAGAACTTTTGGTACTTACGTACAATGCAATATCACTCAGCAATGAAATCTATGTCATCAGGCCCGTAGCTGCATACTGAGTGGATTCAGGTACGATGATTCTAAGTGACATAAGTCACACAGAAAAAGAAACATCATAAGATATCACTAATACACGGAATGTAAACTTGGCTACACAGGAACTGAATTACAAAACAGAACAGGGTCTCAAATATAGAAAACCAACTTATGCTTGCTTAAGGGGAAAGGTGAGTTGGGGTGCTGCATAAAACCAGAGATTGAACTTAGCACAGATACCGTTCCATAAGCCAAATATGTAATAGACAAGAGCTACTCCTTGCTCAACGAAGTGGACTCAACAACCCATAATAAACGCCTAAGAATATACCTGACTAGTAAGAATCTTAAAACCTATGGATTTCTATGTCTCCAAAAAAGAATCAGGCGTGTGTACAGCGGCATAAACGCAGCAGTGATAGGATTGGTGAGGTTCGGTGAGCAAATGCAGACCCTTTGAAGTCATATTGCATGGTACCCATTCCATGGGTCTCAACTCTCCAGGTTTAAGGGATTCTTCCTTCAGCTAAAACATGCATGTGGAACCCAGAGTATGATCCACCGTGTGATCGGGAAACGTGTTCAAATGTATCTCAGTTTTTGTCCCCTGGTACTTGGGTGCAACATTCCAGACGCTTTACTAACACTCTGCCCACTTGGAGAGTCAGTGCCTTTAACCTC